>NW_012121154.1:10979356-11008869 GCF_000951035.1 Colobus angolensis palliatus
TAGTAGAGACAGGGTTTCACCATGTTGGCCAGGCTGGTCTTGAACTCCTGACCTAAAGTGGTCCGCCCACCTCAGTCTCCCAAAGTATTGGGATTACAGGCATGAGCCACTGTGCCTGGCTGGCCATTATTACAATCTTCTATACAAAACATTGTTTATAGTCAAACCAAAGCAACCAAACTGATAGCTTGATCATACATTTTGGCCCAGTGATCTTTCTGAACCTTGTAAAGAACCGACAGTCAGAAACAAAAACGAATCCTAAAACTGGAAGCCTCAGGGGAGCCATGAGCCTTGGATTTCGTGTGGGAAGTACCGTGGAGTGACACCAGAGCTGCTGCTAACTTGTAAGTGCGAAATCAGAAAAGATGACTATCCCCGAGCAGCTGCAACCCCTCTGCATTTGGTTTGGGAACAGAACATGGGCTGGATTTCAGCTTCCCACTTGCTTCCTAATTGGACAGAGAAAATTGTACAGAGAAAAGAGAGAGCATAATAAATGAGACTAGACTTACTTTGCATCGATATAAAAGCGATATAAGTAAAGCTAAAACAGAGGTTCTCCCATTCCAGAGGCAGAAATATATTTGCTCATTCACACAGTTCTGGGGAGTGTCTTGCTCAGAAATACAAAAACATGTGTTTTCAGAGGCACTAGATGGCAGTCAAATCCAAGCAATGCCTCAGGCTCAAGTGCATTGAACATGAAAAGACTTTTAGAGGAAACCATTTGTGTTTATTGATCCATATATGTTCTGTCATTAAGAGACCATTAATCATTTGAGGAATATCTGTTTAAGGCAGGACAAAAGACCAAACAACAGGAATGTGTTTGCATTTTCCAAATGAAAATATTTCTATGAAGTTCAGAAAATGGAGAAGAAACAGACTAGGACTAAAATCTTCACTCTGAAATAAAGAGGTCAGTCCGATACATGTCTGTACAAACCGTTTCTCCATAATTTTGCTTGCTCCCCAGCTTCTGCATGTTCCCCCAGCAGAGTGATCTCTGCCTAACAAACTCCTGTCACTTTCTACTGCATTTTACCGAAACCCCCAGCCCTCTCCTTGGCCCACAAGGTCCTGCCTGAGATCTGCCTGAACTTGGGCCTCTGCTTCCCTCCCTCATCATGATCACTCGTTTCTGGAGTACTGTTTCTCTCCTCAGGTCTCAAAGCGCACCAAACTCATTCCCACCTTTCTGCCTGCATGTTCTCTTTTCCTCTGTCTCTGTCTCTCTCTCTCTGCCTCTCCCTCCTTTCCCCTCTTTCTGCCTGGTTAACTTCTGTGTGTCCTTCGGGTGTCAGAAATGTCAGGTCCTCACAGAGAATTTTTCTTCCTGACCCCTTTTAAAATGATGTTTCTTCCATGCTATTCTCTCTCATAGCAAACTGTTGTTTTCCTCTTATAGTATTTGTCACAATTACAGTTATACATTTATTTGCATACGTATTTGATACATGTCTATCTCTTCCTTGAACGGTAAGTTACAAGGAACAGGGCAGGGTTGATTCCTTTTTGCTCAACATCATAGACTTCATGTACAGCACCTAGAGCTTAGTAGGTGTTCTAAAGGCCCAGGAAGTTGGTATCCAGGGGCTTCCATTCTCACAGTAAGCAATGTGGAAATGCACCGACGCCCGCAAGTTGTGCAACTCAGTGGTTTTGCTGATAAATTATTTTTAATGACTAAATTTATCTAAATTTATTTATAGCTATGTCTGTTTATCTGCAGCAGCGACTTATAATTAACATAGTGGAATACCATATTTCCATAGAACATAATTACTTGGCATCAACATTTATATATATATATATATATATATATATTTTTTTTTTTTAGACTATAAGCTTCTGAAGGGCAGAGAATATCTCTGTATCCCTTAGGGGAATACTGTTTTGTATCCTCAGTGCTTATAGATAGTAGGTAAGTTATAAACTTTCTTTGTTCCTCTAATATCTTACACATACTTCACCAAAGCCCTCATCACCTTGTCTTAAAAGTGCCTATTCATATGTAATTTCCTGTTAGATTGTTTTCCTTATTTATCATTTTATTGTTGGTGGCACCTACAGATGGAGCGTCATAAACATTTGCTGAAAGACTATTCAGTTCATAGTAATAAAGATGCCCAGGCAGGAAGATCAAAACACCCTACAAAAGATATCCTGTAGGGTAGATGGGCAGGGCCTGGTGTCAGCTGTGGAGGGGTGGTGATTTGATGGCTGTTAAAGGGGGCAGACAGCTTTCCTGCAGCTGAGAGGTGGCATGGGTTTCCTAGCAGGTGGTTGCTTTCTGAGCATTGGCTGTGTTTAATCACAATGTGGGCAACCACTCAGAGAAACTGTATGGAAGATTTAAGAGCCAGATACATTGTTGGAGTTGACAGCATTTATGGGGACTTCCAACGCTGGCATTTTCAATTTGTGTAACTCTCTGGCATTTCAAAGAAAAGGAAACAGTAAGAAACTACATGAGAAATGTACTAACATGGGAGCTGGCCCCTTAGGAGTAAAGATAAGTGAGGGCTTTCATTTGTACTCTGGCACTAGTAGGTTCTATGTCCACAATGAGTAACTAAACATGTATAATAAGGGAGTTAAATGAGATGATTTTTAAGGCTCCTTCTCAGATGTGATGATTTCATATTTTTAGGAATAACTACACCTAGTAATTATGTACCCATCAAACAAGGATACACATAATATCCAATATTAATTTGTAAGAAGAGGAAACATTTTCACTAAAAACTGGAATATAAGTTAAAAATGAGAGTTTGGAAGTTGAATTGCCAGGACTTCTTATTCCCAGCCCTGTCACAGCTCCACTGTGTGAAGGGGCCACATCACTTATGTTTATGTGCTGACGCTTCCCTGTCAGTAAAACTGGGAAGATGCTACCTTCTGCCTCACAAGGGTGTTGTGAAAATTAATTAGTTCTTGTTTACCAAGACCTACGAGTGTCTTGGTGGAGTTCCTTGGCAGTTGTTATCATTTATCTTTAGAATGATGGCCACCATCAGCTGCTACTTCTTGGAGTTGTGGGAAAAATGGCCCCAGAGAAGATCTCTCATTTTTCCATATCCTTGAACTCTCTCCTCTTGCTTCTTTTGTGGAGTTATACCATTTCTTCCCCATCTACAGTATGTAGTAAGTGTTACATCAGTTTTGTTTAATAGATATCCATTGCTAAGTAGTTAAAATATTACTGTTAATAGTATGGTTCCTCTCACTGGTGTCCCAGGTATCTCTCTTCACACTACCTCCGCACCTTTTAACAGATTTCACTACACATTACAGAGTTTTCATTTTTGCTCTTTTCTTCAGAATGACTCTACCTATGAAGTCCTCACTATCATCAACATCATGAGAAAAAGCCCTTTGAAAGGAACACAATGTTTTAAACCTCTTCTTCCTTCCCTGAAATATCTTTTACTTCAAAAGAGATACATAAAACATTTAAGCCTAGAAAATCTAGCCTAACAATGCCTTTCTACCAAAGACAATGATGACACCCAGTGACCTAAGTCTCACACTGAGTCACTAACAAAACTGAAACAAGGCAAGGATCTCTTGGTTCATGATTACTTTGTATTCTCATTAAGTAAATCTTTCAAAACTCCACTGCAACCTCCACAAAATCATCCTACCCTTATCATTACCTGTAAATATGAACAGTTGTTAAGCTATGGGAAGCTGTATGTGTTGCAGCTGTATGTGTTTTGACTTCTGTGTCAGCTTCGGAGCTGAAGCCCCTGGCCCTCTGTGTTTGAGCAACTGACTCTGTGATGTCAGCCCATTTCAAAATGTGTGTCTATTTGCCTTGCAAGCCAAGACCCTTCCTTTATGTTTTGCATAAAATTTCCTCCACTAGCCTATTTCTTTGTATTAGCCTATCTTCTTTGACAAAGTTGAAGAATATTCCAAAGAAGATATATAAATGGCCAATAAGCACAGGATAAGAAGCCCAACATCATCAGCCTTTAGGGAAATGTCAGTGAGAACCACAATGAGATACAACCTCACACCCATGAAGACGGCAACAGTCAAAAAGACAATAACAAGTGCTGGTAAGGATATGGGAAATTAGAATCCTCTGCATTGCTGGTGGGAAGGTAAAAGAGTACAGCTGCTGTGGATAAAAGGTTGTCAGTTTCTCAAAATGTTGAACATAATTACCAGCAATTCCACCTCTAGGTATATAGCCAAGAAAAGTGAAAACATACATCCACATAAAATTTGCACAGAAAGGTTCACAGCAGCATAAAAGGTGGAAGGAACCCAAGAGCCTATCAGGTGATGAACAGATAGATAAAATGTGGCATATCCATAAAATGGAATGTTAATCGGCTGTAAGGAGGAATGAGGAGCTGGTACATTCCACAATGTATCACACTACACTTTGATGCTAAGTGAAGGAAGCCAATTGTAAAACAAACACACATTGTATAATTCCATTTCTATGAACTGTCCAGAACAGGCAAATAAGAACATAGCTTAGTGGTTGCCTAGGGCTGGGTGAGGGATGGGGAGTGACTGCTATTAAGTATAGTATTTCTTTTAGCGGGGACAAAATATTCTAAAATTATACTGTGGTGATGGTTTCAACAACCCTGTGGTTTTTTTTTTTTTTTTTTTTTTTTAAATTTAGTAATGACTAAAAAACATTGAATTGTACACTTTATTTTTTATTTTATTTTTTTGAGACAGGGTCTCATCTTGCTCTGTCATGCAGGCTGGAGTACGATGGCACGATCTCAGCTCACTGCAATCTCTGCCTCCCAGGTTCAAGCGATTCTTGTGCCTCAGCCTCCCAAGTAGCTGGGACTGCAGGCATGTACCACTGCGCCCAGCTAATTTTTGTATTTTTAGTAGAGATGGGGTTTCACCATGTTGGCCAGGCTGGTCTTGAATTCATGACCTCAGGTGATCCACCTGCCTCAACCTCCCAAAGTGTTGGGAGTATAGGCGTGAGCCACTGCACCCAACCAATACGCTTTGTTAAAGTAAAGAATATGGCCTGGCACAGTGGCTCATGCCTGTAATCCCAGGACTTTGGGACGCCAAGGTGGGTGGATCACAAGGTCAAGAGATCGAGACCATCCTGGCCAACATGGTGAAACCCTGTCTCTACTGAAAATATGAAAATTAGCTGGGCGTCGTAGCATGTGCCTGTAGTCCCAGCTACTCGGGAGGCTGAGGCAGGAGAATCACTTGAACCTGGGAGGCGGAGGATGCAGTGAGCTGAGATCGTGCCATTGCACTCCAGCCTGGTGACAGAGCAAGACTCCATTTAAAACAAAAAAGCAAAACAAAACAAAACAAAACCCAAAAAAACCTCTCTAAATTTGTTTACCTGAAAGTGTTATAGCCTCCCCTCCCCATCTCTTTCCCCCAATCCTTTCACAATGTTGCCCTTTTTTGTGCACAGCACCTTTCCTTAGAACTTCCTGCAGCTTCCATGCTGTGGCTAAAACCACCTGGGCTTCCAAAGTGTAGTTAATTTTTAAAGAAGGCGCTATCAGCTAGGTCATTAGGGCTAGTAGAAGGGAATAGATCATCTTCAAACTGTGACTTAAAATAGCCAAGTCACACCTGAGCCTTTCAGTGGCCACTCCCCTCCCTTTCTCGGTGGATTTGGGTTACCTGCCCTTCCACTGACTCACCCTGGGTCTAAGGTGATATTCAAGAATCCATGCTATTTGAGCCACCTGTAATTTTTAGGTCTGGGGTTAGTAAGGAGGAGGAGGAGGCAGACTCAGATTAGGGGCTATGAAACTGATGTTGGCATCTTCCTCTCTTCCTTTTCAGTCTCTCTCAAGAACTCCTGGCATTCCTGCCTTCCTGTTTCTCCTCGGACCATCTCTCTTAGGCAAGCAATGAAGAGGCAGTACTAATATAGTGGTTAAGCCCATGGGCTCTGGCGCCAGACAAGCTGTATTTATTTCCAGTATCTTACTGAAACTGTTCTTTCGAAGGTCACTCATTCTCTCAAATTGAAAAATCCAGTAAAGCTTTTGTGAAACTTTTAAATTCACTACTCTCTATAGTTTATGTCATTGAAGGCCATATTTTTCTGCTTGTTAATCTCCTCCCACTTGGCTTCTGGATACCATGTTATTCTGAATCTTCTCTCTGCCTGAATCCTCTTAGCCCCCTTGCTGGCCATTTCTGCTCCTTCTGCTATTAAATTTACAAGTCCCCCCCCCCTTTTTAAACACTCTCTTATGGAGGCAGGTGCAGTTTTACAGCATTGCCTGTTACTCTATGTTTATGCCTCCGAAGTTCATTATCTTCTCTTGGGCTCAGATCTTCATGTCTCTGTCAAATAGACATTTTCATTTGTACCTCCAGCCATCACATGTAATCCAGCATCATTTGACTAAATTTGCCATACTGTCCCTCCTGGAATCAACTTTAGCTTGCTCCCCACATCTTCTCACTATTTTACTAGGCTTCAAACTCTAGAGTCATCTCTTGATGTGTGTAATGGAGAAGGAGAAATTAGTGGCTGGGTTTTAATCAATTCTTTCTTTGAAGTGTTCTGTCATATCTGCCTCATTCCTTCAGCTGTAGTCCAGACTTGTTACTTCACTTAGAAGTTATTGTCACAACACCATTGCCACCTCCTCTTATGTGAATCTGTCTGTTGTCCCAATTTTTTCTTGGAAGAATATTTTCAGCTCAAACCCACAACAGTTCATTTTGCCTACAAATCTAAACTTTGCCTTGCTCCAATGATTGCTATAAGTTAACCCAACTCTACGAACCAGCATCTTGTCATAGCTTCCAGATATGAGCCCTCTGCTTGAATCGGCAACTCATGTGCTTCCCCCAGGCCCATACCTATGTGTCCTTGCACTGTCCACATTGTTCCCCTGATTTAGAGTGCTCTTTTCATTTACCCACCTAATTCCTAGCCATCCTTCAAGGCCAGGCCCCATCTCTTCCATGAAACACTGAATTCTGGCATTCAATATCATCTCCCATTTCTTGATACCTGCAGTATTTCTAGCCCATTCCTCAGTGAAGCATTAAATTATATACAGCAGGTATTATTTTTCAGTTGTTTCTCGGGTATATGTCTAATTTTCCTTAAATAGGTTGTAACCTCCTCCAGCGCAAGAATTTAAGACGGTGCCCTATCCATTATCATGGGCTCACTCTCATTCAAGGGTCAGCTGTGACTTAGGAAAACTTCTTAGTCTGAGGTTGAAGTTTGATAATAAACCTGTGTTATGGTTAACAAGTGTGATTATGTGGTTAACTCATAAAAGTAGAAATAATTTTCATTTTTAATAAATCTTGACAATGTTCTCAACACTTCCATGTACATTTATGAGATTTTTGTAAGGTAAAAAGGATCTCCATTTTTCAGATGAAGAAACTGAAGTTTAGAACACAAAGTAACTTGCTTAAAAGCTCATAGGGGTGAAAAGGCAGAACTCCCCACCCCCCTACTATACTACAATGCTTTTTGTTCATTTATTTATAAATCTTCTTCTTTCATGAAGATCTAACTTAACTAATGTGTATGGCAAGGAATAGAAACTATGAATCCATCTACTTCAATTATTTAGGTTTTAACATAGCAATGTCTGGAGCAGAGTGTGATGTATCTTGTGTTTAGTTTCACTGTTCCCTTCCTAGTGAGGAGCAGCAGCATCCCTTCAGTTTTGCAACTCAGAGACCAAGGAGTCATCTTCAGCACTGCCCTTTCCCTCAAGCTCCCACGTCAGTTTCACTACCCAGCTTGGTCAGTTTCATTGCCTCCCATGTCTCTTGACTTTCTCCACTTCTCTTCATGTCTACTGCCTGTACCATCAGCATTTCTTATTTCTGCAAGAGCCTCTTTACATCTACTCTTATCCTCTCCTATTTGTTTTCTGTTTAGAATGGGCTTTTCTGTGGCTACTATGAGAGTAAAAAAAAAAACCCAACAGATGCTGGCGAAGTTGTGGAGAAAAAGGATTGCTTTTACCCTGTTGATGGGAGTGTAAATTAGTTCAGTCACATCGAGGACAGTGTGGTGATTCCTCAAAGACCTAGAGGCAGAAATAGCATTCGACCCAGCAATCCTGTTACTGGGTATATACCCAAAGGAACATAAATCATTCTATTATGGACACACACATATGTTCATTGCAGCAGTATTCACAACAACAAAGACATGGAATCAACCTAATAGCCCATCAATGATACACTGGATAAAGAAAATGTGGTACATATACACCATGGAATACTATGCAGCCATAAAAAGGAATGAGCTCATGTCCTTTGCAGGGATGTGAGTGGAGCTGGAAGCCATTATCCTCAGCAAACTAATGCAGGAACAGAAAACCAAATACCACATGTTCTCACTCCCACAAGTGGGAGCTGAACAATGAGAACACATGGACACATGAGGTGGGGACAGCACACACTGGGGCTTGTTGGAAAGTCGGGGGTGGGAGGAGGGAAAACATCAGGAAGAATAGCTAACGGATGGCGGGCTTAGTACCTAAGTGACTGGATGACCTGTGCAGCAAACCACCATGGCACATGTTTACCTATGTAACAAATCCGCACACACTGCACATGTACCCTTGAACTTAAAAGCTGGAAATAAGAAAAAAAGAAGAATAAGCTTTTCTGAATGCAAATCTGTTCATGTCTCCCTATTGCCAAACACTTAAACAGGCGTTTAAGTGTTCCTGTAATGAACCTCCAAATCTTTAATACAACCTACAGTGGTCTTCATGGTCTGACACCATCTCATACCTCACCTTGCTCCTCTCTTTATCTGATCCATATATTCAACATCTCGAATACACCTGCCCCCTCCTACAATTGGCTACTGTCCTTGTTTGGAACACTCCTACCCTTACACTTTACCTAGTTAACTTACATTCATCCTTCATATCTTACCTCAAGTATCCTTTTCTCAAGAAAGCATTCCTTGGCTTTCTTGACAGGTCACATCACCCTCCAATATAGAAACTTAGAGCATCATGTACCTGTTTTCCATCACTTATCACAGTTGAATTTATATTTTACTCCTGTGATTATTGGTGATTGATGGCCAATACTCCTCTCCTACCAAATTAAAAGCTCCTTGAGTCAGGGATCAGTTCAGCTCCCTCATAGGCCTAGCACCTAATTAAACAGTTAAAAAATATTTGTTTAAAGAGTGACTGAATAATTGCTACTGATGACTAGTGACCATTTTAGTTTGGTGAATGGTTTGACGTCACTTTGTGACCAGCCAACCTCAGCTGGCACTCATTACTACTGTGCCAACAATACTGGGATCCTAGCCTTATGGTCATGTGTTGAGTAGACAAGGGTGCAGTTGTGACATGGTCACAGTCATTCCTAACCCTTACTGAGCACATGCCTTTAAGTTGTCAGCATCATGTTTTTTTTTTATAGTGAAGAGCTACAAACTGAAATACTCAATTCTGGCCTGCTGGACCACATAAACATTGACAGTTCAACACATTTCCAAGTAACAGAGACAGTAACTTTAACTTAAAACAAGGAAACACCATATTTACCAAATAACTGAATGTAAAAGTAGATGTAGTATAGATATGTTTACTCATGTTTGAAACAAGTAACTCTGAGACTGGCATATTGTTCTAATGATCTTTGGCATATGGCAGAGAAGTAAGTCTGGCCTGGGCTCCCTCCATGCACATTTCTTTTTGAATTACCCAAAGGGCCTTGTTACAAGGCAGTGTCACCTTTAAGACAAGTGTACATGAGCCTTGAGGGTAATATAATAAACTGCTTATTTTCAGTACAGAACAGGGGGAAATGGATGCTCATCAGAATTTTCAAATAACATTTGAAAGGGTCAAAATTCTTGTGAGTATGTACAAGAGACAATTAAAAGATAGATTAAAAGATGAGAAATAATTACTTTTCTTGAGTAAAAGACTCAAGGGCATAATGACTAGCTGGAGTAAATCTTAGAATGTCGCTTACTTGCAAAATGTGACTGAGTAGCTGTGTAATAATTCACAGAATTCATAAAGACTTAAAAGACTGTTGCCTTAATGGAGTTTTTTTTCTATTTTACTTATTAAGATCACTTTAATAATTCATGCATGGCAACACCTTTAATGAGCAACAAAATCTCACGTATCTCATTTAAACTTGGCAACTCTGCTGACAGTTAATATAGTCTCGTACCTCTGAGCCAGCAATTGTAAAGCAGCCCTAGGCTGTTAGTAACTGAAACCATCCCATTTATGATAATTCTAAGAAAAGTTATGCCCTAGATGAATGGTTGAATTTTATAGTCATTTGCTAGGAAAATTTATTCATTCTTCATTTGTGGGATGACAAAACAATAGTGAGCCCAAACTATAATTCCTGTTCCCCACACTGGATTGGTTGCTTTGCTTCCTTCTTAATGCAGCAACTAAAAACCATTGTCTTGGAGGAAATAGAATTTTCTATCAAGATGTTAAAGCTTTCCTATAATTAGCACCTAGTTTAGATGGTGAAAGAGAGTGTCATGTAACACTATTCCACTAGGCAAAGTTATTTCTCTGCTTTACTCAAACAGGAGTGGAAATGTACAGATAACTTAGATTTAACTTCTTCATCAGAATTTACTAGGCAATTTTATTTTTATTTACTTTAATTTAAAATTTTTTTTTTTGAGACAGGGTCTGGCTCTGTCACCCAAGCTGGAGGGCAGTGGCATGATCATAGCTCACTGTGCTGTCAAACTCCTGGGCTTTAGTGATCCTTCTGCCTCAACCTCCTGAGTGGCTGGGACTACAGGTATATACCACCATGCCTGGCTAATTTTTTAAATTTTTTGTAGAAATGGGGTCTTGCTGTGTTTCCCTGGCTGGACTTGAACTCCTGGTCTCAAGTGATCCTTCTGTACCAGGCAATTTTGTTAAGCCCTGATCCCTTTCCATACAGACAAGAATGAAACACTTCTTTTACATTTTTCACATAAAAGAATACTTCAGATAATTCTTAAGATAATGTCCAAAATAAAATTTTAAAAGCAGACATAATTTTAATGTACACTTATTTGCTACCTTCATTTATATGACATCACTCACTCCTGTATTTACAGCAGCCTCACTAGCAGAAAACAGACCCTGTTTAAGTCTATTCTGGATCCAGTGGGCCTATTTTAAATGACTTGTCTGGGCATCTCTGAATTAAGTTGGAGAAGCGAAGTGATGCAGCCACTGTTTTCTTTTGTAGTTCATTCTTTAAAAATATTAGAGTTAAAAGTCAGTAAAGGCCTGGCTTTTGGGAAAACATGGAATAATGTCATGATAAAAACTGGTTTCTGTTTTACTCATTAAGACGGCCTTAATAATTCATACATGGCAATACCCTTAGCAAGTAACAAAACCCTCACATATCTCATTAAACTTGACATGCCAAATTTTATCACATTTGGGCTCACTATATGTAGAAGCATGTGGCGAACATGTAGAAGCATCCATACCTGGTATAAGGAGGGAGAGGCAGAGTAATTCTGGTCCACTTGTTGAAAGTGTCTGACACCAGGATCCGCTGCAGATGATAGCGACTGCATTCCACATTGGTAGGCAGACAGTCCCTTACCAATGGGTGCCATGACAATCCAAGATCCACTGAGTATTCCAATTCAATCGCTGAAACAGGAAACGTTATTTTGGATACAAACATAAATTTGCAGACCCAGGAACTATACTTGCATATCATATTTCTGTATGTTTTAGTTTCATTCAAATGTCAGTTTGATTTTTTCCCTATATTTATATTTCCTACTTTGAAATGCTTCCTAGTTTTTCTCTCTGTATATTACTAGTTATTATTTTTAAATTTCCATGTTGAAATAACTTTTAAGGGGATATGATCAAATGAAACATAAATTTTCCTGAATCACATCTTAGAATGAGAAGCTTTTGGAACAATCATTGTGACAAAAGTATTGCTTCATATACAGTTATAGTATTTGAGTAGCTGCATATAATTACTATGATATATTTGTAATATTATAGTGATAGAATATACATCACAAACATATCATTTAAATGGTATATAATTTAATATAGTATAATACTTATAAATTAATATAGTTTAATGGTTAGCATACAAATAAGGAACATATTATATATTTTAATAATTAGTGTTCAAACAGTTAATACATTGAGCAGACTTCTCAAATTTTGACCATTTTATAGGAATCCTGAACAACTAATGTCAATTTTGCCCCTGGTATGGGTGAAACTTCTTAGAAATTATAAACTTTTGCTTATATATCTTGTTCTGCTGTGTTATAGAATATAAATAAAATATGGAAATCTGAGGGGTTTAAGGAGCAAGTTGAAGGCCATGGAATATGTGCCAATGCATGCCATCAGGTTGTGGGTCTAAGGAAAGATATTTATTTCTTTCCTTTTTCTTCTGGAACATTCAGCCCATACTCCTGTCTTATACTTCTCTCTCCCTATTCACTTTATGAGCTGCCTCAGTCCCCACCTCCCTTCTGAAGGCTGTGGTTCTCAGTCTTGGCTGCACACTGAAATCACCTGGATACCTTTAGAAATGACTGATTCCTGAGTCTCCCTACCAGAGATTCTGATTGAAGTCTTTTGGGGCATGGCCAAGGCGTCAGGAGCTTTAAAACTTCCCAGGTGATTCTCCCATGCAGCCAGTGTGAGACCACACACCGCCCTAAGGTTTCTAGGTAAATACAATGGCCTGGTCTCAGTCTTCATGGTGCTTGCCTCCTAATAGCATTGGACATTATTGGTTACTCCCTGATTCTTGAAATGTTCTTTTATTTTGAGGGACATTATTCTGAGTCTCCTGTCTTTTATTGTGACTCCTTTGCTAAGTTGCCCAGCTATGGGCATTCTTCTAGAACCTGTTTCTGGCCATCTATTCTACAAGTACACTCTTGATTCAGTGATCACCTCTGTGCCCCAAATTTCCTGGTTTTACATCTTGAAATAGAGTTTGTGTCTACTGAGCCTGGCACTGTGCTGGATGCTGGGTGTGCTGTGATGAGCAGTATAGACACAGTTCCAGCTTTCTATACTGTGTGTCATCTTCACTAAAGGATATCTTCACTTTGAAGTCCTTTCACTTGAATTAAGAAAAACTCACCATTTTCCCTCATTAACAAACATCTCCTCTTAACTACCACATTTTATCATTGGCAATACTTTTACACTGGTTTTCTGGGTCCAAAATTTAGAAGTGATTTTAGCCGTTGGTATCAGAGGTTGTTAAGAAAAAACACAATTTAGAAGTTATTTTAGAAATTTTACTCTTCTGTCTCCTTTACCCTTTACCCTCTATGTTCAACTCAGTCCTGATATCTGCTGCTTTTTTTTTTTTTTTGCATTATCTCTTATCAACTTTATCCATTCCATGTCTCTTCATGCCACATAGTGCGAGTCCACATTGCTTCCTACAGAGATGACCACTGTGGTTTCTTTACTGGAATTCTTCTCTACCCACCTTCATTGGCTCTGGAGCTAATCTTCGTGAAACACATCATGTCACCCCTCTGCACTTGTGCTCTCCTGTTCTTGACCTTACCAAGCACAAATCCCCATGTCTGCCTTTTAAGGCTCTTCTTAATTTGTTTCCAACTCCACTCAGCCACCTTACTCTTTCATAATATCATTCATTTCCTCTCTCAGGAGGCTGCACTGGCTTGTATAGAAAGTACGTGTGACTGGGCTTACGAGGGCAAAATTTTGGTCCTGGTTGATGCTGCTGCAGATTGACCATGTGATAACTTACTTCTTTGGGCTCTCCTCTACTTTCTATGTGAAGAAGGGAGTAAGAGTCTAGACTGTTTTCAAAATCACCACACTGTGCTCTTCTCCACTAGATGCAGACCAGACCTATTGAGGCTGGTCTGCTGTCAGTTATAGAAGAACCCCACATCTGCTTCTTTGCTTCTGCTTCCAGCCTAGTTTGGGGGTCCTTTCTTCTCCGTCCACCTTTAAAATCTACTTCAACCATCAAGGTCCACTTAATACTTAGCTCCTTTGTGAAATGTTCCCTAACTTCTTAGACTGGCCAACCATTGGTCATCTCTTGCTCCTTTGAGTTCTCATTACATTTTGTATCAGCACTATTCCATGGAACACTTGATTTACTGGGCTCTCTGTACCTACTGAAGACAAGGTGTGCACCTTCTACTTTTCTGTCTTCTCTTTTCCAAGTTCCATCCCCACTGACTAATCTAATCTTGACTGACTGTGTCTGAGGCAGAAAGAGTATCTCTGGCATTCCTCCTAAAGTATGTCTATTACATTCAGACTAATGAGAATATTAAAAATTGTGAATTCTGCAGGACCTTGAAAATAACCAAATTCCTCAAATTTCTGCCTCCCTGCTACCCAGAATCTAAAACTGAACAAGGCCCTTGTGAACATTATAGTTTGTGTCTGCTGGAAGAAGAGTTATATGGGGATGTGAAAGACCAGGAGACCCAGAATCCTGACAGGTCTATAATGTAAGTTCAGATAAAGAGTTCAAGTGTACAATGATGCCAGCTTTTCTCTCTCCTAAGATGGGTCTGTGAGTGTGAATGCATGCTATATGTGAGTGTACACATGCACATACTCATTCTAGGGGGTGCAAATTAGTCACAGTGAGGGTGGCCTGGAATGTGCTATGATCCACGGTGGCAAAAAATATAGGCAAAATGGGAACAACAAAATGTCATCATTTGGGGGGATATGGAGAGGAGACAATAACTGGTTTAATCTAATGCCCCAAGAATTTAAATCTGTGAATATATATATTAATAAGTCATCTATATATAAATAAATCATATTTCTGATTCCTGGAATTCTCTATGTGATTGATGAGAGCCCTTATTGGAAAAATACTGCAAGTGTATCCTTTATTCTGCGAGTCTGATACTAAAAAACTTACGGATTTACAAATTATTATTATTTAGGTTATTTACTTTATAAAAGAAGTCTTCACGTATGTATGCTTAAAAAATAAGCTCACATTCTGTTGCTTTCAAAAATCAACTTTTAAAACTCAATTTATTAATACATGCAGTATATTCAAGAATACAGTGTGGTTTGACTCAAAGTGCACTTGTGTTTTACTTACAGATCTCAGAGAGGCAGAGTAGTCCTGTGACAGAGGCAGCCACAGAAGCTCATGCACACATGCCTGTCCCGCTATCTGGAGATGGCATACTCACCATAACAAGAGTCTGTGACTGAGCAGGAGGCAGCGAAGTCTATCTGTAGGAAGGAATCCTCATTCACGGCAATGTCTGTGCTGACCACGTAACGGGTGCTGGCCTTTTCAATGAAGACCAGGGCATCACCAGTAGAGCCACACACGGGCATCTTGGTGCCTCCTGGGTGAAGCAGCCATTTCCTACTATCAAGGGTTGTGAAATCATCTTCCAAGACCGTATTACCAGAAATATTTCCTCCAATAAGAATCTGAAATGTATTTTTAAAAAACCACACATTTTCCATTTAGTTTTAAGAAATGGAAAGTTCTGCCTTTTTCGTTCGTTCGTTTGTTTTGATCTGTCAGCCTGCTCAGAACTGGCACTGGACGGCCAGCAGAATGTGAGGGCCTTTCAGAATGCTCTTGTTTATGTCTGCTTGCCCATCTGGCAAGAAGCTACAGAAAACAAATCAGAGGATCGACAAAACCATTCACAGCCTACGTTGGCGAAACTGTGCCTTTGGAAATGACATGCACCCAAGCTGGGAAGCCAAATTTGGCTTATGTGTGATTATTTTCCATGTAAAATTTCTATTTAAGGACAATTGTACCCTAAGGCATTTCAGTTCCAATTCTTTGCATGAACACTACGGTTTGTTAACAGGTTCTTTGAGTTCTAGTTGATACACATTTTATTATGTATAAAGATCCTTTGGAGCAGTCTATAAGGATGTGGGGGAGATTGGTTCATTTTTTTTCCTCAAAGGCTAGGAAAGAGGATTTGGGAACTACTGCATGTGGCACCAATGCTAATTTGCACATTTTCCTTTTCAGAGAATTATAACCTTGTATCACGCTTGACAAAGTCCCTCTATCCATATGGCAGAATCCTCTATGAGCAGGACCTAGTCCTTCTGTTGTGTCGTTTATTTTTATAAGCTTAGGCAACTGAAGGAATAGAGAATGAAAGGAAGCTAAATGCCATATCTAATCTAGCTGTGTGCCCTTGGGCAAGTCACTCAACTGTCAGTTCTGGGTTTCATCTACTGAGCAAGCAGGTTGAACTAAATGCCTTCTAAGGCCACATTCAGCTCAAGTGACAACAATTAAAATAGTTACTCCTGAAGGGACTGACCTGATCGATAACCCAGGGGCTGTAGAAGTGCCCATTCTCAGACGGTTGCCACCAGCGAAGGCGAGTAGAACCAGAACGGGCTTTCAAAGGTATCTCCAGGGCAATGTACCTGCCCACGTTGCTGGAATTGCTGAAAAGGAACTCCTGAAGAACACTCCACGAGAGGCCACCGTTGAGAGAATACTGTAGGAGCACGGGTTGGCTCCTGGGGTCAGGAACGCCTTTACCACACCCCAGTCTCATGAAGAACTGCACAAATCTGACATTTGTAAACGTTACTGAAGACTTTCACTTCCACAAGAAATCTACATGCTTAACAACAGACAAGCACATGGGGTAACGCAGGGGAACGAATGGCCTCGATAAATATGGCGATTTAATGAGTGTCCAAAGCAATCACTTCAAAGTCTGATTTCCCTTTTTAATCGGAAAGGGAGTTAATTAAATGTGAAGTCTGAAAAAAGGCAATTCTGCACCCGTATTTGTCTAGCGACTCTCCTCAGAGAGGAGCCTGAGGGACCTGAGCACTCCCCGCACCCTCAGGCTCTTCTATAAAAAGATGGGAGGGGTGTAAAGGCAGTTTGAGTGTGGGAGTGTGTGTTGTCATCTACTTAAGGTAAGTTTTACTCCTTAAACGTTGGAACTGGAAGAATGTAATTAATGTAGTTTATGCTACATAACTGGCAGATTATGTCTTCTAAGGTTTCACCAGTCGTTTTTCAGATCTCATGTTACTGGCTTTGGGAGGCACATTTAAATTCACCGGTTGTAGCACCTCTTTGTGAAAGGCCAGGCATCTTTTGCACGAGGTACGTCAAGCCTGGGCCTCTTTTCTCTCTTTTGTGCTGGGGCAAGGAGCATGAGTGTAGGGTGGTGGTGGTGGTGGCTGTGCCAGGCTCTGACTGTTGCTGGGTCTGGGGATGGATGATACTGGCCACTGAGAATGGTGGCAGCCGGCCAGTGGCAGCGTTCCCAGCTGGCAGGGAGGTGGACAGAGTGGCAGCAACCAGCTGGGGTGCCAATGAAAACTAGCTCACATGTTATCTTTGGCAGGCAAGCTGCTGCTTTCTGGTCTGGCCATGATGCTAGCTGGTAATGCAGAATAAATTTCATGTGTAACCCAACACACATACCCACTAATGTATGCATGCTGGACATAGGAAATATATTAAGATGCATAATAAAAATATTATCAGTACCATATATAAAACCATTCATTCCTCATGCGTTCGCTTCCCCACCCCATTCATTTATCTTTTGACCCTGAAAAAATTGGGATTTTACGTGGAGCATATTCAGTTCAGTATATGCAAATCCTACACAGCATGCTACTGAGATGAGCTAAATAATGGAGCTTTTAACATTGGATTAATGAAAACATACATGGTTAGTGTCTAGTGACGTTTACATTTGTAAAAACAATAATCATTTACAGAGAAATACTTTTAGTATATTGTCTACTCGTATTGAGAAAACCCTTATATTAACTTAGTGACAGATAAACCATGAGAGACTTACTTATTTTGGAACACCTAATAATTTCTAAATTAGAGAAGTCAGCTGCTAATAAAAATCTGAAATAAGGAACATCAAATTAAACTATATGCATTAAAGTGGGATAATGATAAAATATTGTTTTTGTAACTGTATAATTATCTCGCAGAACTGTATTTTCTATGAAGTGTGATCAAATTTATAATCAATAAACGAAACATTTAGGAAAGAGAAGGCATAAAAATGTTAAGAAGTATTGTAAGATACTCTGAAATATTTCAAAGGACAAAAACATAGTTTCTTTGTTCACTTGCAAAATCAGGTCAGGGTTCCATTTTACACATGTTAAACCATCTTTCTTATCTTCCTTGTTAAGTTTTTGGCTCATCAAATGATCAAGGGATACACATCTTGACAGGACATAATCCTCTGAGCCAGTTTAAAATGTTTGTTTCTGAGTGACTGTGTTCAATTTAGAAAATGACTGCTTAGAATGTGTGAGTGAATCATTGGAAAGATGCTTATAAAGAATAAGGCTGTCCCTTCAAATGTTTTTAACTTAAATTGCTAGTGGAGATAAAATTAATCATGAATAATTTGAAGATATATTGCATTTCAACTAAGCTTTCTACTAAGCATGGTATAAGTGTAAATAATTTCTACACAGTGCAAGTGCTAATGAAAAGTATGTTATATAGAAAGATAAACTCACAATATTTGATTGAAGTTAATTAAACATTGTTACTTCCTAATTTCAATCTTATAAAATACCAGACGTTAACTTTTGCCTGTTTAGGTATGTTTCCTTTACTGATTAAGTTTTGAATAATCTCTCTCAAATTTAGAATAGAAATTATGTAAATTGTGTCTTCCTGAAAGCTTTGATAAAGAGAGAAGTTCAGTATTTCTAATGGAAGGCCTTGTCCTTGAAATCTCTCTGCTGCTTTCTGATTTGATTGTGTTCTGCTATTATATATTACGATGTGGTTTTTTTCAACAGCATCTAAAAATGATTACCTTGCATGTGATAAATCCAGGTCTCGTGTCATCAACATGCGCAAGCCATCTTCATTGAAAAAGAGGTTGTTTCCACTAGAAAGGATTCCACACTTTCGAGATGGTTTCCCACCACTCATTAATAAGAATCTATCAGATTCTAGCTGACCTGAAAAAATTGGAAAATATGGTTTACCTATGACCCCAACTATAGTGAGTCGTATTGTATTTTTAAAAGGAGTATGGTAAACGCATTATGTGGTTTCAAAATACGAAGTCATAAATATTAAAGTCATGTTTTGGGATAAGAGGCCTTTTCAACATTTTAGCTTGAATTGTTTAGCTTTGGCTGGTATACTTTAAAGATACTTGTGATAGGACGAGGGGGTATTTTCTTGAGTATCTATGGTCCAGCTAGATGGATCCCTCCTTTCTGCTTATTCACACTGAAGAAAAGGACACTGGTTAGTCAGAGAGTGGTTCAGGCCATAAGGAAAGTGGGGGCTTGTGTGGCCTTTCCACCAGCCTTTCTACTGTGTCCTTTCTAATGTAAAGATAGTATCAGGCAGGGACAATAAAATATTTTAAAAAACAGTTTTAATGGGAGAGATTTCAATGCCATTTATTACTGCCTATTAAATAACGTCTTTAAGGCTGGGCGCAGTGGCTCACACCTGTAATCACAGCACTTTGGGAGGCTGAGGTGGGTGGATCACCTGAGGTCAGGGGTTCGAGACCAGTCCAGCCAACATGGCAAAATCCTGTCTCCACTAAAACTACAAAAATTAGCTAGGTGTGGTGGCGGGCGCCTGTAATCTCAGCTACTCAGGAAGCTGAGGCAGGAGAATCGCTTGAACCTGGGAGGTGGAGGTTGCAGTGAGCTGAGATTGAGCCACTTCACTCCAGTCTGGGTGAACGATCAAAATTCCATCTCAGTAAATACATAAATAAATAAATAAATTAAAATAATATAAAATAAAATAGAAAATAACATCTTTAAACACCAGCTCTTAAATCTGTTCAGATACTCCAATTTAGTTTATTTTTTCATTGTGGTAAAATACACATCACATAAGATTTACCAATTTAACCATTTCAAAGTAAACAGTTCAGTGGCATTTAGTTGATACACTCTGTTGTGCAGTCATCACTACTACCTAGTTCCAGAACTTTCTCATGAGACTGAAAGGAAACCCTGTGCCTGTTAAACTGCCTCTGTCCCCTCATTTCCCCCTCTTCCAGCCCTGGCAAATGCTAATCTGCTTTCTGTCTTTATGAATTAACTTACTCTGAATATTTCATAAAGACAGGTTGATATAATATGTGGCCTTTTGTGTCTGGCTTCTTTCATTTAACATGTTTTTGAGTTTCATCTATGTTGTGGCATGTATCGGTGTTTCATTTGTTTTTATGGCTGAGTAATGTTCCACTGTATGGATATACTCAGATCTAGTTTTAAAATGTATTGTAAAACCATAAATATAACAAGTTTACAAAAACTCAGCAAAAAGAAAATCTTTATTTTTTTTTTGTTTTTTGAGATGGAGTCTCGCTCTGTCGCCCAGGCTAGAGTGCAGTGGTGCGATCTCGGCTCACTGCACACTACGCCTCTCAGGTTCAAGCGAATCACCTCCCAAGTAGCTGGGATTACAAGTGCCCACCAGCCCGCCCGGCTTTTTTGTATTTTTAGTAGAGATGGGGTTTCACCACGTTGTCCAGGCTGGTCTCGAATTCCTGACCTCGTGATCCACCCATCTCAGCCTCCCAAAGTGCTGGGATTACAGGCGTGAGCCACTGCACCAGGCCAAAAGAAAATCTTTTAATCCTATTACCCTAATATAGATAGCTGTTATATTTAAGACTTTCTTTTATGGAGATTTTTTTCCACAGTTTGATAAAAGTGCATATATAATTTAAATGCTTTTTTCTAATCATTACATTACATGCATTTTACTATGTTGTAACACTGTCTTCATACATAATGATACTGAATTCTAGCTGTAAAACTAAACTACGGAAAGTGATGTGAGGCTATTTAAGCAGTTTGTGGTAAAGCAATAACAGGAACTTATATTTCTGGAAACACTTTCATCCGAGATTAACTCTCTATAGATATTTTCTAAAATTGTCATTAGTCAGAAATGACATGTGGTAGAAAAAATGGTGAACACAGCCTTAGTTTTTCTCAATAAAGATCTTGTAGCATGTATCAGTATTTCACTCACTGACCATTGTTTCCAAAATGGAACCCTATACATTCAGAACTAAATGAATTCTTGGATGTTCACAATTGAAATAATAATGAGATATTAGAATTAAACTTAATGCAGTATTAGTTATCTACCAAAAATTGTGTTTAACATATAAGTTCTTTCACAAGACTACATAGAATTTGTAAGAAAAGACTACCTTCGAAATCATCTTTGAGAAAATCAGGATTTTTGGTGCTTATTTTACAGGTTGGACCTGAGTAGCCAGGGTCACATATACATTTGGTTCCATTGATACAGCTCCCCTGTCCATTACACATCTCCTCACATTGGGGACCGATGTAGACATTATCAATGGCCCATGTCACTGGCTGAGAGCCAGCAGGGTAAAATCCCTGGTACCATCTGAAACGGACAGATCTGGAAAAGAGGTACAAGTCTTTCAAAAGCTAATCGACAGAACAATATACCTTCAAAGTAAGCACATCTGATCAATGAACAATGGGAAGCTTCTACCTATGCTCAACACCCAAGAAATACAAAACATTTGCCGTTTCAGGAACAAAACTCCATTCCTCAATCTCCAGGATTTTTCCAATAAAGTTCTTGTTTCTTGTAAGCTTTTCCCAATCCTATCAGAATGTCAACATTTCACTTCATCTTCCCATCTTTTTCAATATTGACCTCCTTGGTGAAGATTTCTCCATCCCTACTATCTTCTTTTTTTTTTTTTTTTTTTTGAGACAGAGTCTCACTCTGTCACCCAGGCTGCAGTGCAGTGGTGCAATCTTGGCTCACTGCAACCTCCATCTCCTGGGTTCAAGCGATTCTCCTGCCTCAGCCTCCTGAGTGGCTGGGATTACAGGTGCCCGCCACTACACCTGGCGAATTTTTGTATTTTTAGTATAGATGGGGTTTCACCATGTTGGCCAGGCTGTTCTCCAACTCCTGATCTCAGGCAATCCACCCACTTCGACCTCCCTCCTGAGTGGCTGGGATTACAAGTGTAAGCCATCACACCCGGCCCCTACTGTCTGTTTAATACACTCTGTATAACTAATCTTTTTAAAAAAAAAAAACAGGTAAAATTCACACAACATAAAATTAACCATTAACCATTTAAAGTGTACACATCAGTGGCATTTAGCACATTGATAGTGTTGTCCAACCATCACCTCTTTGTAGCTTCAAGACATTTTTATCACCCCAAAAGGAAACCCCATACCCGTTAAACAGTTTTCCCCATCTCTCCCTCCCTGACAACTGACAACCACCAATCATTTCTGTCTCTATGGATTTACCTATTCTGGATATTTCATATAAATGGAAAGATAGAATATATGACCTTTTGTGTCTGGCTTCATTCACTTAGCGTAATGTTTTCAAGGTTCATTCATGGTGTAGCAAATATCAGAATTTCATGCCTTTTATTACTGAACAGTATTCCATTGTATGGATATACTAGCTTTATTTACCCATTCATTAGTTGGTGGACATTTGGTTGTTTCCATTTTTTTTTGGCTATTGTGAATAGTGATGCTATGAATATTTGTGTACAGGTAATTGCTAAAATACATGTTTTCAATTCTTTTGGGTAGAAGGGTAGTGAAATTGATGGACCTTATGGTAAATGACTAATCTTTTACATTTTTCTATCTTACTTTCTCTTTCATAATTTTGATGGAATTTCCATTATTATAGTTATCACAGCTGGAGTTATTTAAAAGTGTGTCTATTTCCTCTACTGGCTGTGAGCTCGTAGAGACCAATGTCCATGTCTCTTTCTTTTTTTGTACCTTTTCAAGGCAACCATATAGTGTTCACGCGTAGTACCTGCTCAGTAAACCTTTTGTTGTATGTCATTTGTTGTGAAAGTCCTTATGAGCCAAACTAAGGTTTTTTGGATAATATCTGATCAGAAACAGCCCAAAAATATTATTTTTAAAGATAAAAAGTGGCAAAATCTGATGTATTTTTAGATTCTTTTATTTCTTAACTTCTTTTTAAGTCCAAAATAATTTTCCTTTTGAATTGTCCTATCATGTTGCTGATGATAAGTTAGCTCCTTAGAAATAATCTACATATTTAGGCAGCTGTCCAGAAATATTTTAATGTATTTTATCATGTATAAAACTCCGTTCAAAGAAGATAGATTTATTTTAGAGTAGCAGGATTCAGAGATGACATGTGCACTTATTTTTGTGCCCTGTGAATCTTCTCAATTTTCAGTTATCATAGCAACTAAATTCTGAATAGTTTTCTGTTTGAGAAACAGAAATTAGAAGTTAAATACCAGGGTTAAGGATGGGTAGTGGGGGAAAAATACATTTGTTAGGCTCCTAAAATTTAGTGGATAGTAAAGCAGACAGATTAAAGTTCCTACATATATTTAACCCTAATTTCATTGTTTCATCTTGCTCTGTCGCCCAAGCTGGAGTGCAGTGGCACGATCTCGGCTCACTGCAACCTCCACCTCCAGGGTTCAAGCAATTCTTCTGCCTCAGCCTCCCGAGTAGCTGGTATTACAGGCACCCATCACCACGCCTGGCTACTTTTTGTATTTTTAGCAGAAACGAGGTTTCACCATGTTAGCCAGGCTGGTCTCAAACTTCTGACCTCAAGTGATCTGGCTGCCTTGGCCTCTCAAAGTGCTGGGATTACAGGTGTGAGCCACCACACCCAGTCCCAAACTCCAACTATATTAAGCTGCCCCCAAAATGCCAGTCTATAATTAAACTTTATTTTCAAATACTTGTCAGAGTTTAGTCTTGGCAAGAAGCATTTCTTACCTTTTGAACTTTCAGACTGCTGAGCTGAGGGAAATGGCTGGAGTTTTCCTTTGCACAAAAGCCTACAAGGATGTTTATGAACTTATTTATTCAAATGTTCTGAATACAAATGAACCACCTTAGTTGGATATTTATTATTGTTCACCTGCCTTGACACAAGAAACTGCAAGCACTATGATAAATGGACTGAAGGGTCTGGTTTCACTGTGGTTCCCTTCTGCTGAAATCTTATTTTGAAAATTTCTCACTGCCACCCTCCTTGGTGAATGTCAACATCTGTTCTCCTAAGCCAGTCGTATTCAAAAGGATCTGTTTTTTAAACATAAACTTAAAATTTCAAGCACACAACATTGCTTTCATTAAATAGGGGTTCTGGTTGACTCATTATGAAGCTGCATAAAGCAAAAACAATTAGGAACTTTTAAAGACAAAAGGACTCTAAAAGGACACCAAGGTGATACGAATAAAATTAGATGAAAGCTCATAGTTATTCTTTGCATGTAAATGGACTATATATGTAGAGGCAACAAAATTGGACTATTTTGCACCTGAGAACATTTAATACACTTTTGGTGTGTATCTAGTGTCCAACAAATGCACAGAAAAAAGTATTTTAAACATGGATTTTTCTGTATATATATATATATATATTTTAGCATCCAGCGCTTGTGCCATTACTATGTACCATGTTGAATACCAATCAAGGGATGGTTCACTGAGTTGGAGAAAATTTAACTTTTGCCTTCCAGCCATTCATGCCTGCATGGGTTTTAAGAAGAGTGCTAATTCTTTTCCCGAAACAAGGACTAGACAACACCCTAAGGCAAAGTTTTCTCCTCACAGAAATGGTTGAAGGCAGTTTGAAAGGTGGGTTTATACCATTCTGAAAACAGGCATGCATGCCTCCTTGATACATTTACTTTCTTTTCATAGAAATAAAAATGACACGGAATGCAAATAATGTGACAGTCTAGATTCTGTACACTATTATAGTATTGTGTTTTGTAAGTGGCTTTGTACCAGTGGGTGAAAATATAGATGTCTGCAATTCTCTTGTTCATATTTCCAAATTATATTGTCATGCCTTACGTGGAAGCACAGCACAGTGGGCATTACCAACACTGAGCGAGGTGGTCTCTGTGATGCTGGAGCACTCCCCTGGCATGAGCATCTTCACTCAGTGCCTCTGACTGGCAGATCTTTGCCATCTTATTTCATACACCTTTAGATGGGATTTTTCCACGTGGGAACTTGCTGAAGCAAGTCTCAGTTGGCAAAACAACCTAAAATCATAACCTACAATCTATCTTTAGGGTGGTTTTCTATTTAATCTAATTGTTAGCTGGATAATTGGAGGAAATCAGAGGTCCATTAAACAGAAAACCTCGTGTTTTTCCATAATACTGTGAGGGAGTTCGGCAGACTGCTCTGTATCTAGAAGCCTGTCTTACTCCATTCAGGCTGCTGTAACAAAATACCATAAATCGGGTGGCTTATAAATAACAGAAATTTATTTCTCACACTTCTGGAGGCTGGGAAGTCCAAGATCAAGGAGCCAGCACATCAGCGTCTGCTGAGGACTCACTTGTGGTTTATGGATGGTGCCTTCCTGCTGGGTCCTCACATGGTGGAAGAGGCAAGGCAGTCTACTGGGGTCTCTTTTATAAGGGCACTGATGCCAATCATGAGGGCTCCACTTTCATGAACTAATCGCCCCCTAAAATGCCCCATCTCCTTATTCCATTACCTTCAGGGGAATGAGTTGAGACATGTGAATTTCAACAACAATTCAGACCACAGCAGTGCCTAAGCTATCTAGGCCTTTCCCTTGCCTGTCCTGCGCATAGGCATGGTCTTTCAACAGCTATGCTTCTCTTGGAACACTTGGCTTTCAGGCTGCAGCTGATAGGTTCAGATTTGGAAATTTGGAATTAAGAGCTCCAGGCAATGAAAGCTCTGGTTTGCGGAGTGATGTTAAAGTAAGCACCATAAAAACAAGGATCATAAACTTCTGTTGCTAAGTCCCTCACACTCTCTGAGCGAAGTCCATGAAATTCCCCAGTATCTTTCCAATAAGTTCTTTCACCTTTTTGGTAAGCCTCTTTATATTTCTTGCAACATACAATCTTAAGTAATAAAACCATTTTGAATAAAAACTTTTTCCTGGCTTATTTTCCCCTGTCAGATTCTTCTAAAGACAAGCTCCCCACAACCAATGGTAGCTTTCTGGTTGTGCTGGCTGTGTCATTAGCTCCATCTATTCCTATAATCTCCAGAGACACTCTTTGCCTCCTCTGGCTATCAGTTCTAAAGAACTTTGAAGACATTTTGCTTAGTAATGCTTGTTTTTAAAAAGATAGTTGGATTTCCTATTAGAATCATATCCTGGCATAATCACAAGGATTAGTAAATGATATATTCAACAACCCAAAATATTAAAGTCCTTAGCAATCAATTTATAACAGTTATGCTGATGATATAATAAGGAGTGGATAGATTTATGTTCAAAGAGATGCAGACTTTAAAAAATTCACTTTCACCCTTTTGGAAAAGTACTAGGTATTAGTAGTCTTGTTTGAAGACTCAAGACTTCTAATTATGCTCAGTTTCACATCAGGAATATAAATCTATTTCCATCTTGAAAGTATGATATTAGTACTTTCTTCTTTTTTGACATACTCTGAAAGAAAACTTTATTCTGAGAGAAAAGACAGAAATTTGGAGGCAGACTGCTTTGTTGACTTCCTCTCTTTGTTCACTTTTATTATTAGTTTAATTTTTTGAAACATACTTTTCATTTCATTTCTATTGGGGGTGAAGTCCTTTATCTCTAAGTCGCTTTTCAGCAGAAGAGTCAAATATATGTAACAAGAATGCTCAGAGAGGTTGGAAAAGTAGAGATGCCTGGGGGCAATGTGCTAACTTTTTTCTTTTTTTTTTTTTTTTAAATGAGACACCAGGAATATTCTGTTGGCTTCTATGCTCCCTACGTACACTCTCCCTGCATGAGACACATAGGCAGATGTTTGAAAGTCATAATATTCTAGCTGCATTTATATTGTGAGGTGGGAGTAGGCAGAGGAACGTCATAGTATTAGGGGAAAACCCTATTTTTGTTGCGTTCTAACTGATCTAAGAGACATTCACAAGGATATGAACCCCACTACAGGGTGCAGCCCACGGTGTGCTGTTAAAATCTACCTTCAAACTAGAAATTAGTAGTTATGTCAGCTCAGTGTCCTACATTTTAAATAGCCACTGATCTGCTTCCTAGAGAACTGAGGAAGAAATGTCAGGTAGAAATTTCCCCGTGATAAAGTGGCAAGTGAATGACGACTTCAGGAATAAACTGTCAAAGGAGAAACAAATGTGGTCCTCACCCACAAAGGTGCAGCTTCCCAAAGTGCACGACCTCCCTCCTCCAGCCCTGCATGGTTCCCGCGTAGTAGGTGCTGCTGGGGTGGTGCTCGGTGGAGCATAAGGAGCTGACGTGGCTGCTGCTGTGGTAGCAGAGGGGCAGCAGCAGGTGCCAGGTCGCCCCGAAGTCCCTTGAAAATTCCAGTCTCACTGGATCTGCGGATGAGCTATCAGTCGAGCAGCCGACATTGATCTTGGGATGAAGAAAAAATGATACAAATTACCTCAGAGCAACAAGCCTTGAAATGATTCACCATTTCATTATTTTCTAGGGTCCATTTTCCTCGGAACTGTCGTGTTGAAATATTTAACACTATAAAATTATGTTTTGCCTAACTGAGTCATATTGTATATTACCTTTAAATTATAATTTTTCATAAAGAATCTCAAAGGGCCTCATGAAAAATTTATTTCCCTTCATTTTATAAAAAGCAGGAAGTGGATAAGGCAGAGGCTGGGACAATTCCAAATTTTACCTTTGGCCCATTTTCCAGCCAAGCCAAGCACATCACAGTGAAAAGACTGTTTCCCTAACCCCGTTAGCTTCCCCTGTCCCATCTACTAGGTAGGATACCTTCTATTTTCCTTCTTGTGACACCTTCCAAATAATCCCAAGAGTTATACACATGAACCTTCAATGCATATTCGATACCAAAAGAGAATACAATCATTGTCATCATTTCCCTGGCACAGGGAAAGATCTTTTTAAAATTATATATACTTAAGGTGTACCCATACTGTTTTGATATAATATACAAAGTGAAATAATTACTACGGCCAAGCGAATTAACCTATCTATCACCTTCCATAGTTACCTTTTGTGTGTGTGGTAAGAGCACCTAAAATCTATTCTCTTAACACGTTTTCAGCATATGATATTACATAATTAACTATGGTCTTCATGCTGTACATTGGATCTCTAGACTTATTCATCCTACATAACTGCAAGCTTGTCTCCTTTCACCTACTTCTTCCCACATCCTTACCCTCCCTGCCCTGGTATCCACCAGTGTATTCTGTCTTTATGTAAAGACCTTTTTAGCCATTAGGGAAACAACCACTCCCTTCCTTTTTCCATGCTTTCAAGTGCATTAAATTAAATAAATGCATGCAATTCTTTCTACAAAAATTTTCCCCTTTCCGATGGAGATTAACATTTTCTTACTATCATGCCATCAAAGCATAGCAATCAGTTACTGATATATATAGTTACATATAACCATCTATAGTTATATATCAATAAATATATATTATACATATTATGTGTGTGTAGGTATGTGAACTTACATACCTTTTACCTTCTAATGAGTAAACTATTGACATTTGATAAACTTTTGACTATAGGCACTTGTTTCTACCTGAATTCTTTTTTTTTTTTGGAGATGGAGTCTCATTTGTCACCCAGGCTGGAGTGTAGTGGCGCAATCTCGGCTCACTGCAACCTTCACCTACCCGGGTTCAAGCAATGCCCCTGCCTCAGCCTCCTGAGTAGCTGGGATTACAGGTGTGCACCACCACACCTGGCTAATTTTTGTATTTTTTAGTAGAGACGGGGTTTCACCATGTTGGTCAAGCTGGTCTTGAACTCCTGACCTCATGATCTGCCCGCCTTGGTCTCCCAAAGTCCTGGGATTACAGGTGGGAGCTACCACGCCCGGCTGATAATGGAACTCTTAAATGGGCTAACGATGTCATCTTTTATCAACTATGGAAAAAATATTCTGAAAAGTTAATATTCTAAAACACCGGTATAATGTACCTTTGGTTCTGCTGATTTTATCTAAGCTTTTGAAATATGTAAATACTTTTACGTTAATTATTAATTTGCTCTCGACAAATATAAGGAGTGCATAAATATTAATAAAATACACAGAGCAAATATATTTGAAATTATAAACCAGTGTAGTATTATCTGTAAAATTAATAACATCATGATAAATATTATATAAATATACTAGCATGGCACAGACTATAGTTACATTGACTTGGTCCCTAAGAAATTTTAAGTTTCACATAAAAAGTGTGGAAATATAATACAATAATAGTATGAGCCTTTTCATTTTTATAATGTTTAAAATAATTTATTTCAACTTCCCATTGTAGCAGGTGGGGAAACTACGTCATAAAGGATAAGAATTCAGAAATAAACCTTAGTATGACAATTGACTCTGTAAATAAAAGTAAATGATGATGCCAAAACCTCTTACATCCTTGCACAAAAATGGGAGGTCATAATGCATGAAATTAGCTGAGATTTTCCTCCTCTTTCCTAGGTTTTGTTCAATATAAATTTTTTTTTTT
>NW_012121154.1:11010324-11038036 GCF_000951035.1 Colobus angolensis palliatus
AAAAAAAAAAAAAAAAAAAAAAAAAAAGCGAAAAAATTAAGCTTGCAACCATATTAAATTGATGTAGCGTGGGACTGCCTTGTTAATTTCAGAAAGCTGTGATAATGCTTTGTATATCATGTATGTGAAAGCATGCTGTCCTTCAAATAATAGCAGTGCTATGAACCCTCCCCCGGCAAGAGTGGGTTTTGAGTTGTATTTTAGTGGTTTAGGGGAATCTGTGAGACATGCAATCTGTGAGAATGGGTGGTCAGTTAGTGGACTTAGAACCAAGGTACACTATCCAGTCTATTCAGGGAGCAATTCATGACTTTTTAGGGTCAACCCATACTTGAGTCAGGCTGAAGGACTATGGCCATTAAAAGAATGCCCTGATACACAATTGTGTTTATTTGTTTATTTAACAGAGAAGAAAAATATTCTCTGATCAATAATACTCCATGTTTTCTTAATGTTTTTCAAGTCTTCTCTGTTGATTTGGAGATACTGTGGGAATATATGGGAAACGAGGGAAATCACTCTTTTTACTGCTATAGGATTTGATTCAGTGATTTAGACCAGGTGTTTAAGGAATATGTTATAGAGTAGATAAGAAGGGTAAAAGCCAGACTGCTTTTGTAAAGCACTGTTTGGACTGACCTTGAAACAAGGTGATAAGTCCACGCCAAGCAGAAATGTCAAGATTCCCTAGGTTGCTTCTTCACTGATTTCTACTTTAGTACAATTCTTACAGAACATTTTAAAAAAGGAACTGTAAACAGGAGCCTGTAGAACAAACCTGATGCTGTGAATGAAATCACAGGTCTCTATCTCTAATCCTATCAGTGTTCTAATTTTAGTTGCATTCTTTCCTCTTCTTGTTTAGAAAGTGGTTGGTGGAATCAATGAAAAAAAAAAATTAGGTGAGCATTTCAAACATAGTATGAAGGCAGCAATCCCTCTGTCACCCAGGCTGGAGTGCAGTGGTGCCAACTGGCTCACTCCAACCTCTGCCTCCTGGGTTCAAGTGATTCTCCTGCCACAGACTCCCGAGTAGTTGGGATTACAGGTGTGTGCCACCACGCCCAGCTAATTTTTTTGTATTTTTGTACAGATGGGGTTTCACCATGTTGGCCAGGCTGGTCTCGAACTCCTGACCTCAGGTGATCTGCCTGCCTCAGCCTCCCTAAGTGTTGAGATTACAGTTGTGAGCCACCACACCTGGCACATTCCTTTTTTGGACTTTTATTCAGTGACAAGATGTATGTATATGTCTCACAATAAATTAAAAATTTTGTTTTATGTTTTATTTTTAACTTATTAATTGTTAACGAAATAGGTTAAATTTTAGAGATGGGAGAACCTTTGCCTTTTCCATTTTTGTGTTACCTCTGCAAAGAATCTGCTGCTTAATGTGGCATCTCCGTATTTATTTAGGAGATTATATGCATGACTTGGTAAAGTCTGGTCCTTTATAATCCGCAGTTAATAGAAATATAGGAAGCAATAAAACATTACCAATTTGTAGAATCATTTTCTGTAACCATTTGAAATGCTATTAAATTATACATTCACTTTAACTTATCACTGAAGCAAGTGTATGTGATAAGAATATTTTATCTATGGCACTACCTGCTTGGTCTAAGTCCCTCTCACTTCACCATGGCATTTTGCAATAGTGTTCTATTTCACTAATGAAACACCACACTCAGAAGAACTATGTATTCCCAAATAAAGGCAACAAAAATGTCATTACCATTGATGAGTGCCTAATGATAATGCTGGATTGTTTTTAAAAAGCTTTAGCTCTGTAACAGAATTCAGCTATATTTACAACAACAGGAGAACCTACAGTCAAATAGGAAGAGATTATATATACATATATATGTTAAATATTTAAATATTTATTGAGAGTTGTTGATATGGTTTGGCTCTGTGTCCCCACCCACATCTCATTTTGAATTGTACTCCCATAATTCCCATGTATTGTGGAAGGGACCAGGTGGGAGATAATTTGAATCATGAGAGCAGTTTCCTCCATAATGTTCTCATGGTAGCGAGTAAGTCTGATGAGATCTGATGGGTTTATCAGGGGTTTCCGCTTTTGCATCTTCCTTATTTTCTCTTGCTGCCACCATGTAAGACATGCCTTTCACCTCCCACCATGATTCTGAGGCCTCCCCAGCCATGTGGAACTGTAAGTCCAATTAAACCTCTTTTTCTTCCCAATCTGGGTATGTCTTTAGCAGCAGCATGAAAACAGACTAATACACTTGTCAAAAGTGAAGCATGTACAATGTGTGTGCTGTGGACGGTTAAGCTGCTCAGTTCACAAACACTACCTCCACACCTTAGAAACAAGTGTGTTAACGTGCCACTGTCAGTTTTGATCACAGGAGAACACATGCATTTTTACCATTATTATAAGGTTGCCAGAGTCTGAATCTTGTAGCATTGGTTTGGGCAGTGTATGGCAAGGGAACATTGATGAAAAGTATATTGGTTGTTTGAGGAAAGTAAAATTCATCCATCAGGTGCCAAGTGATTCCTCCATTGATGGAGAATTGTAATAGAATAGAGTGAGATCTCTCTGGGGTACCTAGGAAGAATATAACACAGGTATAAAACATATTATGATAAAAATGGGGAAATGGTATGTTCTTAGCTGAATCTTTAGGCATCAATGCATACGTGAACTTATTTTACGTGGAGGCTTTATAGTCCAAATGCTTCAGAAGCAACTTAAGGGGATGACAGGTTGGGCTTTCTGTATATCTCGAAATACACACCAAACCTTGGATGTGCACACAATAATACCTCTCTTTCTCTCTGAGATATGCACAGACATCTTTCTGTATTTAGGAAACATTGCATCAAAACATTTTGATTCTACAGGCATCATGATTTTACAAAGGGTCAAACATTTAAATCTCAGGATATAAACAGAAAAACTACTTGAATATGTATTATATCTACCATCAATTTGTTCAAGAAAATTATTTAGTTAATATGAAAAGTCAGAATGACTAAGAATAGGCTTTTTTTTGGATTCATATCTGTAAAAGAAAAACCACATTTTTCACAAGTTAAACATTTTAAATTTTAGATTTCTTTTAGTTACAAAGTAGTGGTGGAAAGACTCAGGGACATGATGATAAATTTAACTACCATAGAACTAATAGGATTACAGCTATCTGAAATTATTTAAAATCAATATTCCCCCCCTTATATTAAGATAAACTTACATTAAAGAAAAACACTTGTAAACATTTATGTATACCAATATATGTTAGCTCTTCCATATAACAAAACTTATGGGCCTTAAATCTGTGATTTCTTTGTGGAAAAGGAATTGCACAGGGGAGAATTCTCTTGAAGGAAAATAATGAATTCATACTTACCTTTTGCTATAAATCTAAGTGAAAACTGGACATACATCGTATTTGTACAATCCAGATCTCTTGAAATAAGCATCCTTATTCCTTCCTGAAAATAAAAACATATATGTTAAGCAACTTTTTTTTCACTTGCAAAATTGTGTCCCTTTGATTTTATACACCTAACTTGCATTAGCCAAGTAATAAATACATATCATGATCAAGAAGCAAATTTTGCCTAGTTTAAAGGAAATATGGGATGATCCTTGTTTCCCCTCTCTAAATGGCTTTCATATCCTGTGCCTGAATGACACAGTTTCATTGTCTCAACTCTAAATCATACTTTTCTGTGACTCTTCTAAAAAGTGGTGCAAAAATGATAGCATTACATATCTACAGGCCTTTTTAAAAAATAGACTCCTTTGATCACAGCATGTTATGAGAGGAGTAACGAGGAAGCAGATGGAAAATGTGCCAAGTGCTCCCGCTGGAAGGTGGGAACTAACAGGTAACTTTCTCAGGGTTCCAAGGAGTCTTAGGAACTTACTACTCCTTTGCTCACTCTGATAGCCCCAGGGGCTCTCATTCAGGCAGACACACCACCACCCCCCAGTGGGTCAAGTTAAATAAGGCAAAACTAAGGCAAGGCCTGATGCTCAGGCTGTAAGCATTCATGCAGAGAAGTCAATGAACAAGGAAACAGACCACATTAGCTTTCATAATTTTTTCTGCTAATTTAACTATTTCTGGTTGCCTAGGATTGACAACTCGAAAGGTTCTTTTCTTCATGGGTACATAGGATTGCAGTGACAGCCAGTAAAACAGAATTTCACTATGAAAATAGCGTAAGGTCCAAACAGGTCTTTCAGTTTTTCAGCTGCAACTTCCGAATGATGTGACTCTACAGATGTATGGCTGTGTGACAATAAGTGGACCCTGTCAACTGATTTCTCATCAACTAACAAATGCCAAATGTAATTTTAGCTAAAAGAGAACATTTTTCCTCTTCTTCATCATATATATTATAGATCACATTGCTCAATAGCTGAAAAAAATGTAAGTAGAGCAAATTCCACAATAGCAACCATATGTTGAGTGCCTATACACGCTGGGTGCTAAGATAGACACTGTACTCATTTAAAGCACCTAGCACTACTAAGAGAAAAATGTGATTCTCATGCTGCAGATAAGGAAACTAAAACTCAGGGAGGGAAAGTAACTTTCTCAAGATTACATAGTTTGTAAGTGGTGATGGTAGGATTTGAACCCAGATATGTCAGATTCTAAAATGTGTATCCTTTATAAGATACTAGTGTTTTCTTTATTAAACTATCTTTTGGTTTGGGGAGAAAAATATCCAGATAATGCCAAATGTAGAATTTGAAAATTATTTGATGTTGTAATGAAAACGCAACTGCATTTAACCTATCTCATAACTTCACAAAGCACAGATTCATCCTTCCAGAACAGGTTGCCATGTAAAAGCCTTATATTTCTAGTCTTTGTTTTTTCTTTTATGCCTAGTAATTCACTGCTCTGCTCAGTCCATGATACCTAACCCATGAGTCTTCTTCATTTCTTCATGTCTTAATGTCTTTACCCTCTTCCTTATACACTTGCATAAAGCCTTGGATTTTGTTTTTTTTTTAAGAGACAGAGTCTTGCTCTGTTTCCCAGTGGCTATTTATAAATGTTATCATAGCTCCCTAGAGACTCGAACTCCTGGCCTCAAATGATCCTCCCACCTCAGCCCCCACTGTAGCTGGGACTAGAGATGTGCACCACTGTGCCTGGCTAAGTGTTGGATTCTTTTAGAGCTCAATGCTATGCGGAAGTTGAGGTTCGGAGGAAAGGTCCCTTCTTCAGATTGTAATGAAAAAGCTTTGAGGTAGATAGTTGATAGATTCAGGTAATAAATATCCCTTGCTAACATCAAAATATAGAAATACGATTACTCTTTCCCCTTGATTATGGAATGCAAGTATAAAATTGTTCCCATGCGTCAATACAAGCCACTCATAAAGGGACCTATTTTACACTGTATTTTGTAGGAGCAATTTTATTGAAAGTGGGCATGATTTGTAAACTGAAAGTATCTTTCTTTTATATTTGCAATATTTGTTTATAGGTTAGCATTTTGTATTGATATTTATACAGCAGAACCATCAAACTCTGCTGCCACATATATTCTAGTTCACACAGATGTCTTTCTTTTCTCATCCTTTTTCAGGTTCAGTGATCCATTTGTGCTAAATGTGAGAAATTCTTTTGTAACAAACAAGCTATTTTAATAGTAGATAGTATTCCTGAATCTGTAAACATTAAAAGAGACTATCATATCCTTTTTCGTGAAAGAATGACTTTCTAGGTCAAACTGCAACCTACTGAATGGCACATGCTGAGTCCTCTCTACATCTTGCAGAGCTGATAGATAATATGTCTAACACATAGAATGCTTGGCTGCTCTTGCATTTGGATGGCTAAAGGGAAAATACAAAACACTATGCATCTTTCTTGTTTCGAGGATCAAAAGACTAGGTTAATTCTACCACTTAAAAATTTATCAGATAAAGATCTGTCAATTACAAAAAGTTATAGGACTTCTGCTTTTTAGTCTTGTCAGCTGGTTCAAATGGGTCAGATGTGAGCTAGTGGTAACGAGAACCAACATCTTAGTCAAGACAAAACAAAACAAACCCCGCTGCCCCCAAAACCAGGAGTCTCCACTCTGAAATGTTCTACCTCAATTTCTTCAGTCCCCTCAAAACTCTCAGGGACTTGTAAATCTTTCTCAGGCACTATGCGTTGCTTTCTTTCTCATCCAAAACTTGAGAAGAATTTGGATTCATGCAAGGATGATAACTGGCATCTATTAACTATAATTGAAAAAGTTCCAGGGTATCTAATTTTCTAGGTGTTAGATGTTAATCATTAGGGTTGTACAGAAACCCATGCAGGTTTTTGTCAAAGACTTCATTTGCACACCTAGGTAAGCCAATTTCCCCACGCTGAGAGAGATGGGTGTGGCATGTATTCACATATGAAGATGTGCCAGCTTAGCACAGAGTGTCACACAATTGCTTAACATCTCTCTAACCGAACATCTAGGTTGAAATACAAGAAGATGTTTGAGAATGCTATTTTACTTCTTAAATATTTCGTTTTCTTTTCTTTTTTTTTTTTTTTGAGACAGAGTCTCACTCTGTCACCCAGGCTAGAGTGCAGTGGTGCGACATCGGCTCACTGTAACCTCCACCTCCTGGGTTCACGCCATTCTCCTGCCTCAGCCTCCCGAGTAGTTGGGACTACAGGTGCCCGTCACCACGCCCGGCTAATTTTTTGTATTTTTAGTAGAGACGGGGTTTCACCGTGTTCGCCAGGATGGTCTCCATCTCCTGACCTCGTGATCCGCCCGCCTTGGCCTCCCAAAGTGCTGGGATTACAGGCGTGAGCCACCACGCCCGGCCAAATATTTGGTTTTCTTAAAGTCACCAAATGGTTCTATGGGCAGAAAAAAAGAGAAAAGAAAAACTACAGAGCGTTCATAAAGTCATTCAGGAAATATTCCAAGTTAAATATTTAGTAACATTAAATCTTAGATTTTGGAAATTTACACTCTAAAAACTATATACATATAAACTTATGTATATAATTCCAGCAGGAAGTAAGGAAGGTCTGATCACCAAAGCAGAGGAAAAAGTTTATGCCCAAGTGATCATGAAAAAGTGATTGCACTCAGAAGAGGAAACAGGGTTTGGGCTAAAAGTCAATAACTATGTATTAAATATTATGTCATTTGAAGAGATTCAGAAATGCATTTGTGTTGAGCAGTGACTGAAGAAGACAATGTTAGTAGTAATGTTGGGAAGGAGAATCTTATCTGTATCTGACCCCTTTAAAAATTAGAGATGTGCCAGATTTGATGGTTTCACCATTCAGATTCCCCCTCTCTGCACCATACACTTCAGGCCAAAGGTCAGGATGCAAGTTCCCATTGAAATCATCTTTAAGAATCGAGGGCAGAGGAACAACAGGAACACAATAGGGTCCACCAAAGCCCCGGTCACACCTAAGAAAGAGAGGGAGTGGAGAAAAGACATTTGTCACGAGTTCAAAGAGCCATATTTATTTTTGAGTTGCAAAGAAAGAAACTGCCAGTTTTATTAACTTACACACAGCGTCCAGCATCACAAATCCCTCGTCCTGAGCACATCCAAGGGCACCCTGAGGCCAGTACAACATTATCAATCGCCCAGGTATCAGCCCCCACAGTGTAGTTGGCCTGAATCCATCTGAACCGGGTCCTGGGAGAACTAACCAAAGAAAACACACCATTGGTTTGATGAGCAACTTTGAAAACACAAGGACATTTATTTTAATTCCCTTTTCTCTTTAAAGTGCCTTCCTCCAGAGTCCAGTTGTCTCTTCCTTGACGCACTTTATCTTCCTACTAAGTAGTAGGAAATGCTGTTTTCTCTTGACTTATCAAAAGGAGAGTAGAAAGCATGTTATTTATGTATTTCACTTTTTTTTCTCATGTAAGAGTCTACAAACACATGTGTGAAATGGAAAAGTTATTTTGAAATATCCACTTGTTTTGTTTTTGAAATACATGCAGAATTTTAGTTTTTGCTTTCAGACTCTTATTGCTATTCAGTACTGGGAGGGACTGAAGGTGATAAACATGAGGAAAAATTGGAGTCTTACAAAATTCTGGCAGTGAGGTCTCTATTTTACTGTCCCGGAATGGTTTCTGAGAGTAAATGGAAGCCCTTGATACTTCTGCACTCTACTTTGGTTCTCAAGGCTCTGGCTTTCTAAAGCTGAGGTCTAGAATGATATGATGCATTCTCATATTTTCTATTTATTTGCAGTCTGTTATTTGGAGTATCTTGGGTCACAAGACTGCTTTATCCAGAAAGAGATGCAGACTTATCAATCAACAGTAACAGCTCCTGACTTAGGAAAAGTTTGCATAGAAGTGTGTTTGTCTATTATGTGGAATGTGGAACACAGTCTACTTGAAGTAGAATTTCAGCAGCACCATTCTAAGTAGTACTGTTTCTCCTACACAAGTTCTCCAAGGATGTGACACAGCTGTCGGCATGGTGGCTTTAACATGGAAACCTCATCACGGTACCACTGTTTAACACCCATCAGTGGTTCCCCAACACGTGCACTGTCAAGACCAAACTATTTATGACGACATACATGGCTCCTCCATTGTCTGCCCTCTTTCCTGGCTCCAGACCTCCTACTTCTTACCTCGCAATTTATATTCTGGCAACACTGAACACTTGAATTTCCCCATCCACTCATGCTTTTTCTGGCTTCCTGGATTTTGTTTTGGCTTATACCAGCACAAATGCTCTCTGGCTCCCCTCTTCTCCTGGATAAGCCCTACTCAGAGTCAGCTGGCCCATCAACTCTTTTAGAAAGCTCCCTCCAGTTCTCCCCAAATGAGTTAGGTAGTATCCTCCTGTGTTTCGATAATATCTCTGAGTACTTTCTCTGGTATCATCTTATAGCATAAATAGCTGCTTAGAGGTTTGTTATCCTAAATGCAGTGATGTGCTGTGTAACGACATTTCTGTTGATGATGGACTGCGTTTATGACAGTGGTCTCATAAGATTATAATGGAGCTGAAAAAAATTCTTATTGTCGATTGACATCTTGATGATTCTGACCTTGTGTATGCCAAGGCTAATAATGTGTGTTTTTGTGTCTTAGTTTTTAAGAAAGAAGTTTAAAAAGTTAAAGTTCTCAAAATATTAAAAGCTTACAGAATAAAGATAGAAAGAAAACATTTTTGTACAGATGTACAATGTGCTTGTGTTTTAAGCTAAGTATCATCACAAAAGAGTCTAAAGGTTTTAAAAAAGTTTATAAAATGAAAAAGTTATAGTAAGGTGAATTTATTATTGAAGAAAGAAAAATATTCTGTTTTTAAATTTAGTGGAGCCTAAGTGCATAGTGTTTATGAAGTCCATAGTAGTGTACAGTAATATTCTAGGCCTTCACATTCACTCACCACTCACTCACTGACTCACCCAGAGCAACTTCCAGTCCTGTAAGCTCTGTTTATGGGAAATACCCTATACAAGTGTACCAGTTTTTAACCTTTCATACCATATTTTTATTGTACCTTTCCTATGTTTAGATATATAAATACTTGGAATTATGTTACAATTGCTTACAGTATTTAGTATAGTAAAATGCTGTACAGCTTTGTAGCTGAGGAGCACTAGGCTAGATCATACAGCATAGGTGTGTAATGGGCTAAACTATGAAGGTTTATGTAAGTTCACTCTATGATGTTCACAGAACAATAGAATTGCCTAACAATGCATTTCTCAGATGTGTCACCATCGTTAAGTGATGCATGACTTTAATATATTTGGATCCCGGCATCAGCTTATTCATTTAGTACCAGAGTGCTTAAAACACTGTAGATATTCAGTAAGTGTTTGTTGAATTAAAAAAAAAATGAGTAAATGAGCTACAAGTGAGCACTATTTACAGCTTTAGCAGGCATAGGAAACTATTTTAGGCTAAATACTAAAATGTTTTGGCTTCCTGAATTTTCCCTTGCCACTTGGTTGTACATGTCTGGATCAGGTTTGCACCAGGAAAACAGAAACCACTATAAATTCTTAACACAGAAAGAAATTAATGCAAGGAATTGGATGTATAGAAAGTGGCAGGGCAGAGAAGCCAGTAGAAGCAGTGAGGAAACCAGCGTTTAGCAAAGTCAGGAGGCCACTTACTATGAGTCTAAGACTGGACGGACACAGGGAGGAAGTGTTGCTGCTGGTGCCCAGGGACCAGGGTCACCTGGAGGGCCACCCAGGGGAGCTAGAGCCACAGAAGTTGGCCAAGATGCAGTTGAGGCAGAAAGAAGGGGTAGGAACACCCTGATTTATCCCTTATTTCTCCCCTCCTTTCTTTTGCCAGTGTCTGACAGCAGATGTAGGAGGCTGGGAAATGCAACCTGCCATTCAGAACAGAGCACAGGAAGGGAGAGGAAAGGATCCTGGGGGGAGCAGTCCCAGGAGGTAATCAGTCACCATAGTACCCGTTAGTTCCTAGAAACATCCTCCAATGATCCAAATGCCTACGCCACAAAAGTGGGAGCCTGCTGTAAGTCAGCACAACTCTTGAATGTGATCTGAAATGCCGGGGAGGGGAAGACAGATGCAAAATAATATGAGCATTCCAAAGGAACCAACCTTTTGTTCATATTGTGGTACTGAGATGAAAAAAAACTAAGGGTACTCTCCAATATGTGGTAATTTCACATATTGCTTAGTGTGAATAAGTATCAGTCTGGTTTATGGGCAGAGACTTATTTTTACAACAGTTTAAAAATGGAATCTGGTGGGCAGCCTTTATGTTAGCAAAGAACAGAAAAGTTCAGCCTCGTAAAGCTTTTGGTGCTCTCTAGCCACATTTAAAACTTGCAACCCAAAGCACCCTGCACTTTTTTTCTTCCTGGCACTTTCATGCATAATTATCATGAAAGAATAATAGAATCCCTAGGCCGAATCACAATTATTTTCAAATTAAGTGACAGGCACCCAATGTTCTGATATGTAGCCAAATGACAATTCTCACATGGTGGAGAGTGGAAGGTAGACAGTGATCCGCTTCCAATTCTGGAATCTTTCTGAGGTGTAAATTGAACTTTCCGTGTAGTGCAGACAGCCAATGGTTGGAGGAACACACTCTTCAGTGACAAGATGCCAGTCCTTGCCATTGTTCAGAGAATACTGGAGCTGTACACTGTGTGAGCTGCTGAAGGGCTTGCTACAGCCCATGCTCATTTCAAACTGCAGAAAGGTAGATGCTGACACATGAAAATCCCAGGTCTCAGCATAACGAGGTTTTCCTGAAAAAAAAAAAAAAGTCAATGATAGCATATATGTGTGTCATTTTCTTATTTGGTGTTTATGCTTCATAATAAACATTTTCAACAGCAAACAAAAATCACGGCGTATCTTTAATGCCCCAAATGTGCTTTGACTTTTCTTCTTATGTTTTCTGTTTTTATTTGGTTACCACAGATTTTGAAATATGGAAGGCTGCTAATTTGAAGAGCATTACCACCTTGGAAAGGGCTAACATAGTATCTTTAAAATACTGATATATTACAGTTGTACATATTTTTGTGGTTACATGTGACATTTTGATACATTTATACAATATGCAATGATCAAGTCAGGGTAATTGGGATATATATCACTTCAAACATCTATCTTTTTTTAAACATACAGTCTTAAGTCTACAACGTATGAAACATAGGAATGTCTTTTCATAGATTTTTTTTTTTTTTTTGCTCTTCTTTTAAGAAACCTTACTCATATCATTCACGTTCCATAAAAGACAGTTCCAACAAAAACCATCACTAGGATCACCAAGTTGTCTTAGGACAATAAAACTTCCTTTTTTTCCCTGAGAGCCACCCTCAGCATGGGTAATGAGGCACAGTTTTGCATTAGAAAGTTTCCTCCTGAGTTTTAGTTAATTTAGTCCTCTAGTTAATCAAATATTCTCCTTTTATTTAGTGATAATATATACCTATGTTTTCAGTGAATATCAGAGCAGTATCCATGGAGAGACAGTCAATATCAACTTGACCTCCTTGGATTCGATACCAGTTGGCTTGCAAATCTATGGAGCCATCAAATTTGTCTTGAAATCCAGTTTGAGAGCTGTCATTCATTCCTATAAGAACATCATCCAAGGCCCACTGGGCTGAATGCTTCCCTGCAATCAGATGAATAAAGGAGGTTAGAGAAGGTTTGTTACATAGCAATATGAATATCTTCACGACGGTGATTTTAAATCAAATTGTCTAGAAATTGACAGCAGATTAAGAAACACACAGTGCAAGGTGGGTATGGATACTCCATGACCTAAAAGCTACCAGAAAGCTGGAGTGAGCAGTAAGTTACCATGTTGCGGCTGCCACCATCGAAACGCTGTTGCAGGTGTCTTCGCCTCCTGTGGCAGGTCAATGGAAATGATCTGTGGTTCCAGGAAGGACATGAAGTCCAACTCTCGAAGCAAATGCCAGAGTATCCCATTGTCATTTGAATACTGAACAATAAGCCCTGAGTTAAAAGACATAAATCCAGTTACTTGGACACTTTCCTAGAGGGAACGAACAGTATTTCTTAAATGGTGAGACTGCAGCAACCTCAAATTGTGTCTCCTAGAATAAGAGGGCATATTTGTGTAACTTCCAAGGAATGAATTAGTGGACCCGAAAGCTCATCAATTTTTTGACAGTTTCTAATGCACTGACTCCCAGGAAATGAAGGAAAAAATACATAAGCTTTTATAAGACTACTCAGCTTTGTATGAGTGATGAGTAAGTTGGTAAGGGGAACATAAAAACCCACTATAGATCATGTATTTGAATTTTAGATTCTGTTCTGAACATTACAAAATCTCATATCATTATTACATATTCAGAAGAAATATCTCAATCTCCCTGGCAAAAAATCAAGTAGCTCTTTGTTGCCGAAGCACAAGACAGTAGGCACTGCCTGGTCTGAAATTCTATTAAGCAGAAAGATCCCTTTACTCGCACTTCACACTTTGTCAGACCTTGGTCAGCGAAGCCTAAGTGAAACCAAATTATTAAGTGGCAAAGCAGAAAGGTTCACGCCTCTCCAACGTTAGTCTGACTTTTGTTTCTCTGTGTCACCTTTTCCCCTTTTCTTGTCCCAGTCATCCATGCCCCTCCACTGTCACTAGGGTGATATGATCCAGGGAACCGCACATTAATGTGTAAGGGACCTCATGTCCCTTCTAAAAGAGGGTGCAGAGAAAGCGTAATGTTGAATGAAAGGAAAAAGTTGCTAAGGATAAAATTGTGGGAATCAATTATGTACATATGTGTGTGTGTATAACTAGGTAGAAATCAGTGCCCATGTTAAGAATAAGACTGTGCCAGCCTTTATACCCCCTCTTTGGTAGGAGGGGATAGAGTGGTAGAGGGTATTGATCTAATTGCCTATTCCATAACTTTCCTAAGACTGGCACTGCATATTCATAATTACGACTAGGGATACTGAACCACTTTTTGAGTCTTCATAGAAATTATGCTCAGTAAAGTTGTTATTTTCATTATTATTATTACTTTTTGAGACAGGGTCTCACTCTGTCACCCAGGCTGGAGTGCAGTGGCATGATTACAGCTCACTGCAACCTCTGCCTCTCTGGGCTCAAGTGATCCTCCCACCTTAGCCTCCCAAGCAGCTGGGACTACAGGTGTGTGCCACCCCACTTGGTTAGGTTTTGTACTTTTTGTAGAGACGGGGTTTTGCCATGTTGCTCAGGCTGGTCTCAAAATTCTGGGATCATGCGATCTGCCTGCCTCAGCCTCCCGAAGTGCTGAGATTAAAGGCATGAGTCATTGCACTCGGCAAATTCTTACTCTTTTGGAAAATTGTAATTTTTTTTGCTATATAGAATCTTTCTATTTCTCTACTCTTGACTAACAAGAATTTCTCAACCCTTTATCATGTTGGATAATTATTTTAGTGTCAAAAATATTGCAATAAAGTGTAGTGCTAAAAGAATGCTGTTTATGGCTAATTAATTGCACGTGGAATTATTGCCACTACATCTGACAAAGGATGATGCCAGGAACAAAAATGACAAATATGCTAAAATCAGAAATCTCAAGATAATCAAACCTACTGTATTTAAAATAAAAGAACTCATCAGACTGAAGGAGAGGATGAAAATCTGTTCAAATAACAGAACTCTTTGGGGAGAAAGCATGCTGTATACAGGTGTGGGGATGAGGGTTACAGGTTCTGTTGACTAAGGTGAGACCCACGTGTTGGGAAAGGGACAGCCACACCAAAGTTCATGAAGAAAATGGAAGCAAGGCTGTTTGTCTTTATTCTAGTCCAGTTGAGGAATGTGCGGCATAAGCTCCAGTCTCCAAACTCCGATGTTGCTCAAGATACGTCCTATGGGCTTTTTAGTGTGATGTTGGATGTCTGAGGGTGCAGACACATCAAAATTCAGGTTTTCTTGTGGTTACTAACTTGTATTAATATGGTTTAAGTTTACAAGATGAGAGAGAGACTGAGATTGAGATTACTTAGTTATTTTGGGATGACCTAATCAGAAGGTAGATAATACTAGAAATGAAGCATCATGAGATAAACTGTCACTGGCTAGTCCTTTATAGTGCCTTTGACTCAAAGTATGGTCTGAGACCAGCACCGGCATCACCCTGGAACAGGTTTTATAACCTGTGATGGTTTAAAAAATATGTCCACACATTCTTTGACACTCCTCCCTTCAAAAAGTGGAGCTTAATTCTCCTCCCTTTGAGTGTGGATAGTCTTAGTAACTTGCTTCTAATGCATAGAATATGGTGGAAGTAATGGTGTGTAACTTTGGAAACAGTCATAAAAGGCATTGCCGTTTATTCTTTGCTCCCTCTCAGATCTCTTGCTCTGGGGAAAGCCAGCCTACATTTAGTAAGGACATTCAAGCAGCCTATGGACAGGTCTACAGGGTAAGAAACTGAAACCTCTTGCCAACAGCAGAGAAGAACTAAAGACTTTTGCCAACAGCCATGTAAGTGAGCCATCTTGGAAGTAGATCACCTAGCCCTGGCTAAGTTTTCCAGTGACTTCACCCCTCCTGCCTTTTGTCTTGACTGCAACCTCACCAGAGACCCTGGGCAGCACCATTTAGCTAAGCTGCTCCCAAATCCCTGACTCACAGAAACTGTAAGATAACAAATATTTGATGTCTTAAGCTACTTAGTTTTGGGATAATTTGTTATGTAGCATACCACTCCAATCCTACTAAATCTAAATTTGCATTTTAACAAGCCTCCCAAATGACTCAGGTGCACATTAAATTATAAGAAACATGGCTCAGGAGGTGCATACTTCATTTGGTTTCTGCCTTCCTCCTCATTACCTTTTTAAGGAGTGTCACATACACCTTCAGGCCTAAAGAGATGAGACAAGGTGTAAAGAGATGAGGGCCCCAGTTCCAAAGGACAAAGAAGGAGAGCCTCCCAGATAACAATGAGAGGGTCGAGGAATGCAAGAAAGGGAAACAGCAATATGCATATCTCATATCACTTGCTGAACCGCATTAGCCATGTCATCTAACACACTGTACATCTGAATAAACCAGGCCCTTTAACTCATCTACCGAGTGTTTAAGGCATGTGAAACACTTCTCTTTTTAAACAGCAGCTCCATCTGCGTTCTGCCCAGTCTTACTGAAAATAGCATAATTTTGATTTTAATTCCAAATATGTAAATTGATGCTTCAACTTGAGTAAGTAAAGAATCTCTACTTTCATCAGTGGAAGAGATTTGTTCAAGGATTTAAGCAGATTTACATTTTAACAACCAGTTTTCAATAAAAGGCTAAGAAATGCCCATGGGATGTGAATTATATGGCTGGCACTGAGTTTATGCAAGTGGCTCAAGACTAGCTGAGAAAAAGTTGCTTGTTACTAAAAGGATACTGAGGGCAATGTGCATCGCAGGGCAGAAAACAGCACTTGTAAACAGAAGGTCAATACAGAGCAAAGACTCCTGTCTATTATACGATAAGCAGATGCTTTCTATTCTAACTTGCTTAGGATTTATTTTTTTAGGTCATACATAAATAAGGGTATGGATTTGTAATTTTCAGAAGGGTTATACACAAAAATTTCCCTTATATTTCAATGTATCAAATGTCATTTCCTTGGTGAGCCCCCACCCAAACTATTTTTGAGTCTTGAAATCAGCACCTCCCACTGCGTAAGTTTACTTTCCACCTCACCAGGCTATTTCTTTCTGTCTAACCCTTACAATCTAACATTTTCTTGCTTATTTCCTTTCTTGATTGCTTACTACCTGAGTCTTCTCGCTAGAATGTAAGTTCCCCTGAGGACAGGGATTTACCCTTAGGTGGTCATTAGTGCCCCACTGGTTCTTCACCCTCTAGTGCATGGTAGGTTTATGCTTCTTTTCTCCTTCACCACACTTTCTCTTTCCCTCTGCCACATGGCTGGCAACATCCAGAATCTATGCGGGCGGCCACCTCATTATTCTGGGTGCTGGAATGAGGACCTCGGGTGACCCATGAAGAAAATGTAGCACAGGGAAGAAATCATTTTATTTTAGCCCACTGGTATTTAGAGGTTTATTTATTATTGCAGCATAACCTATCTCATCATGAGGGACATATCTGTCTTTTGGTGATACTGTATCAACAAAAGCACCTAGAACAATGTCTGGTTTAGAACAGATTCTTAATAAATATTTATTGAAGAGATTAGGGAATGCAAAAATGGTCTATAAAACCTTCTATACTGCTTCAGTAAATAGATGACTTGGATAATTACTAGACTAAAAGTACTGAGATATTCAGTAAAAGTTATTAAAGCTTTCGGTTAGGGATAAGATGGCCAAAGACATGGAGAGCTGATGAACACAGCTGCTGGTAGCTCTACTGACTAATAGGTACTGTTTAAGCCAATGTGTTTTACACAGTCATACTGAGATATTAACAAACTTAGAAGGTGCAAACTCTTCACATGTTGCTGAGACCACGGTTTAGAGGAGGACACATCTGAGAAACCTATGAATTTTGTGCAAGGAGTCAGTTCACATTCAAGGTCCCCTAAGGAATTACATCATATCTGTAGAGCTCCTAGAGGCCACCTATGCTTCAAGCCTTTTGCATTTCTTTCAGAACTGAATCATTTGAGGCCGAAGATGGTAGGAGTGCCTAGGGAGGGTGGAGTTCGGCACAAGTAGAGAAGCAGTATAGTATGATGGTTACGGCATAAATTCTGGAGCCAGCGTGAGTGCTTTGAATCCCGGCTCATCCGCTTATTTAATGCACGATCATGGGCAGGTTACTTGACCTTTCTGTGCCTCAGTTTCTACATCTGCAAAATAGAACTAATTATATTACTTATGGCAAAAGGGTAGGCTGGAGATAAAATGAATTAACACCAGTAAAACACATGGAATAGTGTCTTGCATATAATAAGCCTCAGTAAAAGATAATATTTATTATTGCCAAGAACTGCTTCTCCTACACAAGGATTCTGGTCTGCCCAGAATATAAGTTTATGCGCAGAACTAGACTTTGATCTGCATTCAGTAATGCCCTGTGCAGACAAGTCTCTAGCTTCCATGCTTAATGTAAGAGTCTCTGATATTGTTTTAGGATTTTTTTTTGTGCCTCCCTATGGATAGTATAGACCAATAGGGTTCCCTAAAACAAATGCCACTTTGATTCTGCCTACACCCAGAGCAGACATGATATATTTCAGGCCTAAGGATCTGTATAAGATATCTTAGGGATCATGGCTCTGTGCAGCTGCCAATTCTACAAAGCAGAAGAGAAGAGAAGGAATGATTCAGGGTATCAGTTTGCAAAATCCTGGCCAAACTTTGGGAGGAAAAAGGACTAATCTGCCAATAGTAACTGTAATTTCCAAGGAAATATAGCAGCTTACCTTCATTTCTAGTTCTTGGTTTGATGCAGGTAATACCTGAAGTTTTGCTTCCAATTTGTATATAAAATTGAACGAGTCTGGGGAATAAAAGCTTCAGTTTACTTACAAATAAGAGTTCAGAAGAGTTTTAACCATTTGCATTTTGATACTTTAGAAAAAAACCTCCTGTAATTATTAAGTACTACTTTCAAACTCAAAGGGCATATGACAAGCAGAAAATACATAAATTATAGTAAGCTAATTCAGTAACCATTTAGAAAAAGTTAATTAATATGACCATTCATTTTATTCTGTAATAATGATCTAAACAAAAGGAAACTGTTGAATATCACTTCATTGTGACAGTCTGTTATAATGTAATGGAATTACTAAAACGGAAATTGAAATACCTTAAATCTAGTTAACACTATCATTGGAAACTCAAGATGAAGATTTTTTAAATTATACTTTACGTTCTGTGATACATGTGCAGAACGTGCAGGTTTGTTACATAGTATACACATGCCATGGTGGTTTGCCGCACCCATCAACCCATCATCTACATTAGACATTTGTCACTCAGGCTGGTGTGCAGTGACACGATCTCAACTCACTTCAACCTCTGCCTTTTGGGCCCCAGTGATCCTCCTGCCTCAGCCTCCTGAATAGCTGAAACTGCAGGCATGCGCCACCACACCCGGCTAATTTTTGTATTTTCAGTAGAGACAGGGTTTTGCCATGTTGGCCAGGAGGTGGGCTTGAACTCCTGACCTCAATTGATCTACCTGCCTCAGTCTCCCCAGGTGCTGGGATTACAGATGTGAGCCACCGCATCCAGCTAAGATGAGGAAAAATCTAACTTAAGAAGTTGAATACCATTATTTGTTTAGAGTCAGATAATTACCTGTCAGTTGCTGATTTAGACTCACTTGGTTAATTTTTCACAGCCGGCCTTCAGTCAGTATGATGTAAATTACGCCTCAGTCCATAGTGACCAACAGAGAGTACCTGCTTGACAGGCACACCTCTGAGAGAACAATGCAGATGGAAAGGGATGGAAATTGAAGGCATCACAGGACCCCATCATGACACAGGACCCCAGTTTTGTGAGGAGATCTAAAAATTTTAAACATTTTTTTTTCTATTTCTTTTGTTCCACTTCTCAAATAATTTAATTGCTCTTTTAAAAAGCAGTTTTATTTTAGGTGTACTATTATTTCCTTTGATCTTAAAAACCAAACAGTTCTTTATTTTACCAGTAGGTGTCAGTGTAGGCATTTAATATTTCTGGGCACCATTTAAAAATAAGTGAATACAAATCAACTCAGATAAACGAGGACGCATCATTTTCGAACATAGAATGTAAGGTTGGAAAAATCTTTGTTTCACACAGCACACGCTAATAATAATACCAAACTGTTTTCATAATAATATCAAACTTTAGAAAATCAAGCTGGCATACCGTAGACACACAGGTCTTGGTGATGACCACACATGGATTCATGAATTGCGGCACGGTTTTTGTAGAAACCACCTATTTTATTGCAAAGCTAAAGTTATCTTCATTTTTACATATCATAATCTATATACAGAAACATTATTGTATAAATTCTCAATAACAGAACAGAATGTTTTAGGTTAGACCACACCGTGTGGTAAATAATATGTTTGTGAAAAAGCGTACTAGTTAATACTTCTTACCTGATGTTCCTGGTGTCCAGAGGGACCGTCCTGGCTTCCCTTTTCCCTGGGCCATTGAAGTACAGAGACTTGCCATCGTTAAGTGTTCCACAGCCAGTTCCAACCTGGGCGCCTGTTATCTTGTACCACAGAGGGCTGAGCTTCCCCTCAAACCTATCGAACATCTCATTGTGATTGGGGACATTTGACACACAAGTTCCTTGTGCCACTTCAGAAAAAAAATAGAGAGGAGAGATGCTTTGTTGGAATCATCAAACATGAGAAGGTCTATTCAACACATGGGCGAAGGAAGAATGTCCATATGGATTAACACGGGGGAGAGAGGCCACGTGAAAATTTGTATCTCACAACTGTCGGTCTGAAAGACAGCCATCACTACCATCATCCAAAACACTATTCTGCCTCTGTAAGTTTTTATTTTTTGATAGAGGGAAGACATTGGGGAGACATTGGGAACCATACCTTTTCATAGTTCCTGCTGCTGAGGATTTGTGTAAACTGAGAAACAGATTTCATTCACAATAAAATCTGCTCATTTGTTGTCCTATTCTAGGATCAATAGGGGCAGTCAGTCTCAAATTAAAAGAAAAATCCTTGAAACTGTGAGGGACAGCACTCTCCATAGAAGGCCTGCAACAACATATGTTTGTCTTTGGTCATGCGCCAGATGAAGGCTAGAATACTGAAAAGCTGGGAAGAAGCCTTTTGAAGTTGTCTCCAGGAAAAATAAAAAAAAAAAAAGATTTTGAAGCTTATAATATTTTCTCCAGTTTTACTCTTTAATCTCAGCTCTTTTCATTTTTGCTTGTAGCAACATCCAAAGGTCACTGAGGTCAGAGATACTTTTCTCATAGAGTACTCTTTTGGCAGACTTGGGTTTATCATAAGATGCATTTTTATTTTAAATGTGTAAAATTACATCTCCTATAGATAGCGATGCAGAGGGCTCACAGAGGCCACGCAGCCATACAGCGTGTGGTTAAGAGCTTCAGTTTGGGTTTTGGAGAATGACTGCCAGGGTTTGATACTCAGCTCCAGCAACTCCCAGCTGAATGATCTCGGGAGAGTTACTGTGCCTCAGTTTCCGTAAATATAAATAGGGCTTACGGTACTGTGACAGAGTTATTGTTAGAATTAAAGGGGATGAAATAAAAAGAACCTCGATGTCTGGCATGAAGTAGGATCTCAAGCAATATGAATTATTACTGCTATGAATAATAAATCCTCTTTAGGAAACGAAATTTGTATTAGCATGTTTCCTTTCTGGGGCAGCTCAAAACTACAAAATATCCTAATATCTCACGTGCCTGGGTTGCGAATTCCTACAATTCCTAGACTTAAAGAAGAATAAATTCAGAATTTCTTTCTTTGGGAGAATAGCATGAAACACAGCAACTAGAGATGACTATTTTACAATAAAACCCTCAGACACATGTATTTAGCCTTACCAGTATAACCCAGGTCACAGAAACACACTCCTGAAATGCAGTCCCCATGGCCGCTGCAGTAACTGGGACAAGGCTCAGATATGTACACTCCATCTAAACCAAATGGAGGCACGTTTTTCTGTGAGTTGCTCTCCTGGATCCATCGGAATCTGGTCTTGCTGTTGGGAAAAACAACACACCTGTTTCTTGTACTAACATCTCATATCAAAGCATTGGAATATAGAAAAAATCAGAAAAATTCAACAGAGACTTAATATTTATTTCAAAGTCATGTCTGCTTGACGCACTTAACCTTCATAAGGTGTCTCTCTCTCAGACCTTTTTTCTTTTCTTTTTTTTTTTTTTTTTGAGATAGCATCTTGCTCTGTCACTCAGGCCGGAATGCAGTAGGGTGATCTCGGCTTCTCGGCTCACTGCAACCTCCGCCTTTCAGGTTCAAGAGATTCTCTTTGGGAGGCCGAGGTAGGCAGATCACAAGGTCAGGAGACTGAGACAATCCTGGCAAACCCTGTCTCTACTAAAAATACAAAATGTAGCCAGATGTGGTGGCATGCGCTTGTAGTCCCAGCTACTTGGGAGGCTGAGGCAGGAGAATTGCTTGAACTGGGGAGACGGAGGATGCAGTGAGCTGGGATCGTGCCACTGCACTCCAGCCTGGGTGACAGAGTGAGACTCCATCTCAAAAAAAAAAAAAAAAAAAAAAAAAAAAAAAAAAATTCTCATGCTTCAGCTTCCAGAGTAGCTGAGATTATAGGCATATGCCACCATGCCCAGCCAATTTTTGTATTTTTAGTAGAGATGAGGTTTCATCATGTTGGCCAGGCTGGTCTCAAACCCCTGGCTTTATGTGATCCACCCACCTCAGCCTCCCAAAGTACTGGAATTACAGGTGTGAGCCACCATGCCCAGAATGATTTCTTTTTCAGCATAAATGTTTGAACATTTTCTCACCTTCTGCTCTTTTAGTAATAAAATCCAGAAAGATATTCCATTATTTTACTTAATTAATACTTCACCCTGCTATCACACTCAGTTTATGGAGAAGAGGCTGTTTGGGAACGTTTGAAACAATCTGTCTTTCTTAGGACAGATAAGGGAACTCTGGTTATTTGCTGTCGACATCCTTCAGGCAGGGAAGAGTTAAGTTTGTACTGACAGCTCTATTCACCTGTGCCTTCCCTCCCTTCCTCTTCATCTCTCATCTTTAAATCACAAATACCAGTTTTAACTGCCAATGAACAAAAGGAGGACCTGGTCCCAGTACTTCAAAACCCTGGAACACTAGTGGGCTGGGCTACTGCCCAGTTCTTCATTTCCTAGAACAATAGTTTTGAGGTTGCCAAACTAAAATTTGTCCCAATTGCTTTCCAATTTTTAAAATACATCTTTTCTTTTCCAACATATGGAAACACACACACACACACACACGCACCCCCCTGTGATTTCATACCAGGGAAATACCTCTTCCTTCTCAGTTCCGCTATAATCAAAAGATGAAAATGTATTAGTATATCTACATTCCAATTTATTTTGCTGCCAATATTTATAGACTTTTGAGTTAATCCAGCTTCTTAGTACACAAGGATAAATAATCTTAAAGATTAATGAAGATTGTTAAAACCATAGATAAAGACAGCTCCCTCTCCCCTCTATTATTGTGAGCAAGATCAGAATGGATTTCTTTTTGGCTCTTCAAGTGGCTTTGGAAATTTGGCAGCACTGAACCATAACCTTGGCTTTTTTCCCCCCTTCATTATTTTAAGTTACCTACTCATGGCAACTTTATAAACTGTAACTAGTAATGCTGTTTATTAGGTTTAAAAATTTTCGAGATAATTGCCTAGTAACGTAAGCCCCAAGCCCCAGTTTCAGTGCAAGAGGAAGGTAAACATACAAATATATTTCCTTTGGAGCTAATTTGAAATATATTGGTCTTATTCTTTTTAAGGTAAAAAGAATTGAATTAAAGAAGTTTAGAAAAACAAAGCAAAAGCAAAAAAAATGGTATAGTTGTCTTAGTGTCATGGACCTTGGGAAAATTCCTTCCCTTGGAGCTGTAACATTATTCAGCCTCTGAAGGTATCTGTCCTCTTGAAGGAAGTAAAGGGAAATAATGAACACCAGCATTTGTCAACTACTCTTAAGGAAAGTGTTAAGGCCTCTATGCCTCTTCCAAAAGACAGACTGCATGTCTGTGATAAATGAGGAAAACATGCCAATTCCCTAATACAAGTCCTCTTGGATTAGAAGTCATGCTTGCTGCTTCTTTTTTATGTTGCTATGATAGAACCCAGAGAAACATGGATCCACAGCATCTGTGGTAAGGGAAGTAATGAAAGAGAAAGGAAAACTTCTTTCTCCCACCCCAGGCTCTTTCGCCTGGGCAAGATGAGGGCATCTCCCCATCAGTTGCCCCATTTCATGGAAGAAACCAGCTCGGATTTGGGCCCAGAAGCATTCAGAGGGTTGAAGAATCCTAAGTTTACGTAGAATTTTAGAAAAAGTTTTGGCAATTTGATACTGAATGAAGGACAAATGAAATCCTTTGACCTGTCTCTGATTCTTGGGCTCTTACAGATTTTATTATAAGAGAATCAAGTTCCGATTTGGCCAGAATGAGGAGGTATCCTTGCTTGCAGTTATAGATCCTAAGGCTCCTATAGACCCAAGAAACAGAATGCACTGTTACATGTTTGAGAAGGTGAAAGACCCCAGGAGCTCAGTACTAAGGAATGCTTATTTAGATTTAAAAAAGAAAAACACCAAAAGACTAATCATTTGGTTAACAGGGTGAGTCCAGAACGTGGTGAATCATAGCTGCAAGTCCTAGATAGAAGACTGTATTTCAGAGTGAAAGGGCAAGAGATGGTTCCTTTTTCTCTTCTTTCAATCTTTGCTAGTTTGTTTTTTGTTGAAAGGTGCAACTCAAAGCAATAAAGATTTCACTGGCCATGACCTCAGCACGCTTGCTTCATTTCCATTTCTCCAAGTTATGCCTGGTTCCTGATGTCTGTGGCCACTCTGTTCTCTTCTCAGTGGCAAAATCTTGGGATTGAACACAAGTGATTTAGCAACCTCAGGGTTTCTGGAATAGGCGGAAGAACTGGTAAATAATTTATTATAAAAACTAGTCACTGAGAGACCATCAGAAGAAGGAAGGAAATAAGTAGGCTAAAGTTAAGTTAGTAAGTATGTCTCATTTCTATACTTTTAAAAAAGTAGAGGAGATACAGCCTTGCAATTGTGACTACTAATGTATTTGTGCACATGTTCTATTCTTGCCTTTTCAAGGAGACACAGAATGCGGAACAAGTTCTTAAGTAGCACTGGATACATTTTGGAAAAATATGAAAAAGGAAGGTGTCTTCATTATAGCTAACACCTACTGCTGGTCTTTATTCCTTATTCAACATCCCTTCATTCAATTGACATTTAGAAAGCATCTACAGCATGCTAGGCACAGTAGTAATGCTAGTAATGCTATGAGGAGCAAAACCCAGACATAGTTCCTGCCGTCATGTAGCCCACAGTTAAGTGAGGAGACACACTTAATCAAACACCCACACAAATAAATGCACCTGTGCAACTCCGACAACCATTAAGAAGGACATAGAGAAGAGTATCTAACAGAGGTCTTGACTTGATAGGAAGGTCTAGAAATAATCTAGAGGAAGTAACGATTGAGAGAAAGTGTTTAATTTTATGTAATTTTATTAGAAATAGATCATAGGCCAGGTGCAGTGGCTCACACCTGTAATCCCAGTGTTTTGGGAGACCTAGGTGGATCACTTGAGGTTACGAGTTCGAGACCAGCCTGGCCAACATGGTGAAACCCCATCTCTACTAAAAACACAAAAATTAGCTGGGTGTGGTGGCACATGCCTGTAATTCCAGCTACTCAGGAGGCTGAGGTGGGAGAATCACTTGAACCTAGGAGGTGGAGGTTTCAGTGAGCCAAGATCATACCACTGTACTCCATCCAGTCTTGGTGACAGAGTAAGACTCTTATCTCAAAAAAAAAAAAAAAAAAAAGTACATCGTAGTGTGATTTGACTATTCTATTCAAAAAGCATCCCCTTTTGTTTCGCATGTCCCAGATAAGGAAAAAGAAGAAGATATCAATCTTTCTCTTTGTTTCCTTCCCCAATTTTCATTTTTGGTTGGAAGATGCCCGAGTGAATCAATTTCTACACCTGTACCCTTCCATCACCACACAATTCAATGTGATGTTGCATCTGCCTCTCAAATTAGGAAGGTTTCTGCTTGTCCTGTGCAGAGATGCAGGGTATTCTGCAGAATACTAAGCAACTTTTTTTCGCAGGGTATTCTGCAGAATACTAAGCAACTTTTTTTCTAGTCCTGCCCAGAGACAGCCACTTTTTGTACTCTACATAGGATACCTAGAGCAGGCTACATAGCATACTGCCTGGATGGGGATGTCTCTGAGAGTTGTGAGAGGTATACCAACATATTTTCACCATCACCAATGTGTTTTCTGTAGGCAAGAGCCCAGTGAATTAATATGAGCACAAATGGCTCCTTTGAGAAAATCAGCTTAGACTTATTTCTGAAAGAGCAATTTTCTTGTAACTATTATAAGCATGTTTGCCTCATGGCAAAACAGCTCCGAATTTTAACAATTTTAACACTTAGAATTCTCAGTTTTCCAACACCGCATTTGGAGATATCTGAGTTTAACATATTGCAGAAGGAGCAACAACAACTCATTTACTTGGGGTAAAGTAGAAACATATTTACTGTTCTTTAGTTGAGGGCTCTTCATCACAAATGCCATCAGCCAGCAAGCTGGATGGTATCCAAATTAACCATGACACTGGATTCTAATGATGAATATTTTGTCTTCCAAAAGCTGAGGTCTAAGAAAATATTGATACATTGGGAGCCTCAAAATACTGGCTCATTTTGTGATGCTAAGGACAATCTGCTCTTACTTCCCATATGTGGCTTTACCAACTGGGTTATTTCACCCAACAACACACCTCAGTTTCAGATTCAGCTATATATTTTATTGCTTAATTTTTTTTATTTCCATAGTTTTTTTGGGGACAGGTGGTTTTTAGTTACATGGTTCTTTAGTGATTTCTGAGGTTTTATTATAGTGTACCCATCACCTGAGCAGTGTACACTGTAGCCATTTATCCCTCACCTTCCTCCCAAACTTCTCCCTCTGAGTCCCCAAAGTCCACTGTGGCATTCTTATGCCTTCCCGTCCTCCTTCAGCTGTAAATTCATTATTGGGCTTCAGGGAAATGAAACAAGATTTGTATTCCTTGGCTCCTCATTGTATCATTGTAGCAATGATGTGCCACTTGATGGCACAATGATGTGCCAACTTCATGGCACATTACACCAATCTATCTGGAAGAGCTGCGGTTGGACCACAGTTTTGGAAAGTATGGAGGGAGGAAGGCAGTATTGGAGGTGAGGAGTACAAGGGCTGCACAGTTGGAGATGGGCAGGAAGCAGGATGACATAGCTATGTAGCTGCAAACACAGATATGTTCTTACGGAAAAATAAAGATGTTCTCAAGGGGTGAAACCTGGAGAGTACAATCAAGAGCTAAGAAGAACAGTGGATGAAGGAACCACTATCAGGGAACAGACCTGTCTTAATCATTGGAACGTTCTTGTCCTGGACATTGTTCTTAGAGGAGGGAGCCCTAGTAACAAGTATCTTGCTGCATTTGGAATTTCTGAGGGCCAGTGACTGCTATATGCTTCCCATTCCTTCCTTTTCCATTATTATTATTATTATTACTATTATTATTACTTTTGAGTGGGAATGTCTATTGTGGTTATCCTGCTGTTGTCTCACCATTTTATGTTCAGTAAGGGTAAAGTAGATTACCTGTCTTTACAGGTCTAGAGATCAAGGACCCACATTCACGTGCCAACCTGATGGAGATAATACAACAAGGGACTTGGTGTCTGGTGCTGTGATGGAATGAGAATTTGGGGAGTCTTGGGAGGACAGTGAATGCATTTTTCAAGTGGAAGAGATGTGAATTAATGGGCCTAAAACAGACCATGGTATATAGTTACAATAATGCCTCCCACTTAATCACACTTCCTTTTGTATACGCTCCTCTGCAGTGCAACTTTAATGCACTTCTTATAAAAAAAGGAAGTCTCTTTAGCCACCTTTTAAATCTAGACTGGCTTTGTGACTTGTTTTGACCAAAAAGATGTGGCAAATGAGATGAGGCTTTGCAGTTACTTTTCCTCTCTTGGAATGCTAGAGCCCACCTAACTGAAAAATACTGAGATGAAGACAACATGGAGATAAAGGTCCAGCTGACCCAGACTCCTACCAACTCATCAACTGAGTGCAGCCAGATGATGGAACCCAGGAAGACCAGCAGAAGAACTGCCCAGCCAACCCCACAAAACCATGAGAGATAACAAATCATTATAATTTTGAGCTCTTAAATTTTGGAGAAGTGTGTTGCATAGCAATAGGTAACTATACAAATATAATCCTAGGCTCTATTGAGGAATCTAAACAAAAAGTAAGGAGGATTTTTCTTTAATTAATTAATTAATTTTATTTTATTTTTTATTATACTTTAAATTCTAGGGTACAAGTACACAACATGCAGGTTTGTTACATATGTATACATGTGACATGTTGGTATGCTGCACTCATTAACCTGTCATTTACATTAGGTATATCTCCTAATGCTATCCCTCCCCC
>NW_012121154.1:11040827-11041728 GCF_000951035.1 Colobus angolensis palliatus
CATGCCTATGTCCTGAATGGTATTGCCTAGGTTTTCTTCTAGGGTTTTTATGGTATTAGGTCTAACATTTAAGTCTCTAATCCATCCTGAATTAATTTTTATATAAGGTGTAAGCAAACGATCCAGCTTCAGCTTTCTACATATGGCTAGCCAGTTTTCGCAGCACCATTGATTAAATAGGGAATCCTTTCCCTATTTCTTGTTTTTATCAGGTTTGTCAAATATCAGATGGTTGTAGATGTGTGGCATTATTTCTGAGGGCTCTGTTCTGTTCCATTGGTCTATATCTCTGTTTTGGTACCAGTACCATGCTGTTTTGGTTACTGTAGCCTTGTAGTATAGTTTGCAGTCAGGTAGCATGATGCCTCCAGCTTTGTTCTTTTGACTTGGAATTGTCTTGGCAATGTGGGTTCTTTTTTGGTTGCATATGAACTTTAAAGCAGTTTTTTTCCAATTCCATGAAGAAAGTCATTGGTAGCTTGATGGGCATGGCATTGAATCTATAAATTCCCTTGGGCAGTACAGCCATTTTCATGATATTGATTCTTCCTTTCCATGAGCATGGAATGTTCTTCCATTTGTTTGTGTCCTCTTTTATTTTGTTAGGCAGTGGTTTGTATTTCTCCTTGAAGAGGTCCTTCGCATCCCTTGTAAGTTGGATTCCCAGGTATTTTATTCTCTTTGAAGCAACTGTGAATGGGAGTTCACTCACGATTTGGCTCTCTGTCTGTTATTGGTGTATAAGAATGCTTGTGATTTTTGCATGATTTTGTATCCTGAGGCTTTGCTGAAGTTGCTTATCAGCTGGAGATTTTGGGCTGAGACGATGGGGTTTTCTAAATATACAATCATGTCATCTGCAAACAGGGACAATTTGACTTCTTCTTTTCCTAACTGAATA
>NW_012121154.1:11043033-11053624 GCF_000951035.1 Colobus angolensis palliatus
TTTAAGAATGTTGAATATTGGCCCCCACTCTCTTCTGGCTTGTAGAGTTTCTGCCGAGAGATCTGCTGTTAGTCTGATAGGCTTCCCTTTGTGGGTAACCAAACCTTTCTCTCTGGCTGCCCTTAACATTTTTTCCTTCATTTCAACTTTCGTGAATCTGACAATTATGTGTCTTGGAGTTGCTCTTCTCAAGGAGTTTCTTTGTGGCGTTCTCTGTATTTCCTGAATTTGAATGTTGGCCTGCATTGCTAAGTTGGGGAAGTTCTCCTGGATAATATCCTGCAGAGTGTTTTCCAACTTGGTTCCATTTTCCCCATCACTTTCAGGTACACCAATCAGACATAGATTTGGTCTTTTTACATAGTCCCATATTTCTGGGAGGCTTTGTTCATTTCTTTTTACTCTTTTTTCTCTAAACTTCTCTCTTGCTTCATTTCATTCATTTGATCTTCAAACACTGATACCCTTTCTTCCAGCTGATCGAATTAGCTACTGAAGCTTGTGCATTCATCATGTAGTTCTCATGCCATGGTTTTCAGCTCCATCACGTCATTTAAGGACCTTTCTACACTGGTTATTCTAGTTAGCCATTCATCTAATCTTTTTTCAGGGTGTTTAGCTTCTTTGTGATGTGTTAGAACTTCCTCCTTTAGCTCAGAGAAGGTTGACTGTCTGAAACCTTCTTCTCTCAAGTCATCAAAGTCGTTCTCCATCCCGCTTTGTTCCATTGCTGGCAAGGAGCTATGTTCCTTTGGAGGGGGAGAGGCACTCTGATTTTTAGAATTTTCAGCTTTTCTGCTCTGTTTTTTCCCCATTTTTGTGGTTTTATCTATCTTTGGTCTTTGATAATGGTGATGTATGGATGAGGTTTTGGTGTGGATGTCCTTCATGTTTGTTAGTTTTCCTTCTAACAATCAGGACCCTCAGCTGCAGGTCTGCTGGAGTTTGCTGGAGGTCCACTCCAGACCCTGTTTGCCTGGGTATCAGTAGCGGAGGCTGCAGAAGAGTCACTATTGTTGAAAAGCAAATGTTGCTGCCTGATTGTTCCTCTGGAAGCTTCATCTCAGAGGGGTACCCGGCTGTGTGAGGTGTGAGGTGTCAGTCTGCCCCTAGTGGGGGGTGTCTCCCAGTTAGGCTACTCAGCAGTCAGGGACCCACTTGAGAAGACAGTCTGTCCGTTCTCAGATCTCAAACTCCATGCTCGGAGAATCACTACTTCTCTTCAAAGCTGTCAGACAGGGACATTTACATCTGCAGAGGTTTCTGCTGCCTTTCGTTTGGCTATGCCCTGTCCCCAGAGGTCGAGTCTACAGAGGTAGGCAGGCCTCCTTGAGTTGTGGTGGGCTCCACCCAGTTTGAGCTTCCTGGCTGCTTTGTTCACCTGCTCAAGCCTCAGCAATGGCGGGTACCCCTCCCCCAGCCTCGCTGCCACCTTGCAGTTCAATCTCAGACTGCTGTGCTAGCAATGAGCAAGGCTCTGTGGGTGTGGGACCCTCCAAATCAGGTGTGGGATATAATCTCCTGGTGTGCTGGTTGCTAAGACCATTGGAAAAATACAGTATTAGGGTGGGAGTGACCCGATTTTCCAGGTGCCATCTGTCACAGCTTCCCTTGGCTAGGATAGGGAATTCCCTGACCCCTTGCGCTTCCTGGGTGAGGCGATGCCTTGCCCTGCTTCGGCTCATGCTTGGTGGGCTGCACCCACTGTCCTGCTCTCACTGTCCGACAAGCCCCTGTGAGGCGAACCCAGTACCTTAGTTGGAAATGCAGAAATCACCTGTCTTCTGCATCGCTCACGCTGGGAGCTGTAGATTGGAGCTGTTCCTATTCGGCCATCTTGGATTTTTCTTTTAAGAAGTAATTTATCTGTTTATCCCTGACTCTGTTTTCCTTCTGCTGGTTAAGAGATGGTAAGGTCTGGAACAGTTGCCTTGGATCCAGAGATGGAAGTCACATGTTCAGGATGGCAGAGCCAACTTGTCAACTGTGAACTGCTCCCTTTTGGACCAGCATATGAGAAAGAATGAACTTCTATATTTTTGAAAATTTGTTAATCATTTGTGTTTGTGTGTTTCTCTGTCATAGTAGCTGGGTCTGTATCCTAACTAAAGCATATGGCAAGTTAAATTCTTAATTTCATGATAGGTGGTAAATTCATCAACTCTGCCACCTACACAACACATTTTGAAGGCATTTGCATATCATTTTGATAAACTACAAAGAACACTAGCATATAAGGACAAATAAATTGCTTATGAGTTGGAACCACTGATTGATAAACTTTCTTGAGACAGCTGGTGTTTAAAGATTATGTTTCAAAGTTTAGCAGATCAGCACAGAAACTTGCACATCCTTGACCAAACAAATTCCTTCCCTATCCAGGAAGTTTGCCTACCAAGGGCTGTTGTGTAATTTTTTGAGGTATGCACATCTAAGTAACAAGGAGGCAGAGATCACAACCAGCTTATCTTGCCAGATGATGCACAGTAAACTGGTGCTAAATTAGGTGAATGATGCCACAAACAGAATGGCCTCCAAGAACTTTATGAATAAGACATGTCTATAGATTGTTAAGCTTTCACCATATAAGTCAGAATGAGATAGGTTATGTTGTGGCAACAAACAACTCTCAATCTCTATGGTTTAACCTAGAAAAAGTTTATTTCTTGCTTATTTTATATGTCCAGTGTAGGTCAGCAAGGGTGTCTGCTTATTGTAGACACTCATTGAGATATAAGATTCATCTCAATACAGGCTTCCATAGACCAGGGAAGATGGCAAAGTGTACATGGGCTCTTAAAGCCATATGTCTCATTTTCATTCTCATTTCATTTAGACATGCCAAACTTTACAGGCTATGGGGAAAGTATAATCTTAGGGAGAAAGAAAGCTGGAAATATTGTTGAGTGGCAATAATGAGTATACAAACCGTATGCTATGTCATCAGGAAGCAGTGCAAATAGACTTATTATATCATCTCAGTTCTGAACAGAAATGCCTTGACTAAGTCACGATTAATGTTATCATGAGTGACAATTAATGTTGTTTTCTAGAATTCAATTAAGAAGCGCCTACTTGAAAAATGTTTATCTTTTGTAAAATGATACAGTTAAAAATACTGATCTCTGCATTACCTCTTCTATCTAGTACAAGCATACATGCTATAAATTTATTCTGAAATACCAAGCCTAAAAAGAAGCACACCTTTAAAAAAATCAGAATGTGTCTGCTTTCCTTTTTATTACTCAACAGTGGGAACTAAATGAGCCTATATTTTCTCTCTTTGTCTGAGCTGCCAGGAAGCCAAGAGTTAAATTTGTTGCCCCTTTCCTGAAGCTAATTCACTTCATGTTCTCAGTCCATTGATTTCACTCTTTCCATTAACTGATTTTTAATTTATTGTTTTATTATTTATTTTAATAATCATTTAAATGGATCATTTATATTGTAAGATATCTCAACTTGTCTACGTGTATGTAAGGAGGCATTAAAGCATTAACAATCTATGTGTAGTGAAAGTCTGATATAATAATGTCTTGTAACTCTTTTAGCCTTCAATACATTTTGTTCGCTGCTGTACTCTCAGTGTCCAGAACAGCACTTTTGTACATGCACACATAGATGCTCAATAAATATTTGCTGAATAAATAAGTAAATGTGTCTTACAAGCATGTGCACGCGCGTGCTTGTGTGCACCCCCTGCCCCACGCCACACACACAGACATTTTGGAAATTTTGTCCCAGGGCCCTTTTCCTCAGTAGTCACTACTTCAACTTGGATAGGTGTAGCTAGACTATATAAATTCTTTTAAGTTTTTGAGGTAATTGAGATACATAAATGTTCCCCATAAACTGCAGCCACAGCACATAAGAATGTAGGCTGATCACAAACCCAAAAGACACAATCATGAACACCATAATCCCTAGAGTTGAAATCCTGAATGATGAAAATCTCTAAAACCTAAAATTTCTAACATCGAAAATACCCCAAATCACAATTCCAAAAGATGAAAATCCCAAATGTTGAAGTTCTGAAAGCTCAATTCTGGGGATGGGATCATGCAGGATTGTCACATCATGTTAGTTGCATCATGTTCAGGGGAACTATTACCTTGTCTTTATTTGAAAAATAAGTATGGTTTAAAGAGATGCATATGGGTGCCAAGTTGACAAGAGATGGACTGTGGAGTTAATTTCAGGGGTCAACTAGACTGGGTTAAAGAAAACCTGGAAGCCTGGAGCAGCATTATTTGGGGCGTGTCTGTGAGGGTGAGTCTGAGTGGACTAGGTGGGAAAGATCTGCCCTCAGAGTTGGTGGCACCATCCAATTAGCCAGAAGGTGAAGAGAAAGCACATACAGAAGGCAAATTGGTATCTCTCTGAGATCTAGGACAGACTTTTCTTCTGTTTCCCTGGTCATCAGAACTTCAGGTTTGCCAGCCTTTGGACTCCAGAGCTTACATCAGAGGCTCCCTGGGGCCTGACGCTTCCAGCCTCTCTCTGAGAATTACACCATTGGCTTCCCTGGTTTTGAGGCCTTTGGGCTTAGACTGAGCCATGCTAGTGACATCTCAGGGTCTCCAGCTTGCAGGTGTCTATCATGGAACTAGTTAGCCACCATAATCGTGTGAACCAATTTCCTCTAAAAATAATCCCCTCTCATGTATCTATATATATACATATCCTATTGATGCTGTCTCTCTGGAGAACCCTAACTAATTCAGATTTGATACTGGGGAAGCCAAATATCACTCATTCTTACTGTATTCCTTACCATACAATGAAAGAGATCTGCAAATTTGTTTCCTCACAAAAAGGCTGTGACAAGTTAAGTGTATGAGGTGACTTAATAGTGAAAGATAAAAGTTTAGAAGATTCCAGTTCAAGATGGCTGACCAGAGATATCAGACACTCATCCTTTCCACAAGGAAGAACCAAAATTATGAGTAGATAACCATACCCTGAATCTAGGAGAGAATACTGAAGACTAATAGAGAACTCACAGGAAACACCTGAGGCACAAAAGGAGAAGGAAACAAGTAGCCAGCATGGCTGAGATTGGCCAGGAACCTAGTGGGGCTTGGAACTATGGGGAAAGAGCTTCAGCAGTCCACACCCCTGCCACAGACTGCTGCAATCCGAGCTGTGGGAGAGCGCCACTACCCACATAAACTCTGACACTAGCATGGGTGGTGATTTGGAGACCCCGTGAAGGCAATGCACCAGATAGCGAACTCATGCTGGGTCACTCATGCTTCACTCCTGAGACCTGAACAGTTGCAGCAGGGAGCCATTTGGGGAGTGCTGCTGCCATAGGACTGCATCTTGCCCTTGGTAACAGCCCCCATATCTCCGCATCCTAGGAGTTCTTGCTGACATCCCCAATGTCCACTTGGAAGGCTGCAGTGTAGCAGCACTGGCTGGACCCAAAGGTACTACAAGGTCCCCAATTCTCTATCCTACAGGGAGTATTGCTCCCTAGGGAAAGGACTGTGCAGTGCACCAAAAGGCACAGAACCGCACATATCAGTATTAGCCTTGAATGTAATGGGCTAAATGCTCAACTAAGAAGGTATAGACTGGCAGATTGGATAAGAAAACATAGATCCAATTATTTGTTGCCTACAACAGACCCACTTAATGGGTAAAGACACCTACAGACTCAACATAAAGGAGTGGAAAAAGATATACCACACAAATGGAAAAAAAATGAGTAAGAGTAGCTATACTCATGTAAGATAAAACAGACTGTAATTCAACAAAAGTTTAAAAAGACTGAAAAGGGCATTATATAATGGTAAAGAGTTCAATTCAACAAGAAGACACAACCATCCTAAATATATGTACCCAACCATGCAACACCCACATTCATAAAATAAATACTGCTAGGCCTAAGAATAGAGACAGATAGCAACATAATAATATTGGTAGCTTTGACACCCCACTGACAGCACTAGATAGATCACAGAGGCAGAAAATGAACAAAGAACCTCTGGATTTTTAAAACTGAACTCTAGGCCAAATGGACATAACAGACATTTAAAGAACATTATACCCAACAGTCACAGAACATGCTGCTTCACTTCTGCACACAGAACATTCTCAAAAACAGTCCATATGTTAGGCCACAAAGCAAGTCTCAATAAATTTTTAAAAATCTAAATTATACTACGTATCTTCTTAGATCATGGCAGAATAGAATTAGCTATCAATACCAAGAGGAAATCTCAAAAGTATATAAATCACATGGAAACTAAACAACTGACTCCTGAATGATCTTTGGTAAGTGACGAAATTAAGGCAGAAATAAAATTTTTTTTTGAAACAAATGAAAATAGGGACACAATATATCAAAACCTCTGAGATACAGCAAAAGCAGTGCTAACAGGAAAATTTATAGCTTTAAATGCATATATAAAAAAAGATAGAAAGACTGTAAATTAACAACTTAAAATTGCACCTCAAGGAAGTAGAAAAATGAAGACAAAACAAACCCAAAGCTACCAGAAGAAAAGAAATAACAAAGATCAGAGCAGAACTAAATGAAACTGAAACCAAGAAAAATAATACAAAGGATCAATGAGATGATAAGTTGGTTCTCTGAAAAGATAACAAAGTTGATAGACTGCTAGATTACGTAAGATAAAAGAGAGAAGATTCAAATAAGCACTATCAGAGATGATAATACAGGTGACATTACACCTGATACCAGAGAAATAAAAAAGGTAACTGGCGACTGCTATGAACATCTCTATGCACGCAAACTAGAAAATCTAGAGAAAACAGATAAATTCCTGGAAATGTACACCCTCCCAAGCATTAACTGGGAAGAAATAGAAATTCTGAACATACCAATGATAAGTATGATTTTAAAGCAGTAATAAAAAGTCTTCCAACAAAACAACAACAACAACAACAAAACCCCAGTACAAGATGGATTCACAAGTAAATTTTACTAGATGTACAAAGCAGAGCTGGTACCAATTTTACTAAAACTATTCAAAAAATTGATGGGAGAGGATTCTTTCCTAACTCAATCTACAAAACCAGAATCACCCTGATACCAAAATTAGGCAAGGGCACAACCAAAAAACAAAACAGGCTAGTATCCCTGATGAACACAGACACAAAAATCCTCAAGAAGATATTAGCAAACTGAAAATAACAGCACATCGAAAAGATATACATCATGATTGAATGAGTTTATTCCATGGATATAAGGATAGTTCAACATACCTAAATTAGTAAATGTCATTCACCACATAAACAGAATTAAAAACAAAAAACATATTATCATTTCAATAAATGCAGAAAGAGCATTAGGTAAAATCCAACATCCATTCATGATGTTGATACGATATAAACCCTCAACAATCTGGGCATCAAAGCAACACACCTCAAAATAATAAAAGCCATATATGACAAACCCATAGCCAACATTACACTGAATGGGGAAAAGGTAAAATCATTCCTCCCAAGAACTGGGACAACACAAGGATGCTCACTCTCACCACTCCTGTTCAACACAGTACTAGAAGTCTTAGCTAAAGTAGTCAAGCGAGAGAAAGAAATAGAAAACATCCAAATTGAGAGAAAGGAAATCAAATTATTTCTATTCACTGATGACATGATCTTATACCTAGAAAACCCTAAGGACTCTTCCAAAAAATTCCTAGACTTGAAAAATAACTTCAGTAAATTTTAAGGATGGAAAATCAATGTACAAAAATCAGAGCATTTCTATATACCAATAACATTGAAGCTGAGTACCAAATCAAGAATTCAATCCCATTGACAATCTCCAAAATAAAATAAGTACCTAGGAATACATTTAACCAAGGAGATGAATCATCTCTACAAGGAAAACCAGAAAACACTGTAGATGGAAGAAACTGTAGATCACAAAAACAAATGGAAAAAATCTCATGCTCATGGATTGGAAGAATCAATATGGTTAAAATGACCACAAGGCCCAAAGCAATCTACAGATCCAACATAACTCCTATCAAATTACCAACATCATTTTTCACAGAACTAGAAAAAACAACCCTAAAATTCAAATAGAATCAAAAAAGAGTCTGAAGAGCCAAAGCAATCCTAAACAAAAAGAAGGATGCAAGAGACATCACCTTACCTGACTTCAAATTATGCTACAAAGCAATAATAAGCAAAACACCATGATACTGGTATAAAGATAGACACATAGACCAATGGAACAGAATAGAGAATCCAGAAATAAGGCCCCAGATTTACAGCTAAGTAATCTTTGACAAAACTGACAAGAACTTACACTGGGGAAAGGACACCCTCTACAATAAATGGTGCTGCGAAAATTGAATAGCCACATGCAGAAGAATGAAACAGGACCCATATCTCTCACCATATGCAAACATCAACTCAAAATGGATTAAAGACTTAAACATAAGGCCCCAAACTACAAAAATTCTAGAAGAAAACCTATGGAAAACTCTCCTGGATATTGGTCTAGAAAGAATTTATGACTAAGACCTCAAAAGCACAGCCAACAAAAACAAAAACAGACACATGAGACTTTGTTAAACTAAAAATAGCTTCTGCACAATCAAATAAATAATCTACAGAGTGAAGAGACAACCTATGGGATGGGAAAAATATTTGCAACTTTTCATCCAACAGGGGACCAATATAATAGGAATAGAGTATACAAAGAACTCAAACAACAGCAACGTAAATAAATAAATAAAATTAAAAGGTGGGCAAAGGCCATGAATAGACATTCCTCAAAAGAAGACATACAAATGTGAAAAGATTTATGAAAAAATGTCAACATCGCTAATCACCAGAGAAATGCAAATCAAAACCACAATAAAATATTGTCTTATCCCAGTCACAGTGGTTATTATTCAAAAGACAACAGACAAACACATGTTGGTGAGGATATGAAGAAAAGGGAACTCTTATACACTATTGGTGGGAATGTAAACTAGTACAGCCACTGTGGAAAACAGTATGGAGATTTCTCAAAAAACTAAAAATAAAATTACCATATGATCCAGTAATCCTACTACTGGGTGTCTTCCCAAAGAAAAATAAATTAATATATCAAAGGGATACCTACACTTTCATGTTTATTGCAGAACTGTTCACAATAGCTAAGATATGGAATCAACCTAAATGTTAATCAACAGATGAATGGATATACACAATGAAATACTATTTGGCCATAGAGAAGAATGAAAACATGTCATTTGCAGCAACATGGATGGAACCGGAGGCCATTATTTCACGTGAAATAAGCCAGGGTCAAAAAGACAAATATTGCATATTCTCAGTTATATGTGGGAGCTAAATATTAGATCACATGTTTTTCATACATGGAGGTAGAGAGTGGAAAGACAGATAACAGAGACTAGGAAGGGTACCAAGGGAGGGAGGGAGGAGGATGAAAAGAAATGGTTTAAAGGGTACAAACATACAGTAAGATAGAAAGAATAAATTCAATGCTTGATAGCAGAGAAGGGTGACTATACTTAACAAAAGTATACTGTACTCAAGTGATGGACACCATAAATATCCTGACATAATCAGCATGCATTATGTACATGTAATAATATTTCACATATACTCTGGCAAATGAAACATACAAAAGTGTAAAAGCTAGTTATTATTGGTGCTATGAAAGCAGAAAATTGCTTAATTGCAATGGCTTAGCAATAACCAGATTTTCAGACAGCATATCCCTACAAACTTTGTAGACCACAACTACTCTCCAAATATAAGTGTAGTGAGTGTTTTGAAGATCATAGAAGTGAAAACAATACAAGAAACCTCCAAAAATACAAGAAATCTCCCCCGCCAAATTATCCAGTCATAGGACTTCTGCCCTTCCCACACTGCGCCAATTTGCTATGCTATCTATTTGATGTGATCTATCTTCACATCATTTCCAATATGGGATGTGTAAATTGTGTAAGGACTTTCAGAGAGTCATAATTTGTTTTATGAATTTTTTTGCAAATTTGACTTCACAAAAGTGCAATGTTGATGTTGTGTGTAAACACTGTGAGTGTACCTAAAAATGCTGAAAAACTTACTTAATAAAGGGAGAGACATCTTTTTCATACATCTGCTTTTGTGAAAGATAAAATTTCTTCAGGTCTCAGCTTTTTGGTGACTGCATATGCAGTGGTAACCCACTGAGGTTTTTGATCAATCTCATCAAAAGAGTTAAACTGTCTGTATTTCAGATGGCCACATTTATACAGCTGAGTGCAAACAAGCACCAACCATAGTGATATACATTTATACATTTTGCTTTTTAACCTATTTCTCTATGTATACATTTTGTCTGCTCATAAATGTTAAACTGATGCAGCAGTCTTTAGTATATCTGAATGTTTATGCTTGCAAAAATAAGTTTTGTGTAAAATAGCCTATGAAGTGTTCTGTCATGTTCTTATGTTTCTCAAATCCCCTTTTAAAATATAAATGTTTTAAAAATTATTTAAAATATAAATGTTTTAAAAATTATTTAATAAATTTCTGTTTTGGGGGCTCATAAAAGTTTTGCGATATAGTTAAGGATAAAATTATATTAATTTAAAAAATGATA
>NW_012121154.1:11053674-11087157 GCF_000951035.1 Colobus angolensis palliatus
TAAATGTAAAAAAAAAAGTAAATAAATATCTTTTAAAGAATTTTTAAATTATTTTTTCCAGAATTGCATTTTTGGAATTCTGCTCTTTCAGGATTTCAACATTTAGGGTTATAGCATTTGGGATTGTGTCTTTTTATACAAAGTGACCAATGAAGCATTTTCATGTTTTTATGTTTCTCAAATAAATTCCTTCTTAAAAATGTAAATTATAATATTTTAAAATTATTTTTTCCAGAATTGTATTTTCAGGATTTTGATCTTTTAGGATTTCAACATTTAGGGTTATAGCATTTGGGATTGTGTCTTTCTTAATGGCCCAAACCCATTAAGAATGATTACTTTACCTAGATGCAAGAGACCTTGGAATAACAATGGTGATTCTTGTCCATTCTTCAAAGTCCCCTGCGTGATACATGGTGGGCTCAGTTAGTTCTCTGGAGTTTCCTTCACATCCTTTGCCTGCAGAAGCTGGGTAACACCCTTCTTTCACCAGAAACCAGGACATACCAGCATCATGAGAGTATTGAAGAAGAACTGGAGCAGTATTGCTGAATTGATTGGCACACCCTATGTTTAGCTGTTAAAAGGAAGGACAAGAATTATACAAGATTTTGGTTCTAAGTCATCACTCAACAAATTAGGTGCTACAGCATCCAGGGTGCCTTCCAACGGGTCTGCATTGAATTTACAATGATAGCAATTGTGAGCTCAGTCCCAACCAAGACCCTTCAATAGATTCTGGAATTCTTTGTTTAAGCAAACGATAGGTACTTTTTACTAGAAAGCTGGACTCATTTTGTGGATTTCTTGGGATTATAGGAGAGAAGAGAGAAGCACAGTGTTGGTGGTTCTTGAGTCCCAGACAAAAGATATGCCAAGAAACTGCTTTTTTCTCCCTCCTCAGAGGGTACAAACAGAGGAAACCATAAGATGGAGAAGCAGCTGTCTTCTTCAGTACAGGAAGGTTTCAGTGGAACGAGCATCCTTCTTCTGTTTCCTTGCTAAAGCTCATTAAAGATCAGTGTCAACTGGCTGGGCGTGGTGGCTCATGCTTGTAATCCCAGGACTTTGGGAAGCTGAGGCCGATGGATCATGAGGTCAGGAGTTCAAGACTAGCATGGTCAAAATGGTGAAACCCTGTCTCTACTAAAAATACAAAAATTAGCTGGGCATGGTGGCAAACACCTGTAATCCCAGCTACTCGGGAGCCTGAGGTAGAGAACTGCTTGAACTCGGGAGGCGAAGGTTGCAGTGAGCCAAGATCACACCACTGCACTCCAGCCTGGGCGACAGAGCAAGACTCCATCTCAAATAAGTAAATAAATAAATAAATAAATAAATAAATAAAATAAAATAAAATAAAATAAAATCAATGTCAACTTAGATGAAAGAGCTAAGTGTTTACCACAGCATCAAATGAGCAACATAATCCAGAAATGAACCTGTCACTGTTTGGTGTACCTTTAGGGAGGCCTGTCATCATAGGATTAATAACATTAAAAAACTGTAAAAATACAACCGAAATCCCACCGGCCTATCATAACTGTCCTTACTTTTCTATTTTCTCTACTGATCTTCATAGGGAATCTATATATTGGTCATATAGTTGAAGTTATTACACATCTAGAGCTTTCTTCCACATTTTGTTATACATAGCATTGCAGAGAATATACCTTTCTTCTTTGGTTGATTTGTCATCACCAGATAAATTCCTGAGAGTAGCATTAATGAGTCAAAATGTAGAAACACTTAAAATTTTCTAGTTATGTGTGTTCATTTTGTATTGGTTGAGTCCAAATGAATCAGTTTAGACATTGAGTATTATAGTTTAAGACAGTTTATTTCCAAATAAATGTGTAAATGAATTTTATTACATTTTTCATAATTACAAATGTCAAACTTTTTTCTCACGTTCATTTAATTACATGCCATCTTATATGAGTGGCCTATTCACATCTTATTTCATTTGTTGGCTGGAGCCACAAATTTTGTTGTATAAGACTTCACTAAATAAGAATAGTCTGAGTTTTAGAAGGAAAATTGAAATCAGGAATGAAAAGAACATGATATGACAAAAAAATAAAGGATGATATAAAGGTAGAGTCATGGGCTAATAACATTGAGCCATAGCTCAGGAGGTCAATCAGTTAATCCTGATGACTATAAGGTAGCTTTATCTAGTTTTTAAAAAGAAGATTTAGTATCTTATTTCCATACTCAGAGCTATAAAGCATCTCTCAGAAAATTTATAATTTGGTTAGAAATTTTATTGTGCACAATTTATCCAAGTTTATATAGTAAAACATCAAGAATATAATTAAAGACTTAACCCTCTCAGATGCATGATTAAACTCTTCTAACACAAATTCCTTTTACTGCATTACTCAATAGTAACAAAGGCCTTTGGCTGGTATGTGGTGAAAGCAGCCACATTGGGCACGCCTAGTTAACTTTTTGTCTTAAATTTGCCATGATTGCTGTTGTTTCTAACATAGACAAGTTGTTGGAACTTTAAGTTCTGTGACAAGTTTGTGCTTTAGAAATCAGGTAATAGGGTAGTGTAGACATACTCTCAGTTGTATTAAACATATAATTTATCTTAAACTTTCCATTCAGGATTTAGGCACACCTTCAACAAATATTTACTTGTGTACCTTCTATGGATCAGATACAAACGTTTAAGTCTCTCCTACCTTTAAAAATAAAACAAAAGAACATAAAAATTCTCCCTGATTTTTGGTCTCCCTCTAACTACACAGCTAAACAAATTGAGAGAAAAGCCGTATTCACTGTGTAGACAGACCTCTTTACTCAACGTTTTAAAATCCATTATAATCTGACTTTTGCTGCTGCTGCCCCAGTGAAATTACCAAGGAAACTGTCTATCTCACAAAATGCAATGGGAAAATTTAATCCTTCTTTTACTTGATTCTTCTACTGCTTTTAACATTGTTAACCATTTCTTTTTTATTGACCATCTAGCCTGCCTTTTAAGTGTTGGTGTTTTCTGTGATTCAATCTTGACTTTATCATTTTACTGTATGCATGCTTCTTAATCTCATTCACAATCATAACCTCATGTTTCTTCTGAATGCCTGTAGTCTGAATAACAGATATGACCTCTCTCCTGCTTTCTGGACAAATATACATTACCACTTCCTTTTCATTTCCACTTCAGCAGCGCATCAGCACCCGTAACTCCACTATGTCCAAGCCAGTTCTCTTCAACCGCTCTCCTAAAGCAAACCCTCATTTTTCTGTAGTTCAGCAGCCAGAACCAGAAATAAGAGAATAATTCTAGACTCCATTCTATTACTCAACAGTCACCCAAATCTATTGATTGTATCGCTTTCAACATCTTTATACTCATTTATCTTTATAACGCATGTTATGCCTCAACCTGGCCTTCTCATTTCTGACTTCAATTACAGGTCTAGCATCCTTACTTTACTCAAAATATATTTAAAAATCTGATCATTTCTCTCTGCCTCTTTCACAGGTCCTATCTCTGATAATCTCTTACTTGGATCACTGGATAGCTGCTAATGTTTCTGCCCTTGACCCTGCACAGTTACTAGAGCAATGATTCTTTAAAAGCCTAAATCAGAATGTGTCACCTTTCTGCTAGCTATTTTATTCAGAACAGAAGTCAAAGTTTAACCTTACTTTTTTCATCTGTCCCACCCTTGCTCACTTTCTCTGCTATGGTCACAATGGCATAGTTGTGGTTTCCAGAACATTCCTACTTCAAGATGTTGGTCCTTTTTGTTGTCTGTGCCTGGAATGATCTTTTCCACATAACTGCATGACTCACTCCTTTACTTTCTATAGGTTGTGGCTTAAGAGTGTCATTTTATTAGTGAAGTCAACCAACCTGACAACCTTTTATAAAATGGTAATCATCCTCCATTACCCTATTTCATACTCTCTGTATTTATTTCCATAACCCAGAAATGTGAATAGAATATAGAGACTTTATAAGGATTTGCTGAATGAAGGAATGAATGTACTTGCTGACTCTGGTTTCCTCTTCTATTGGGTCAACATCCATACTGTGGTTGAATGATTCTTCTAAAACACAGGTCTGATTCTGGCATTCAACGGGCTAAAAAATCTTTCATGACTCACTGCTCTTGGGATAATGTTCAAGTGACTTAATGTAGAATATAATGCCCATCAGGATCAACTTTATCTCTCATCCCTGCTGCACATACTCCACAGTCCTCAAAGTTAGACTTGCCCCTTTTCTCATTTGCACTTCGGTGTATTTTCATGTATTTGCTCATTTTGTTGTCTCTAACTGGAATTTCTGCCCCTCCATTCTTCAGCTGGGTAAGTCTCTGTATTTCCAGAGACTTCCAGTTGGAACTCATCCATCAATCCACCCTTCCTCCCTTCCCCTTCCTTTCCTTCCTTTACTCCCATCCATCTTTCCACCCACCCATCCATCCATTCAACCATCCATCCATTTATTCAACTAACAGACATTTTTTGAGTGCCTGAAACATGTTAGGCACTATGCAGAGTATTCTTATAGCATCTAGAGCCAACTTATACTGCAGCATTCTTGCGACTTTATTGTGACTGTTCACTTTTCAGCCTCATTCTCTAGTTCCTTGAAAGCTAAGGTCATATTTTTCTTTTTCTTTTTTTTGGTTAAATTTTACTTTAAGTTCTGGGATGCATGTGTGGAACATGCAGGTTTGTTACATAGGTATTCATGTGGGGTCACATTTTTCATTTCTATAGTCCCAGGACTAGCTAGTGTTTATCACACAGCAAGTAGTCACAAAAAATACACCAGCCCTGTGTATTTTTGTACAAATGGCACCCAAAATTCTTATAGGCAGGTTTCAAACATACACTAATTATCAACCCCTGAATGATCTGTATTTTATTCTTATTAAATAACCACAAATTAATAGCTTTCTTCTTGTGTGATATGAAAATTAAGATTTTTAAAATTAGCTTTTATTTTAGGTTCATGGGTACATGTGCAGGTTTGTTATATAGATAAACCGTGTGCCTCAGGAGTGTGCTGTACCGATTACGTTGTCACCCAGGTAATAAGCATACTACCCAATAGGTAGTTTTTTGATCCTCTCCCTTCTCCTACCTTTCATCCTCAAGTAGGCCCCAGTGTCTGTTGCTCCCCTATGTGCCCATGTGTTCTCATTGTTTAGTTCCCACTTACAAGTGAGAACACGTGGTATCTGTTTTTCTGTTCCTTCATTAGTTTGCCTAGGATAATGGCCTCCAGCTCCACTCATGTTGCTATTAAGATCATGATTTCATCCTTTTTTATGGCTGTGTAGTGTTCCATGGTGTATATGTACCACATTTTCTTTATCCAGTCTACCACAGATGAGCATTTAGGTTGAATCCATGTCTTTGCTATTGCCAATAGTGCTTTGATGAACATACACATGCATGTGTCTTTATGGTAGAATGATTTACACTTCTTTGGGTATATACCCAATAATGGGATTGCTGGGTCAAATGGTAGAGAATTAAGATTTTTCTTAAGCAGTTTGCATTCCTGATCATTGTTTAAGTGCTTGAAATATTTAACACTATTTTTTAAATTTAGATTTTTAAAATTTCAGAATATTACCTTGCAGACTTTAATACCTACACAACCATGGTTTGTGATTAATGAAATAGAAAAGGTGTCAGATGAGAAACAGCATAGTATTCAGGAAATATATTTGCTATTAACGTTATTTTGTTACTACTTTAGGTATTACCAGCAAATGAATATAGATCATATATTGTTATTGATATTTTTCCATTATAGTTTAACATCAGAATCTAAACAAGGATAACATTTTACTAATCATATTATTTATGACTAAATTCCTTGTTTACAGACCTGTGAAAATTAGATTTGAAGAGCTGCCTATAAACATCTGATCTCTTTAATAATTCCATTTGTAAATTATTTAGCATCTGCATCCTGCCATTATATAAGGACCATGTAGTTGTGCTAGCTCATTAAAACTGCATTACTTCCAACCCCAGAAGTCACCTATGGGATTTTATTATAAACACAATGAAATTTTGATTAGGGTTCTGAAACAAGACCTTGTCAAAGTAAATACTTGCTATACATGTTGATACGTTATCACAGAGCTGAAAAACAAGAAGCCTTTAAGAGAACAATGATGACTGAAGTAAGATAATTTGTTTGAAAATAATACAGCAAAAGCATAAAATATCTTGTAAGTTCAAATACCACTAGTAAGATGAAAAGGACAACTTATCCATCATCGTTTAGAAGCTTGAGATTCATTAAGTCACTATCAGACTGAAGTCCTAAAAGTCAATGTTATTTTTAATTCTGGCAGAGTTCCTTGAATACCTAAAGAAATGGTATACCCACAACTTTTGGGACTCCTTAAAAACTAGTAAGCTGCTTTCCTTATGAGTAGAGCTGAAAAGCTTTGCAATTCTAACACTGTTGAGCTTTTGTACAGGTGAGTCCCTTCTTTAATAGAATATGAAAAATGTGTGTTCTCTATGAGTTCCACGAATACATCTGGAAGATGTTTTACTCCTTAACTTGCTCTGGGAAGAAGCTTGTGCATACATACCTTGAACTGTAGCACATATCCAGGCTTCAGGGTCAAATCTCGAGTTACTGCAAATCGATCTCCATCTGATTTTCCAAATATCATTGCTGATGGTGTGGCAGCACAGAAGGTTTCATTTTTAACCATTCCTTCATTAGCCAACATCAACCACACACTCATCTGATTCATAGGATAATCAAAAGCTGGCTTCTCATAAAAGTTCTAATAGAAACAATACAAATAACACAAAAAGGCAATTTGATAGCTTTGAAAACAAGAAAGGAATTTTCACTTCATGACATGCTGGGCCATGTACCACTTGCATTGCTAGGAAAACACAGAAGAATCTCCATGTCTTTTTACAGCTATTAACTTTTTCTCCTGATGATTCAACAACTGAAAGTATTTTACCACTGTGTATCTAATCATTTTATAAACACACTAACAATTTTGCTTGATGATTTAACCAGACCTCAGTCTTTTTTACATCTAAATTATCTGTGAAGTGGTAGCATAGAGAGGTAACAAAAAATTTAAGTACAAGCCCTTCAACTTATATTATACATTCAGTGTCAAGCAGTAAATCCTTAAGGAAATGAGTTCGTTATGCCATTCACTTTTATAACGATCTGTCTTCCTGGAGTTCAGACATAGGAGGATACCTGAGGTAAAGTTGGATTGATAACTGGGATGATCTGCTTCTGCTTCTCGGACAGAATGATGATGTCATCGACTGCCCACTGGTCATAGTCCTCTCCCGAGAACACGGGCTGCCACCAGCGGAACCTGGTGCAAGGGGTCTTGGCAGCAGCTGGAAGCTCCAGATAGACAAATCTGAATAAAAGTAGATCATTTATGGTTGGGAAAAGAAAAGGTGTTTTTTTGTTTTGTTTTTGTTTTTGTTTTTTTGCAGCTACTAAAACAACAAGGGTAACAACAAGAGAAAGTTTTGTTTGGTTTGATCTCAATATTTTAAGTTTGGACATATCAGACTTGAGGTTTAACCTTGCAGGCAGGTTTAGTCCTGGTCATGTTTAGTTCATTTGGAATTGTATCTTTTGGAGAAGAGGGAGAATATTTCAACTGAGTTTGATTCATTGAACTGTATCTTTTGATGGTCATAACTTTTTAAAGAAATACCAAGAAAAAATTGTTGAATATTATTACATGAAGATAACATTTAACATTTTCTTCAAAGGCATTCTTTCTCATTGTGGGAAAACATAGAAATGCACTAAAAATGAAATATAACTTGCCCATAATCTACTACATAGGGTTGGTTTCTTTTAACATTTTGATGTATTTCATCACAGCTTGTAATCTTTTATATAGGCAAGGCATTATATGTATAATTTAGTGATCTACATTTTAAAACTTAACATTACATCATAAGCACATTCTCATGTTAGTAAAATTATTTTTTAAGATGATTTTGTGTATATAATTTTTCATGACAAAGACATGCAGTTCCGCAATTTGAGGACGCCATTACATTTTTATTTACCTATAAAGTCACCTGGTCACCTTACTGAACTCTCAATAATTTCAGGTTGACATATTACTTGGAAAAAATAATTTGAGTTATTTAAAATCATTGTTTAAGCCAGTTTGGCACCATTATCAATTCCCTCTCTACTATACTGCATCTAGGAGAATCTCACAAGTCTTCATCTCTCACCCACCATTCCTGTTGTATCTCTTGTTTCATCCAGTTGCCTCTTTTCTGGTTTCTCTGTCTCCCCTAAATCCCTTAGAAGAAATGCTTTCTGTTGGTCTGTTTGCATGTCTACTTATGTTTTATCACGGAAAGTTATGTCACCTTTAAATGACCTAATACTTTAAAATGTCAAACTTACGAACTTTAAATCTACAAAATAGTATGTTTTAAGTAATATGTTTAAGACATATTCAATCTGTAAGAACTGGGTTTATATATTCTTAGATAATTTTTTTCAATAAACAAGGCTCATTTGTAAAATGAAAACAGGGACAAGATCCATATGTTAAAACTTAATAGCGTACAAAAAATTATTTTTTTGTTACAATGAAAACACAGAGATTATAAAAAGGAGTATTCTAAAATAATATCATTGAATAGACTTTAGTAATACATAAAATATAAATACAGAATTTCAAAATACTACATAATTGTAAAAGAACTAAATTTAAATACATATAAATGCATTGCCTGGTACAGGTATTACTATTAAACATAAGTTATCTCCCCAAACTCTTCAACAGTCATTGCCTAAGACATTTTATTACATATATTCCCCATACATCAAAATTAAGACAGGCATAGGCCAGGGCAAAATGTTTAGAAAATCTGAGCTCTATGCACTTACTCATACACTGTTTAGGGATAGCCCTGGGTGCAGCCATGTGAAAAATTTTAACAAAAAAATCCACCTTACTGTTAAATCTAAGAGCTAAGCATACTTTGTGTGTACATTAAAAATAATCAAACAAGCCTGCAAATGGGAAAATGAGCACGGAACATCCCCATATTCCATGGTTTCTTTGAGTAAACAGTGGTTACTTATCTTGCTTATCTTCTAGTCACAAGTTTTAAAAAATCTTTAAAAATTCAAACATGAATACAAATGCTTTCTGTCCAGTCACTTAAGTGAAATAAAATCTTTATATACTGGGCTATCATTCATGTTAAATATTCATGGGTTTGTCTATGTTTACAACAGTTAATATTTTGGAAACACACCAACAATGATTTAACCTTTACCATTCCTGGAAACCATTGGGAGGCTCATCAGGTGGGTAGTTACCTGGGTTTGCTGAAGTCTGAAAAGTACATCTCTGCTAGCAGGTGCCACTGGATGCCCCCATTGTTGCTGTACTGAAGGAGGACGCCCTCCTCTCTGCTGTCGGGCTTGTTGCATGAAGCACTCTCTCCACCTATCTGGATGTAGAACTGGACAAAGTCCACCCAAGAAGTATCCAGGTCCCAACTCACCAACTGTCTTTTCCCAGCCTTTCAGAAAAGAAGAAAAATCAAATTCAATAATCTGGGAGTTCTTTGGCATTTTGTTGTTTCAGTTTCAAATTCACCTGGACATCTTAGCACTATGTGGAAATGGTCTTGTCCCCACTTATTGTGGAGAGAGGAGAGTCATGCCATTTAGTTGTTTCTGATTCAACTATGGTAACTGTTGCTGGATATCTTTGCTTAATGTCTACATTACTGATTCCCAGGCTGGGTGATGAGAGACCCTTGGGAACTGCTAATTACACCAAACAATACTAAAAAGTTTTTTAAAATTTTAATGAAAACACTCTGAATCCTTACTTTGCCCATTTCCTCTAAGCAGAACAATGGAGATGAAACACCATCTATTTGAAATCTGCAGGAGATGGGTTTGAGTCTTAGCCCATTATTCATACTGATCACTAGCTCTGTGACCTTTCTGAGCTTTTATTTTCCTCAAAGGTACAATATGGATAATTATACCTTCCTCATATGGTGTTGTGACAATTAGATGAAATAACATGTTGCATGGAACTTGCTGGTACACAGCATGCCTTCCAAACGGAACATCCTCTCCAGAGATAGGCCCCTGATCCTCTAGTCCTGTGGGAATTAAAGTAGACCAGGCAAGGCAGAAGCTTCTTGACAAAAAGAAAGGGTACTTGAGGCCGGGTGTGGTGGCTTATGCCTATAATCCCAGAACTTTGGGAAGTGAGGTGGGCGGATCACCTGAGGTCAGGAGTTTGAGACCAGCCTGGCCAACATGGTGAAACCATGTCTTTATTAAAAATATAAAAATTAGCCAGGCATGGTGGCACGCGCCTGTAATCTCAGCTATTCAGGAGGCTGATGCAGGAGAATCGCTTAAACCTGGGAGATGGAGGTTACAGTGAGCTAAGATCAGGCCACTGCACCCCAGCTTGGGTGACAGAGTGAGACTTTGTCTCAAAAAAGAAAATAAAGAGGACTTGAATTGAATTTCTCAGGATCCTAGTCTCCCTCCCTTCTCTCTCATAAACAGAGGTTAGGAAAGATCATTTAAATAAATTTTTGCAACCACTAAATGGTCTCTGTGTCTTAAAAGTGCTACAAATTTCCTGAAATCCACTAACTTGCTTCCTTTGCTTAGTAAGTCCCCTGAAGGTCACAGTCCTGTGGTGAGGTGTCAGACAGAAATTAGCAAGGTTTGTCATTGTTCCTGTTGTTCAAAATGATTTCAGCTAACGGGGCTGAAGAAAGGTTTGCTTATGAGAGTCTTCCACCTAAACAGACTCTTCCAAAGCTCATCCATGGATTTTTCCCAGCTGGTCTCTGAGCGCTCCCAGGAAGTTCAATTAAAAGTCGGGAAGAAAACCTGAGATAATATACATACTATTAGAGAAAAATGGCTCTCACACTTAGGATTTAAACTCTACTCTAATCCACTAAGTTAATTAAGAAAGGGTTTCTGTTATTAGAAGTCACAGGGGAAATACCTGGGGTTAATTAAAAGACTATACTGCTACCGATAGGTCTAAAGCCAATTAAGAGTTTTCAAAATAAACAAGGATGCTAGCAAAATGAGAACTGAAGTTAATTCAGAGACAGAAACTCATTCTTTGGAAATCTCAATTTTAGGTATGTATTTGAGGAAATCTTGTAAGTTATATGCATTTTTCAGTTGTTATATGTGCCTTTTAATTTTTCCTGTTGTTGATTTGAAATATTGTAAGTGAGAACACCTCAGAGATCCTAGCATTTTCAAGCCTCAGGATCATGAAGGAAGAATGATTTTTGGAAGAAAAACTATAGAACCTAGCAGGTTAATTCCAATCCAGCACACTCCTATGAGAAACCTGGCATGTGGAAATGAGCCAGAAGGATAAAGATCTAAGGTGAGGGGAATTATAAAAATCCAATTATCACAATTAGTTGGTTGGAATGATTGCTCTACTGTGAAATTCAGAGTAATGTTGTTTTTCCAGGAGACTATGGTGTTAGTCTACAGAGGTTTTCAAAGAATGTTTTGTGGCATTTTTGTAAATGATGGAAAAATACCACACAAATGCTTAGTTTGGCACTGGAAGTGTTTTTTCCTAGAGAACAGCACAAATCATTTTCTTTTGTTTGGTGACCTGAGATGCTGAATAGTGTTTTAAAGGAAGAAAAAAGAAAAGGGAAATGGCTCATGGCACAGTTTTTGCCAGAATTCAGAATTCGATGTAACATATGCTTTGCAGTTTTTCTGTTATGCTGTGATCAATGTATTTATCTGTATATGTGTAAACACATATACACATCTAATGTGTGTGTGTGCATATGTATTGCAGTAGTAATATTGTACCATTCCTGGTATACGGAAAATCGCCTCCAATTTCCCCCCAGATTCTAGGTTAAAGTGATTTACTGCTTTAAGGGTTTAGCTAAAATAAAACAAGTTTTAAGAGGTAAGCTTTCAGAATCTAGAACCTTTATAACAAAGCCTCCAAAACACTTCATGACTAATCACCGTTTGCTTTCCATTAAAGTCTTTTGAAATTAATCAAAATGTCACTAGAAAGCAATTCTATTTACTTGAAAATAACCATTTCTTCAGAATCTTTTATTGTTTCCCAATTTTCTTAATGTTTTTCATTCATTTATTCAGTCTTTCTTCAACAATTATAGCAGGCAGAACACCGTGTGTTATAAAAACAAACATGAACGGATTCATGGACTTCTGGCAGAGACAGAAATGGCAACCAAGGGCTGCAGACCCAGTCCTGATTTCTAGTCAAGCCCCATTTAGTCATATGATCACTTAATAATGTTCCAACTTATCTAGTCTCAAGAGCATGTATTGATTTGTAAATATCTAGTGCATGATGTGCATTTCTGAGCTGCACACCTTAGCCAGAGTTTGGCTCAGTCGTGGGACTTCACATTCTGCTTGTAATTGTGAGGATGAAAATTAAAATATGACATTTATATGTAAAAATCAGAGAGGAATTCTAAGAAAAGAGAGAAGTACGGTTTGCCAGAGCTCCAGAAAGCTTCAGGGAGGCAGGGGGATTTGAACAGAACACCAAAAATTTTATGTGAATGCAGAGAAGATAAAAGGCAAAATGGTAGGCAGTGGCAAAACCTTGGATGGTGAGAAGAGCTTCATAGCTGGAGCAAAGGGCTCGTGCCTAGAAAACAAATATAAGCTATGTAGTTAGGGGAGGAGTATTAGAGATCATCTTGAATATTTGTGATCAGCTAGGGAAAGAATGCAAGTATGTATGTATGCACGTATTATTTATTTATTTGAGACAGGGTTGTGCTCTTGTTGCCCAGGCTGGAGTGTAATGGTGTGATCATAGCTCACCACAACCTCAAATGCCTAGGCTCAAGCGACCCTTCTGCCTCATTCCCACATTCCTAGTTTGGAGTACAGGCATGCCCCACTATGTCCAGCTAATTTTATTGTATTATTTTAGAGACAGGCTCTTGCCATGTTGCTTGGGATGCTCTTAAACTCCTAGCCTCAAATGATATTCCACCTCAGCCTCACAAAGTGCTAGAATGACAGGTGTGAACCACCACATCTGGCTGGAGATAAGTTTTAGATAATATGATCTAGGCTGGTGGGAAAATGGTCTAAGGAACTCTTCCTTTGGGTTGCTGCCCCTTCACTTCAACATGCTTACTGGTGGGGGCTGTCAGACAGTGTATCCACCTTGCCACCAAACAAGTGAGTGCATGAATCTGGCTATATAATCATAGCACATCATTCCTCCCAGGACACTGTGACTGGCCGCCAGGAGCCTTCCCTGTGTTTTTTTACAGAGCTGGTTGGAAAGCCCTGTGGCTATGGTTCCATTCTCATGTGACAGCTGGCCTGCAAATCGGGTCTACTCTTTCAAATTGGGTCTACTCTTAAGGGGAAAGTTCTGTGAGCTTCAGAGTTACTGGTTCCAGGTCTCTCTTGCACCAGTCCCATTTAAGCCCTCCTTGTGTTTTCCTTCCCATAAACCAAAGTTATCCCTTTTTAAAGTTAAGATAGTTCCTCTTACTTAGAATTCAAAACAGTTCCAAATGAATCAACAGAAAAAGTAAAATATAACCCAGGGATATTTTGACAAAAATTTAGGGAGAAAGCTGAATTGGAAGGGGCAGAGAATTTTACTTTTGAAATGATTTTTAGTTAGTTGCAGGGCATAAATGTGAAAATATTCAATAAGACAAATTTGGAATTTATTCTCATAAAATTCAACTATGATACCTAACACATATGATCTCTTTCTGTGTTCCCAACACTATTCTTTACTCTTTACTTGCACCAACTCACTTACTCCTCTCTATATCCACTTTTAAGTCAAGAAACCTGAGATACAGAGAGTTGTTATAACTTTGCAAAGTGAACCAATCAATAAGTTTTGGAGCCCAGATAGCCTGACTTCAGAGATCATCTTGAATTAAGTGGAAGAAATATTGATATATAACCCTTTACATGTTAAAATGTGTGTGTGTGTGTGTGTGCGTGCGCACGCGCACTCACTGGGGTGTCTGAGTACATATTGGTAAAAGATTTACACTCTTACTTTAAAAATGATGCCTACAGGAAGCACAATCTTTCCATTTCTGAACAATTAATTATACAGGGGATCCAGATATGTGCAATGTATTTTGATAATTGAGTGACTATTATCTTTAACAATAATCATTAGGGGAGGACCTTCCACATCAATGGATAGGAAATACTGCTAAATGGACTCCTTCCCTGATTTTCTATAATCCTCTATCTTGTTTACTTGATGTTTCTTTGTTCTTCACCTGCATTAAAACAAAACCTGCAGCTATTTTTGCATTTGCATAAATTAACACATCTTGGATTTCTGCCCAAACAGATTCTGCAACCTATCAGCCCTGTAGCATATCACTGACACCTGTCTACTTGTTACACAAAGTGAAGTGGGACACCTCCAATTGCTTCAGAATTGGTGGCTATATTACCTGCTTGAAAGAAGTGATATTACACACTCCACATTCTAAAGATTAGGGTTAGACATGTTGCTCTGGTTGGATACCAGACCTGCTCTCTTTTTAGTCCCTTTCAAGACTATATAAGGATATGGATTGGAAAAGAGAAAAAGAATGTCCTGCCTAGACTGCAGTGAGGGAGGAGAGAGAGGTGGTTATACCCCTCTCCCATTCCTAACCAAGCGACACAGTTTGGGGTATTCCAAAAGGATCAATTTTAGTGATTCTGGTTGGCACCTCAGTCCTTAGTTGGTTTCTAGCAATCTGCCTGCCTAATTTGGTGCTACCACTGGGGAAGCTGACTACTGCAAGAAAAACTTTCATACAGAGTCCCACATCAGCAGACGCCACCAGCAGCCACCAAACCAAGCCAGAATAGGACCTGAGATATCTACCCACCCCAGACAGCTGGTCAGTTCTCTAAGAACAGCTCTGCATACCCCCACTCTCACCACTATTCCTCCTTCTTCCAGTCATATTCCTAAAATTAATGGATTGACAGATTTAATAAATACATACGGAAGTGCTTCCTATATGTTATGAACTATTCTACATGATTTACCAATATTAACTCACTTAATCTACATACTAATCCTCATGAGGTAGATATTCCATATCCCTGCTTTAGAGATGGGGAAGCTAAATCACCAGGAGGTTAAATAATGTGCTTCAAAAATCACTAGAAATACCATTTGACCCGGCAATCCCTTTACTGGGTATACACCCAAAGGATTATACATCATTCTACTGTAAAGACACATGCACACGTATGTTTACTGCGGCACTGTTCACAATAGCAAGGACTTGGAACCAACCCAAATGCCCACCAATGATAGACTGAATAAAGAAAATGTGGCACACATATGCCATAGAAAACTATGCAGCCATAAAAAAGGATGAGTTCATGTCCTTTGCAGGGATATGGATGAAGCTGGAAGCCATTATTCTTAGCAAACTAACACAAGAACAGAAAACCAAACACCACATGTTCTCACTCATAGGTGGGAGTTGAACAATGAGAACACATGGACATAGGGAGGGGAACATCACACCCTGGGGCCAGTCAGGGAGTGGGGGGCTAGGGGAGGCATAGCATTAGGAGAAATACCTAATGTAGATGATGAGTTGATGGGTGCAGCCAACCACCATGGCACATGTATACCTGTGTAACAAACCTGTACGTTCTGCACATGTACCCCAGAACTTACACAATTAAAAAAAAAATCACAGAATCTTAAAGTGGCCAAACTGGATAGAACCAGGCCATCTGGCTCCAGAGTTGCTGCCCTTAACCTCTAAGCTCATCTCCTCCTCGCCCCCAGGCCTCACACTGACACACCCTCCATAGGCCAGGGTGAGAAGAGACCAAGAGCCTTCCCTACTCAAACTTCCTCAACACACAAGCCTGGCTGGAAATGGAGGAAAGGAAAGAAATGGTATTTACATCAAGTACAGGAGGGTAGAAGTTTTAAACTGGCCGAACCTGATTGTTTAGTAACCAAAAACAATAATAACAATAATAAAAACAAGAATTTCCCAAGAGGTAGCTAAGGAATAGGAATCTGACAGAGCCCAGTCAAAAGGAGGGAACATGGGGAACAATAAAACCATTTCATATTTGTACATTTGGAGTTCAGAGTCTCATATTAAACTAGCCACTGCCCCGATGACTCATCCCAACCGTTGGTCATACCTTGCTGAAGTACAGAGATGATCCAGAAGAGATGACACCACACCCTTGTTCTGGTTTTACAATTTCTCCCCCAATAACTTCCTGCCAGTCAGACTCCCAGCCATTCTGGTTCTCAAAATCTGACATAATTGTGGAAGGAAGAGCAGCTTCCGGGTGGCATTCAGTGCCTTGATATCCCTGGTCACACCTATGAGAGAGCAGGGCTGAGTAGGCAAGTTACAGGCCCACCTGCCAATGCAATGTCCCCTGACCTCAACCATTTCCCATGTCTTACTTTTGCTCAGGTCTTACCATTCACACTAGATTTTTCCCTACAGTGTTAATCTGGGTATGTGGTAGTAACAACCCTCAGTTTTTCAAACTCCCCTTAAAACTGATAGAATCTTTTCTTAAAAGAAATAATGCTATAAAGGTAGAATTTGGGCATCAAGTACTTATGAAAAAGGACATTGGTGTGTGAGCTTATGTGAGTGTGTGTTGGTCTGCGGGGGGACAGATAGTGGGATTTCCCTATAGCCTTAAAAAGCCACATGTAAATGTCGGTCTGCTCAACCAACACGTAACTCTGGCCACATTTTAGAATTCCTTTTTCTGATTAAACTATGCCTTTTTTAGAGTCTTTAGGTATTCAAGGGTGTTCCTCTGTCCTCATTAGCAACAATCACCATCTCCCCAAGTATACAACCTTGAACTGGTGAAGTGGTATAAGAGGGCATGCAGCAGGGTTTGACTAGTGCTCTAAGACTCTCAGTGGGTGAAAAGGGAAACAATGGCAAGGCTCTTTTAATAAACTCTGACGTTGAAGCCCCTGAGGCCTTGTCTTGAGGTTAGAGTTTGAAGAATATATGGTTTCATACTTATTTTTAATGTGACCATATCTTTTACATCTAAAATAAGAACAGAAAGGAGGACTTGTTTCTTTTGGCTATTTCATTATTTATCGGGCTATCCATATCACTCTGATGACAACTGCTGTAGTACCCTCCAGCCACAAATCTTGAGAAGCATGGACCTCATCGTGCTTTCTGGTGCACGTACCTGCATACGCCATGATCACATGAGCCATGCCCACTGCACATGTTGGGGCACTGTTGCCCAATGTAAATGCTGTCCAAAGCCCACTCGTCTTGAGCTGTGTAATAGCTCTGGCTCCAACGGAAGCGGGTGGCACTGGACCTAGAAACAAGGTATAGTATAACAAAAACAATGTTTCAACTTTTCAGCAGTGACATTGGCAAAGAATGACAGAGTCCAAAATCTTTCAGCTAACTAACTTTCTGGAACTTGAGCTTAGCTGGCATCATTTTGCTTTAATTTCCACTCAATTATTATCCAATGCAACAATTCTATCATGAAAGAAAGTTAAAGAGAAATCCGTCTATTGGATGCAATTCAATCTTAATTTGAGCCGTTTTAAAGAAAAACACAGTATCAGATTTTGTTGGTTGCACAGATTTGTTGCTAGAAAAAGTACTAAGAAAGAATATTAAAAAATAAAGACATCTACTTAACTGCTAAATTGAGCCTATCTTTTTTTTTTTTTTTTTATTTGCCCAGGCTGGATTGCAATGGTGCGATCTCCGGCTCACTGCAACCTCTGCTTCCCAGGTTCAAGCCATTCTCTTGCCTCAGCTTCCCAAGTCGCTGGGATTACAGGCACATATCACCATACCCGCTAATTTCTGTATTTTTAGTAGAGACAGGGTTTCAACATGTTGGCCAGGCTGGTCTTGAACTCCTGACCTCAGATAATACACCCTCCTCAGCCTCCCAAAGTGCTGAGATTACAGGTGTGAGCCACTGTGCACTGCCAACTTAGCCTATCTTTTATAGACAAAAATGTAAGATGTTTAACCTTAGAGTAAAAGAATTTCTTACAATAAATACAGAAGTTATTAGAACACTTTCAGCTAGTTCGTAATATAAAACACAAGTTTTGTTTGGCGGTATTGTTTTGGGGTTGAGGAGACATACCACTATGTACTATATTACAAAGAAGAATATCTGGATGCTAAATTCTACTCATTTCTGAAACACTAACTTGCCTGAGTTTCATGGATAAACTGATCTTAAGTGGGGATGAAAATTAAACAGTTCATTACACAGACAGAAACACTTGGGACCTTAGTTCATTGCAACGAAATATAAAGTCCAGAGAAGTGGATATTTTGAAAGTAATGTCAAGAAGGTGTCTGTCTATTCATTGACTGCTATAAAACATTCCTTTAAAATTATAGCATATTTTTCACCTGTAGGAATTTTCAGGGGCCTGTGGTTAGTTCTTTTGGTCAGGGCTAAATGAAACAAAGAAACAAACAATGATTTGCAAAATTATTGTGTATGCTCAGTTCCACTGAAGGAACATTTCCCAAGCACACTATATGCAGATACCCTTGATCTTAATGATCTGAATGATCCATTAAAGTCTATTGCATCAATTACCCACATATTAAGTACTCCCTAAGTACATAACAGACAGTTAAAATTCAGACTAAGCCTTTATTGTTTATTTTATCAATGATCTGTGACTAATAGGTTGTATTTTCATTCCTAGTAGGATAATACTGGGATTCACCAAGGTGCATCCAGTAGACACAGGATTGCTGCCTATCAGTGCTTGTCATGGAACATACAGTGGGACAGATGCACCACCTCCTCTATGGTAATCAGCTTATATTTTGTAAGCAAACAGCCATCACAGTTTTCATAGTCCCACTAAGAAATGGTTTTTAGAAAAGCCTACTATAAAAGTAGATGCATTATCTTAGAGCAGAGAGCGCTACGGAATAGAAGACTTACGCACCCTGTCATCCTGAAAAGGAAAGCTGACTTCACTCTTTTAAGACAGATTTTAATCTGAGTCAAGTCCATGGCCATGGGTGACTAGACTGTGAGCTCTTTGGGGATAGGGATATCTTTAGTCTCCACAGTTGGCACAGGAACTGAATAAAGTAGGGGTTCCAAAAAAGTTTGCTAAGAGAGTAAGTCAGTGAGTGGATGAACAGGTCAGTAAAGGGCAGCCTGTTTATGACTCTTCTGTAGGTAATGGAATGAAGAATGTACTAGTAGTTGGGGGACAAGGCCCCCAGGACCCTGGTTCTGCAACTTAGCAGCTGTGTGACCTTTAGTGAGAAATGTAAGCCCTCAGGGGTTTGTAGTTCCTCACCTCTCAAATAAAAGGTTTGGGCAAACTAATTTCTAAGATCCCTTCCAGCTCTCAAATATAATGATTCCTCTGCTGGTCTGTTGACCAAGTGACAATTTATTTTCTTTACAGTTACATGCCTATAAAAACCCATGGCACCCACTAATTTGAGATTTTTTTACTTCCAAATGTGAAAATGGGCATAGGGAAGGGTTTCAGAAACTTGTCTTAGGTTACATAGCTTAAGCTTCTAAACAGTCATATGCAGACACATTCTAAATTGCTTTCCTAAGTAAATTAATCCTTACATGCATCTTATGAACTTTTAAAAAAGATATTATTTCCTTAGGATACAAAGCTTCAAAGGGACAATTCCATTTAAAACCACAATCCACAGTTTAAGATGCTAATGTTAATTAAGAGAAAAGGCAGGAAGAAGAGATCGAATATTGGCTTCAGTTTTATTGAGAAAAAAAAACTAGTTGTGTGAGCCATCTCCAGCTGTCACATGTGAGAAGACAAGGTGCAACGTTGCTGATCTGCAGCGGCATCATTGCTATGTCTCTCCCTCAATACAAATATTTAAATTGCCAATTTTTTCTTTCTCTCCCTTTCAAAACTAAGTAGTCTCAGGAAGAAAATCTCGTCGACTTTGAATTGAGTCTGAAAGCAGACTACTGCTGTGTGGGTCATGAAATGAAGTTGACTTGCATTTAAAATCTAAACTCTCCGGATTCCCCAAAGCAACAAAACTTGACTCCTTTATTTGATTTTTCCTTCCCATATAACTTGAAGACTGAAATGAAACAGTATTGAATTGTCTCTTCATAGTTAGGTTACCTGAGGAATCAAGGTAAATGAAGGCTGACTAAATTGTATTTTCCACCTTCAGAGTTCCTGTAATTACATTTACCCAATTATTCTGAAACTCATTCACTCATTAGGTGTTGATTTGTTTATGAAGTCAGCGACTGACAGCTGTTTGGGTCTCATTAGGCTCTGTTCTTATGTAAGTGTCTCTCATAAAAACAAAATTAATTTTCATTGAGTAACAAATTGTTCATACACAATATAATTTCTCTAAGCAGGTGTATACATTCAGTATTTCCATTCTAAGTTGCCCTATCTAGCACGTTTTCCAAAGTTAACAGGTATTTGATAATGCAGGGACCACATTTGCTTTTATGAATTCAATTTATAATTGCATATGTTTAAATCAAAATGGCAGAACAAAGATTGACCAAAAAAAGATTACTGCTGTAAACTGCATTCCCTTTCCCCAATGCTTGAGAAAACCTGCTATTTGCAAAGTTTTAAAATTATCAAAATAAATACAGTTATCAAGACTTCCAAGGAAAGCAAATGTACTTTATTTTTATGGCAGAGATTTTAAGCATTATAGATCCAAAAACAATGACAATAACTAGTAGAATATGGGTTTTTTTTGAAATGTAGCAATAATGTTTAGTTTAAATATTAGTCAGTAGGAATGTTAAGATAAACATCCTGCTGGGTTATTTGTTTTTAAAAAATATTTTCACTTTTTTTCCCAGGGCTTTGAAGGAAATTTGGAAAAGCAGAATTAAATTACTTGTTAAATATACTTAAAGGTAAATGGTCAGGGGAATAATTTAGTAGAAAATTTTAGTGATATCTAACATCATAATCTTAACTATTTATTAAAAGAGATACTTTATAATACAATATCTCTTTAGCACACTGAGTCTCATCAAGTTAAAATTCTATTTAATTCCCTGATGACCAATAAGCACAACTACTGTGTGCCAGGTACTCCATGGAACTTAAACACTCATGGGTTAATATATTTCCTTTCAGTGTCTATTTAACACTGATGATGATTAACCTTTTCTGACTATACTAAAACTTCCAACTCAGTGGTGCTATCTTTTGAGCTAGAAAATAATGCAGCACACAATTTGAGTGTCACAGAACCTGTGAAGGCTTTTCTGATAAGGAAAACACTTTCTGAATTTGCCTAAGCTACATTAAATAAGAACAATAGTCCATAATGTTTCTAGGGACAAAAAGACATCTCTAAAATATACTATTAGGCCAGGCGCAGTGGCTCATGCCTGTAATTTCAGCATTTTGGGAGGCCAAGACGGGCAGATCACCTGAGGTCAGGAGTTTAAGACCAGCCTGGCCAACATGACAAAACCCCATCTCCACTAAAAATGCAAAAATTACCTGGATGTGGTGGGGCATACCTGTAGTCCCAGCTACTTGGGAGGCTGAGGCAGGAGAATCATTTGAACCCAGGAAGTGAAGGCTGCAATGAGCCAAGGTCGTGCCAGTGCACTCCAGCCTGGGTGACAGAGCAAGACTCTGTCTCAAAAAAAAAAATACACTATCAATATTATCTTACCATCATAATTTTGAAAGTGTGCTTCACATGTCAATGAGTAAAAAAACAACAATTTTTATATGAGGGAAATATACTTAATTGTAAAATAATGAAAAAATAACCCTCAGTAGCTCTGCTTTGAGTATGACCAGTATTTCAATTGTTTGAAGTGTTGTTTTGCATAAATTTGACATACATGCTTGGAATACCACTGAAATTAGATAAAAGTCTTCATTATATTCCCAGCAGCAGACACAGAAAAGTAGAATGCTAGAGAAAGTAGTAACTTGTTATACAAAGCATTAGTAGAGTATCTAGGAAATGGCTCACAGTTGGAAACAGAAAAATCTGTGGAAATCAAATTTCAAGCTTTTTATTCCAACTGACATAATAATGCATCCTTCAAAATACTCAAAAAGGCATTTTTACATAATGCAGGAATTCAATCTTCAACTAAAGGCATAAAAATAACTCTAGGTTGGTATCTAACCAATTGTTTTCGTGTAGAGTCTAACTTTTATATAAAGTAATCTGATAGGGTTTATTTAGTAATTTTCTTTTTACAAAAGAGTGATTGTTAGATACTACAGAATAATATAATACTTGCCTCTTTTATTCTTTTTCTTGTGCACAAATTACAGAATCTTAGAACTACAGGACTGGGGGGACCTGTAAGATCATGTAATTAAACCTTTTCATTGTACTTACAGGGACCTGACCTTGAAGTTGTGAATGGTTAAGATCATGTGATTAATTAATCATCGGTAGAGCTATACTGAGAATTCAGGCCTTCTAATTTCTAGTGTAAGGCTTTTTCTTTGGGTGAGTTCATCCTGAACCAGGAATTGTTTAATTTTTTCCTCAAATATTACATTTTTTTGAGTGATCAATCTAACACAAAACAGTGTAATATTTGGGAAAAAACTATTGTGCTTTTTTCTTTCACACTATCAAATGTTTAACTTTCTTCCTAGTTTACTGAGGCCTCTGTTTCCTGGGGGATAATTTTTAGTGCTACTGAAAAAACATGAATAGAGAAAGGGTGTATATTAAGCTTTTGATACACAAAAGTAAGGCTTTGCAATGAGAAAACAGCTTTGCAATCCAAATTACTTGAACTTCTAGATTCCTATATTCCTTTCTCTACGTCAAACTGAAAGTAACCGACTCATTGAGTTCTCCCATAAAAAGAAAACACTGGGGGCAAGTAGGAAGGTCAGAGAAGGCTAGGACCACATTTTCCTATTGTCATTAGCTCTCTTTTTCAAATATCATTCATAGAAAAGAAAGGTTTTGGTCTTTTGATAATGAAATAAAAAGAATAAACATCTTGCCATTGTGCTTAACTTGCCTTCATATTCAAGTCATACTTGAAACAATAGAGATAGAATTGAATCAAAAGGGATAGTCAAAGTTAAAGTGACAGCCATATCTAAAGATGTCATCTCACCAAGTTTTCTGTGGAAGAAGCACTATGACTCTTCTCCACTGTGTGAACTCACTGGCATGGTAAATGCTTGCTGATGTAAATTCCTGACAACTTGGCATACTTGGAAGACATTCCTGAAAGAAAGTTAGGTACAAATCAAATCCAGCTTCTGTTTTCCTCAGATGAAATATGTCTACTCACCCACTGTAAGTGAAAAAGACCTTAGAGAAATCTAATGTCATAATCTTAACTATTTGTGATATGGAAACAATCCATGATTTTTCTTTCCATGAAGCTAAAACTTCATAGAAAGTCTTAAAATTATTTAAGTAATAATTTCAAATGAGGTGCATAATGAAATTGAATATTTCCCAATACTCGCACTTACAAACAGACATGGATTAGGATGCTGTTTTTAGGCCTGTTATCATAACATTGGCATTTGGTAAAAATTAGTTTATTCATTATGATATTTATTCATTTATTGCAATGGCAGATTGCTAAGATATATATGAATTTTATTCCAAGATACATATATTTCTTCTTTTTTTCTAAAGACAAGAGATACCACATTCTTAATATGGTCTATCTACAGGTAGAGACAGATGAAGACAACTTACAGGGGAAAAAAAAGGGACACATTTATAAAGAAAGAGGGTTAGAGAAAATAATACTGAAAACATCATTTGAGGGTAGCCAGTTTTGGAAGTTATTTTCTTTTTTTTTATTATTTCCAATTACTCTTTAATATCTGTCGTGAAGAATGTGGCATTTTTGTAATCCTTTGCTGACTTTATGTTAATTCTAAGTTACAAATATTAAATAACACTGTTTCTTTTCAACCAAACCTAAACTTCTAGAACTGCAATTTTTTTTTTTTTTGGCTTACTAGGTAAAAGGCAGAAGGTTACCTGTCACAAGGTTTAGGGAAACTAGACTTACTTCTTGGACGAGGTGCCAGGTAAGGCCGTGGTTGGTTGAGTACTCCAGCTTCACCTGGTTGTCCATGTGTGGGGTGTATTTCTGGCCACATCCCATCACCAAACTGAACTGAATCATATAGCATGCTCCTATCTGCATTGACTGTGTTTCCACATAGCGCATACTTGAGGCAAGTTTAGAATCTCCTGTAAAACTGAAAGAGACAGAGATGGAAATCAGAAAATTCTAAACACAACGTATTAGAGAAAAATTAAACTCTTCACTTCACCCTATATACCAAAATAATTTCATTTTACTTATCTAAACCTTGCCAAATTCTAGAATGGATTTCAGTAAATCTAATAAATGCAATTTGAAACAAGCTTTCAAAAATGAAACTTTTTTTAAAAAGTTAATATCTATAGTTTTCAAATGTACCTAAAATTGGGTACCCACTCATATATTGCTCATGAGTATAAACCTCTTTTTTTTTCTTTTTTTTTTGAGATGGAGTCTCGCTCTGCAGCCCAGGCTGGAGTGCAGCGGTGTGATCTTGGCTCACTGCAAGCTCCGCCTCCTGGGTTCATGCCATTCTCCTGCCTCAGCCTCCCCAGTAGCTGGGAATACAGGTGCCCGCCACCACGTCCAGCTAATTTTTTGTATTTTTAGTAGAGACGGGGTTTCCCCCTGTTAGCCAGGATGGTCTCAATCTCTTGACCTCGTGATCTGCCCACCTCGGCCTTCCAAAGTGCTGGGATTACAGGCATGAGCCACCGCGCCTGGCAAGTCTGAACCTTTTGACTCATTAATCTCACTTCTTGAAATCTATCCTGAGAAAATAATTTTAAATTTAGAGACAGTTTTATAAAATACGAAAAGTATTACAGGATTACTGCTAATAGTAATTGGTAACGATGTCAATGTCAAAATGGAAGGCCTAAGTAAAATGGTAGAGCACTTGAAAGAACATTATCCATCTTTCAAATATTTATAGATAATACAATCACATTAAAATGTATATGATGAAATAAGTCTTAAAAAGCCATAAAATTATGCACGAAGGAAATTCACCAGAATGTTTTTGGTAGCTGTGTTTGGTGGCAGGAAATTTGCGATTTATAATTTTCTTTTTGTTTTCCTTATTTTTCAAATGGCCTTTAATACTCATGGGTTAAGTACTGAAAACATCATAATATAGTTTTAATGGTTGCGTCTCAAATCAGTAAAATTCACATCTTACTGGGTCCCAATTGAGAACTACATAATTGCAAACTGTTTGAAGGCAGGCAAATTAACTTTTAAGAGAAAACTACTCAGGAGTTTGTAATCTATCAGAGAAGATTAAAATATAGACACATTATATTGTAGTTACATGAGTAAATATCACCAGGGTCAATCGCACTAAGGTTTGTCCATCACAGTACTTGTTTCTGCTATTCTGAAGCAGTTTCAGTACCATTGTTAGTAAATCTGTTAGTCAACAGTAAACCTGTTAGTCAGAAGGCATAGCTGATGTGGACAAAAAGGCTAAGGCAATACTCTGTGAAATCGTTGAGATATTTAATACATTTTCTTAATTACCTTTTGCTAAATCAGCCAAATAAGGATAACTATTCTGACTTGCTTCTTGCAGAGATTAAGATGTTATTTAATGACAGAATATTGTCCACATAGAGGTAATGATTACCATGGACTTAAACTCAAGGTTATAAAATACAAGCAGCTTTCCCCAACAGAATAATTACTGTTTAACTAACAGTTTTAAAACTAAGGTTTTGCAATTGGACAATGAAGAGAGGAATAAAATGGAAAAGCCCCATTCTCTGCTTTAGTTGAATGGTCAATAAAAGAAAGGGAAAAATTATATTCAATACTGTTAGTCTTGCAAATCCAGTTAAGAGATAGCAAATGCCACAACTTGTTTATCATTGTTGTTAAAGATGTCTACCATTTGTGCAATCTAGGCCATGTCCTAAGACACAATACCCACATTACTTTCCCTAGTTTCATCTTTCAGTAACTCTGTTTAGTAGGAATAATTATTTCTTTTTAACAGATGAGAAAATGGGGCTAGCAAATGGGATACTCAATGAGAAATCAGCTTTGCCTGACTGTAAAGCTTCTTAACCAATACACTATATCTTTATCTCCCTATTACTCTAAGATTGGGAGAGAAAAAATACTGCATTTTGGAGTAATTTTTTTATTTTTGTTTTGTTTATAGTGAATTTACAAATCACTAACTTTCAGTTACTATGCAATGATACTCTGATGTTAAAAATATAAAACCATGATTGCTGTTATGTGTTTGGATCCACAGGATGCAATCTGGAAAATATCAAGCTGTAGAATGCAATTTTTAGCAATATTGGAAAAAATAAAAGAAATCAACACAGAATAAAAATAGTAGTAAGCCATAGAGGCATACACTTGCCTATATTACTCCTAGGGTCTTTTAAGTAGGCAAAAGAAATCCCAAATGCTTATCTCTGTAAGAAACAGGCATTGCTTTTAGCTTCAAGGGTGAAATGTCTCTCTAGTATCCTTTATGAGGAAGATAATTTGAGGCAGCCAACTAGGCTTCAATTGTTTGCTTTAAAGATACACCAATCTCCTGGGCATCTGGGGAGAAAGCCTATTAGTGCCTGGTAGTACATGGGCTGAAGGGTCTGCAAATGACAGAGCCAACAATGCTTTCTCACTCATGCCATGAACAGTATTTCCTCACCTGACCATTTCTGAAATAACTCAAGATTATTTTTACCATCAGCATCTTGTAAATTTCTCCCTTCTGAGATGGTTTTGTGTCCTCACAATTCTATACAGAAACAGAAGGAAATGCTGTGTTTTACAAATATTGCCTGCATCTAATGTTTGCATAATTACAAATGTAACTATGAAATTGGCTGAAGAGAGGAAGTATTCAATGCTGAGGAGGGTTGTGTGCTCTGTGAGCTATTTTGGAATACCTGATAACAGATTTTAAAGGTGCCAAGACACCAAGAGAGAAACAAGATAAAAATTACGTAAAATAATAGGTTAAATAAGCGAAATTAAGGCAGTTAAACAACGATAACACATTTTTTGCTTAGCAACTGTATCTGTTCAACTGGTAGAATAGGAGCCTAGAGTTATTTGGTGTTTCCTATTTCCTATTGCAAATGCTCTGGTGTGGGCTGATCCAGCTGCCAGTCACAGCCTCTTCCTTTTAGCCACTATCCAGTGATTGGTCTAGGGGTGGCCATGCGTCCAGCAATGGGTTGTCACCAATGAGATGTAAGTAAAAGGTGGAAGGTGAATTTATGCATTTGGCTTTCATTATAAGTGTTTTAAAAGGGAATCAATGGAATTGGCTGCCACATCCTTTTCCCGGTTGCTCCTATGGTCATCTTTCCTCTCTGGGGGGCAGCAGCCATTTTGTGACAATAATGGAACATTATTAGATAAAGACCTCTCTGCTGAGATAGCGGAACAGAAAAGTGAGAGAACCTGGGTCCCCAATGGCCTTCTTAAGGTGCTCACAAGCTCAGGACTGCCTATTCTAGGACTGCTTGTTACAAATGACAGCTAAGCCTCTTTACTTTCATTTATGTCATGGTCAGTCTTTTCTTGTTGTGTTTGTTGTAATCTAGAGCTGAACGCATTTCTAAGTGATAACATCTGTCATACTTCCTGGTACTATATGGTATCTTTCCTGATGCCTTAATCTGAAGCAAAATAACACAGAAAAACACCTTAAACTCCAGACCATTCATAGTATTAGTCCACTTGATTAAATTTCTGGTTTATTCAAGACTGGCAGTGATACTCAGTCTGTTTTTTTTCCACAGACTATGCATTTCACAGACTGATCCTTTAACTTACAAAACTGCTCCTCTTCGCTGCTTGTCTAAATCAAGATACATTTATAAAGGCAAACATGAAGCTGAACTTCTTTTCTGTTACAGTCATAGGAACAGAAAAGAACAGCCCACATCAGCATTTTGGGGAGAAATTCTGGAGAGAGAAGGCACTGCGAATCAGGAGGCTTAGCCTTATTTATATTGACTTGCAAGGGTGCCTCAAAAATAAAGCTCCTACATCTAATTGCAAGATTTAATGAGAGAATAGGGATAGCTCCACTTAGGACAGGATTATCTTTCTAGCCCTCTTTATTCCCACCTCCAAGAAGGCTAGTAGGCTATGACACTGGCCAAATGGATAAGAGCCTAGTGGAATTTCAGTCTCCATAGTTCTCTGCTTAGTCCATACTACAGCTCCTTTGCTTCACCCTCCCTTGCTTAATCTCATGTATTGCTGAGGATCTGTTTTTTGATCAGGTCGGAAGCCTGTCCACAGGGAGGGATCATATCTTATTCATCTCTGCAGCCCCTAAAGCCCTCAGAACCTTGCCTACAACTCACAGAAGCACATTGTTTTGGACATCATGATTTTCTAACAGCTGGATTATCTCACTTGACCTTTGAGTTAAGACCCTCTGGGAGACCAACAGGGATCCTTAACATTGTGTTATGGAGAAGGAAAATGGAGAAGCTGAGTTGCTGGCCTCGGGGTCACACAGGTACTAAAAAGCTAGAAACTAGGCCTTCTGGGTTCTCCTTTGAAGTCCTTTCTACTATATCCTGCCTCTCAAAGGCTCCCAAGGAATGTTTGTTAAATAAAATGAGCATGTGAGTGAGGTCTCTCAACTGGGGAGTAGGGAAGTTTAACAAAACTATAGTTACTTAAATGCTGTAATGAATACCGACAAGGTTTTGAGGTTATCTTCACTTAAGTAAATCAGTTTCTGCATTTTCCCAGAGCCTCTTTCCCATCTCCAGAAAAAAGCCTCTTTTATATGAAAGGCAGACACACATAGCCAAAGTAAGTGGGAGAATACTTGAGCCACAAAGTTCTTAAAAAGCAAATTCATGTCAAACAGCCAAGCTACCTAGGGAACTGAACCATTTTTCACAATTGAGCCCATCTCTTTAAGAGCAGTTTAGTATATAAGTCAATATGGATGAAATCTCACTATTCATGTGCCATAAGAGAAGCAAATGCATCCATATGTACATTTCTTAGAAACCTAAGCAACATTCTATTATTTTCAAGCATCCCACAGAAAAAAACAGCTCTGCAGAGCTCATTTCTAGAAAAACAGAAGAGCCATACAATGTTGTTTTTGTTTTGATACCATTCAGAAGTTATATTCATCTGAAGAAGAGGTGAATGAATCTAAGCCTCTCTGATATCATTCTTTTATTGGTTATGTTCTTGTAACCACCGAAGAAATGTTTACTAGATTAGATAAACTTGTTGATGTCATGGGCTTAAAAGCATTTTAACTCACTTGTTATTTCTATGATATTACATTTCAAAACAAATAACCATATGGATTATAGAAATTGTACACTTATTGGAAAAAACAATCTGATAATATAAAAGCAGCATTTTTTAAAAGGTAAAAATGTGCAATTCCACCTTCTAAAGATGACCACAAAATGTACAGTTTTTTGGTAAAAACACTTCCAGACAGTTTTTCTCATGTGTACGCACACATTGCTTTTTTTTAAAAAAAATTATGAAATCATAGTACATCTGCTTTACTCCTTTGTACAACATTTCATTGCCATCTTTCTATATTGAAAAAATATGGTGAGACATTTTGATTTTGAATGAATCAAGCCAATCTTCAATTATAAAAATTTAGGGAGGTTGTTTTCACTTGTTTACTATTATAAGCAATGCTTCTATAATACACATGCTTGTATATCTTTGTGCACTTGTCCAATTATTTCTTTGGGTTAAATTCCTAAAAGCAGATTGCTTCATTAAAGCAAATGCACACTTAAAAAGTTGACACTTATTGTCAAGCTGCCCTCCAAAAAGATTGCACCAAGTTACATTTACCAAGAACATCAACAATGACTGAGGTGCCAATTCTTACTACTTGTCAATACTGAACTTTGATGACACTTTTTATTTTGGCCACTTTATGCCTACACTCTCTTAATCTACATTTTTTGATTACTAAACAAATTTAGAAGCTATTCATGTTTATTGGCTATACACATATACATGTATACGTACATGCATACATATACATGTACATGTATACATGTACATATATACATGTACATATATAAACTAAATCTTGCCTGTTAATTACTGCTATAGTTTGGATGTTTGTCCCTCCAAATCTCATTTTGAAATTTGTTCCCTAATGCTGAAGATGGGGCCTAATGGCAGATGTTTGGGCCATGGTGGTGGATCTTTCATGAATGGCTTGGTACTGTCCTTGAGGTAATGAGTGAGTTCTTGCTTTCTTAGTTTCCCTGAGAGCTGGTTCTTAGAAACAGCCTGATACCTCCCTGCCCTTTCTCCTGCTTCTTTTGTCTTCATGTCATCTCTGTACCCACTGGCTCCCCTTCTCCTTCTGCCATGAGTGGAAGCAGCCTGAATCCTTTACCAGAGGCAAATGTTGGCACTGTACTTCTTGTACAGTCTGCAGAACTGTGAGCCAAATAAACCTCTTTTTTTTTACAAATTACCCAGCCTCGGGTATTCCTTTATAGGAACACAAATGAACTAAGACAATTACCTTCTTAATTTGTCTATGCTCTCACTTATTTTTTGTTTGCTTGATCCATCAAGCACTAGAGCAGAAAATTAAAATAACACTCTAAGTTACTGTGGTCGTAATTTTCCGTTTGTAATTTGAACAGGTTTTGCATGATGGTCCCCATTCTACAATATTCAATGTGTGGAGACACTGATTTTGCCTTCCCATGGGCCTCTCCCTCTGATAGCATCACCTGTTACTGGTCTCTAGCCTCTCCTTCTGCCTAGAAGAGGCAAAAGCTACAGCTCCAGACAAATTTGAAAAATCTCTCCACCAATGCATTTTGGCATGTATTTACCCAATACTTCATTTAAAATGTCTTTATGGATTTCTAAGTGGATAGACAACTTCTTATTTATCTAGATAAGATTTTTGGGTTATGTCAGGAATCAAAAATCTTTTGGAATACATGTGCTTCTCAGCATCTGTTTCAGGCTCTTTTTCTACTTTTTGCCCCTAGCACCTGTGTTGTTTTGCTTATCTTTACCCTTTCCTATTTAAAGTTCACAGTGTATATTCTTCAGCTTTTTCATTCCCATTCCCATTCTCTCAGTTTGGAAATTTATACATAGTTCTTCAATTCAGGGCTAGAATCGTACTTTAAGCTAGATAAACTCTTTAGTAAAAAGCATAAGTTGACTTTCTTGGCTGCTGTTAATTAAGTATTTGGATTGGCCGGGCGCAGTGGCTTACACCTGTAATCCCAGCACTTTGGGAGGCCAAGGTGGACAGATCACGAGGTCAGGAGATCGAGACCATCCTGCCTAACATGGTGAAACCCAGTCTCTACTAAAAATACAAAAAGACAAAATTAGCCAGGCGTGGTGGTGGGCACCTGTAGTCCCAGCTACTCGGGAGGCTGAGGCAGGAGAATGGCATGAATGCAGGAGGCGTAGCTTGCAGTGAGCCGAGATCATGCCACTGCACTCCAGCCTGGGTGACAGAGTGAGACTCTGTCTCAAAAAAAACCACAAAAAACAAAACACAAAAAAACTTTGCCATTGGGGTCTTAGCGTATGAAACCTGATTTCCTTGAGCTATGTACGTAGCTTGCAGTGAGCCGAGATCATGCCACTGCACTCCAGCCTGGGTGACAGAGTGAGACTCTGTCTCAAAAAAAACCACAAAAAACAAAACAAACAAACAAACAAAAATTCAGCATTTACAGAAAGATGCTATCCAATGAAAACTCAGCATCAAATTGGGTGCTTAGTGGCAGTTTACTCTCAAAGTTCAGCTAACTTCATAGGAGACAGAATTGGGGGGAATGTGTCCACTGTGAGGTTCAGGTTGTCTGTATGCAATGGCCATGATGACCACAAAAGAACGCTGTCTCCTCTTTCTAACCAGGATATGTGGACTTGCAGCGGTGCTGCTGTGGGATGGGAGATTCTTTCAGAAGCCTCAGAGAGCAGCTCCTACACCCCTTCTGTTGAAGTCCAGATTCCATTTTCAGCCCAGCCACTCGCCTGTGTCTCCTGTGGAACTAGGCCAATTTACCCAACATTACAGATGCCAGCAACTAATTCCAAAAACTTTAACAAATATATAGTTTTAAAGTTTATAGAAATTTGTTGGTGAGATCATGGTTTCAAAGATTTCTGTCAAGTTTCTGTTGATAAGTCTTCATTGTGCCCACCTCACGGCATTTTTTAGAAAATGCACATCAGCTGGAGCAATCTGTGGATGAAAAAGCAAACCTCTGCTAGGTGCCCACTGGAGGGGGAGTCAATGCAAAGCACAACGTGGGCTGTGTCCCCCAGAGAATAAGGGAGAGAGGGAGACCAAAGGTCAGAGAGGGGCCAACTGCAGGAGACCATGCACCCAGGGAAGAGCCGATTCTCACCGCACTTGTGGTGCCTGCCAGTCTTTTGTCAGGAAAGTAAGAGAGAGAGAGAGAGAGAGAGAGAGAGAGAGAGAGAGAGAATGTGTGTGTGTGTGTAGACGAGTTGTCAGGGGCAGTATTTCCCTGCCACTAATGTGGGGATGAGGGTGATGAGAAGAGCCTTTGCGGTTTCCAGCTTCTCCTGTTTCTGTCCTCAACTTCTGATATGGTTTGGCTGTGCCCCACCAAAATCTCATCTTGCACTGTGGTGCCCATAATTCCTACGTGTTGTGGGAGGGACCCAGCGGGAGATAACTGAATGATGGGAGTGGGTTCACCCATACTGTTCTCATGGTAGTAAATAAGTCTCATGAGAACTGATGGTTTTATAAGGGAAAACCCCTTTTGTTTGACTCTCATTTTCTCTCATCTGCCGCCATGTAAGACATATATTTTGCCTTCTGCCATGCTTGTGAGGCCTCCTCAGCCACGTGGAACTGTGAGTCCATTAAACCTCTTTTTCTTTATAAATTGCCCAGTCTCAGGTATGTCTTCATTAGCAACATGAGAATGGACTAACACAACTTCAATTCATCTCCGATCTCAGGCTATGACGAACTCCCTGACTCCTGTTTTTCTTATGTTGCATCCACATTATCTCCAGATTCAATTTTGGTTGAAGAGAACTCACATGATTCCCTTTTTTTTTTTTTTTTTTTTTTTTGAGATGGAGTCTCACTCTGTCGCCCAGGCTAGAGTAACAGGGGCATGATCTCGGCTCACTGCAACCTCCGCCTCCTAGGTTCAAGTGATTCTCCTGCCTCAGCCTCCAGAGTAGCTGGGATTACAGATGCGCACCACCACACCCAGCTAATTTTTGTATTTTTAGTAGAGATAAGGTTTCATCACGTTGGCCAGGCTGGTCTCAAACTTCTGACCTCGTGATCTGCCTGCCTCGGCCTC
>NW_012121154.1:11087207-11179829 GCF_000951035.1 Colobus angolensis palliatus
CCACACCCAGCTAATTTTTGTATTTTTAGTAGAGATAAGGTTTCATCATGTTGGCCAGGCTGGTCTTGAACTCTTGACCTCAAGTGATCGGCCCACCTCAGCCTCCCAAAGTGCTGGGATTACAGGCGTAAGCCACCGTGCCTGGCCTAACCTGATCCACATTTATACCACTTATCATTAGGATTTGCCCTTTCAACACACTCCTGTCTCTCTCAGTTCTTTTCTGTCTCCTCTATTTCCTTGAACATCACTCCCTTTTAGAACAGAATACACTGGTTGATGTAGTCAGGTCTGATGCCCTGGCTGAAAACATTTAGCATGGAGGGGAGAGAGAAAATACATGAGGAATCTTTGAAATTATCTTTCTTTTTCCTTCCAACTATGTGCAACCAAGTGTCTTATTTAGAGCATACTCAAGCAGAGCCATTTTAAGACTTTTGAGGATCTTGATAGTTTTAATTTTGGAAATTTCATCTCACTTCATAGAAAACATATTAAAATGCACCTATGTCTCACATTAAATATAAATATTTTGGGCTGCAAAAAGTACCCAAACGGATTTTGTAACATTGCCTTTAAATTTCATTTGGCTACTAGTAATGCATTTAATATACTTTTGGCTGTGATTTCTCAGCATACTAAGGAATTGGACCAAAAAATTATTTCCATCTTGAAATTTTATGAATATTAAATTTAGCAATTAATGAAGTTAGCCTAATGTAATATTTTGTAGACATTTAATTAAAATGTATTCATTTTATTTTGGTGAGTTTCTTGTCATAGTTTTGAGATGATACACATTTTTGCAGCCCTTGGACTTTTCCCAGTCTCCTGGAAAGCTTGGAGGTTGCAAGCACTGTGCCCAAAAGAAGTAATGGAAAAGGTTCCTAGGCAGAGGCACAGCTTATATAAAGTTGCTGGGAGAGGACAGAGCTTGGCTTGTTGGTGCAGAGAGAAGGAAGTGCAGTGTGACTGGAGTAAACTGAGTCAAAGGCAGCAAGGCAGGGAAGGAGGCTGCAGAGGCTGACCCACCCGGCTCAACCAGGGCCTGTCAAGGAGATTTTGTGAACCACTGTCCACAGAAAATAACTGTCTCAGACTAGGCTGGGTGCGGTGGCTCATGCCTGTAATCTGAGCACTTTGGGAGGCAGAGGCAGGTGGATCACTTGAGGCCAGGAGTTTGAGACCACCTTGGGCAACATGGCGAAACTGTGTCTCTACTAAAAATACAAAAATAAGCCGTGCGTGGTGGCAGGCGCCTGTAATCCCAGCTACTCAGGTGGCTAAGGCACGAGAATTGCTTGAACCTGGGAGTCAGAGGTTGTAGTGAGCTGTGATTGTGCCACTGCACTCCAGCCTGGGCAACAGAGCGAGACTCTGCCTCAGAAAAATAAAAACAAAAATAAAAATAATTGTCTCAGACTGCTAAATGTGTTCCAACAAACCAGAAAGAAGCACAAATGTAAACCATCAAATGCAGACTTTTCTTGCTGTTAATTTGTTTAGTGGTCTGTTTCCTTATTTCTGAAACCTCACTCAGCTATTTAGTCCAAAACAAGATTTTTAGAGAACTCTAACTTTGGAGAAATACGTGACTTAAAAATTAACCCCGTGGACATCAACATAGAGTAAGTTTTAGAATATAGTCGTTAAATCCACCCCTTAGGCAGGTCCTGATCATTAATACATCCTCTAATATATATCTCCAAATAGTCCATTCATCCACTGCCACCATCCTATCCTAAGCACATGAAGATGACATTACTAGCATCCTAGCTGAGCTCCTTCTACTGCTCCTTCTATTATCCTCTACCCCTATTCTCCACAATGCAATCACAAATATTTTTTAAACATAAGGAAGATTACATCACTCCCCTGCTCCAGATTATTTGCTGGATTCCTGTAACACTAGAGTAAAATCCAGCTTCTTTATATTGTTCTATGAAGCTATATGATCTAGTTTCTTGGCTGCCTCAGGGCCTCTGCCCTTGCTATTCCCTCTGCCTGCACAGCTCTTTTTCCATACTTTTACGTAGTTGTCTCTTTCATCATTCTAGACTCTAATGCCTCCCAAGGGGTCTTCCCCAACCCTCTTACCTAAAATAGTTCCACTCTCCACTTCTGCCACATAAAACCCCATTTCTCTTACCCTAACAGCACTTATCACTGTCTGGAATATGATTATAAATTTGAGTACTTGTTATTTCCCTCTAGAATGTAAGGTTCACAAGCAAAGGGCCTTTCTATCTTTGTCTCCAACACTAATTGCTACACTTTTAGTACAAATAGTGCCTGTAAATCAATCAATAAATAGCTGAATGTATAAATTAGTCTATCAATAAATGAAAAACTTCAGGTAATGAAATCCTCATTGGGGAAAAGCTAAATAAATAGGCTCTAGCTTCGAAAGTCACTTATAAATCTATTCTATTATGTTGGCAATTTTATAGAGGGACCAAAAGTCTTCAGTACTAAGAATACTCTTCACAGCTGTTGAGAGTAATACGAAATGACTTTTCCATTTGTCACTCAATGTATTTACCTATCTATCTGCTAAGCTTCCTAGATAATCATTTACTGTGAAATGGTCATTGAGGTGGCTCCTGGGAGCCATCTCACCTGGACTGACTTCCTTCAGCAGTACAACATTAGTTGATTTACTGCTCTTTTTAATAGTCTTTGTAAGAGACAATTTCAAGAATACTCTAAGCTTGCTAACAAACTATTTAAACAGACAAAATTTCTGTATAAGCTACAGGTTGATGTTTCGTGAAAGGAAAATCCTAACAAAATTTACTAGACTATTATTCTATAGGTTGTTTCACCCATGTTTACCAACAACACAATCCTTACAATTAGTATCAGGCAAACAGTGACTAGTTTCCCAAGATTGGTCCAAAGGAATAAAGATCTGCATGTAGTTAAGATTCTGATTCAAACCTCTTTAAACACATATTCCTATTTCAATAAATTAACCGAAAGGTAGCAGAAGGAGAGGTAGACCTCATTTTAAAATGTGTGGTACAATGCTTGCTCACTGTGTGCAGATCCTCCTGTGGGCCTGAATGTCCCTACAGGGGCAGGTTTATGTAGCATGAGCTCTGATGGTCATTCTCAGGTCATTTTGGCAAACTCTGAGTTACCCATTACTACACATTATTGTGGATTCCTGATGGTCCTTATAACCTACACATATGTTAACAAATAGCCCATCTTGTATAACTTAAAATTTCACCTATTATTCAGTTCTGTCACATTATTATATAATAATATAACACTAGAGTACTGGTTAATTGTTAATAAGCCATGGTACTATTTTCTAGCTCTTATGACAAATGAACTGTATTTAACTTATGAGATAAATAGGCTTTTGGGATCCTTTTTAATCTGGAATTTTTGCCTGGGTGACTGCTGCTTCTCATAAAATATACAAACAAATAATTTTTGCTTGTCCATGCTCATAAATATCCCATGAAATATGAACACATACTTTTAAAATGTCCTGAACATGTCGCACTTGTCAATTCCCTTTGACTTGGGCCACCCACACTGCAACTATTCTCTTCATTTTACACCTCTAGCTTCCTACTCTCTCAGGCTGATCATGCCACCTGGGGCTGGTGTGGAACATCAGGTTTCAAAGATCCTCCCATCACATCATCACATACCACTCAATGTGACCCTTTTTTCCTCATGCCCCCCCGCCTTTTTTTTTAAGTCGGAGTTTCACTCTTGCTGCCTAAGCTGGAGTGCAATGGCACGATATTGGCTCACTGCAACCTCTGTCTCCCAGGTTTAAGTGATTCTTCTGCCTCAGCCTCCCAAGTAGCTGGGATTATAGGCATCCACCACCATGTCTGGCTAATTTTTTGTATTTTTAGTAGAGATGGGGTATCAACAGGTTGGCCAGGCTGGTCTCGAACTCCTGACCTCAGGTGATCCACCCGCCTCGGCCTCCCATTGGTATGACAGGTGTGAGCCACTGTGCCTGGCCTCCTCATGCCTTTTGTAAATCACAGCTGATTTCACTTTTTTCATGTTGCTCTTTTACTTTCTTTGTACTTTTCCTACTTACTTTGGGAAATTTCTCTCTCTAAAAAATGACCAACAGATGACTAGTACCAGTTATTTACTTGTGTTAAAAAAAAAAAAAAGAAAGAAAGCTTTAATTAAAAAAAATAAAATTAGACAAAAGGAACAAGTACCTTCTGTCTTTCATGCCCATGAAAGTACCCAAGAGGCCCTTTGAACATTTCTACAGGTCTCGTCTATCTTTGAATATTTTAGTTATATCTGCTATTCCTCAAGCACCATTAATGATAAACAAAAACTATAGCTTTTCTTATCTTAATTTTTGCTTTAATTATTAGTAGAGTCATAGCACTTTTTTCTACCTTTTTATTGCAAATGAACTGTGTTTAAGTTACATTATGAGATAAACAGGCTTTTAGGATCCTTCAGGTCTGGGATTTCCTAGTAACCTAATCACTCACCATTCACAAAATACTTTCTATGATAACATATTCAGCATTCCTAGAATGTAATCCATCTGTGTAGTGATGGTGATTGGCATTTAGATAGGAAAGTACTGACAAAAATAAGTACACCCACTATGAGCTTTCCGTTGCACAACCCTTCAACCTTCCCCCTTAACCAAACCTAGTTTATACAATAAAGCTCTTAACATTTCTATTTTGATCTCTTTAAATTTCAGAGAATGCTCTTTTGTATTGCTCAGGCAAAATAATGTTTGTTAGCTTTCAAAATTCAAAAACATTGCTCATTATGTGGATCTTATAGATACCAGTTTTCTTTCTTTCAACGAGACAGTGAAGGGAATGGAAATGGCAGGCTCATGGTGGGTATTTGCTATCTAACATCTCATTTAATCTTTATGACAATTTTGGGAGTACGTATCATTGCTCCCATTTTACAGATGAAACCTTCAGGCTCACATGTATCCCTCCTTTTTCTTTTTAAAGAAATAAAGAAAAAAAATAAGGTGCAAAGAAAAAGAAAAGCTCAGGCTCAAAGAGGCTAAACAAATTTCCTTGAATATGTGGCCTTTTGATGTTACTGTTTTGATATGGGAAAAGGTTTGGTAATTTAAAAAAGAAATCATTAAAATACGTCACCTTCTAGAAATTACAAAAGAATGTGCAAGACTGGTGTTCTCACTCTATGCCCAACTCATAGTTCATTATTCGGGGCTGGCAATGGAGTGAGGCTGTATAGGGCAGTGGTTAGAGTTGGAGTAAAGGTTAGGGATGGCACTAGCTCGTGAAGGGAATGAAAGACAAAGATGGGATGAAAGGGTAGAAGTTCTGGGTGGAGCTAGAAGTCAGGGATGTCTGTTGTACATTACTAACAAAACTCAGTTATTTCCTCTTTTGATAAAGTTGCTTTGATGCAAACTTCCTAAAGCAGCTACATCAAAATATATACTCAAAATTCCTCCTTAGTTAAAATTATCTGGCTTTAGTTTTACAAGTTTCTAAGTGGCAGTGTGAGAATTTGAACTCAGGCCTATGACCTCAAAGCCTATGTTTGTACCACACCATATTTCCTGAAAACAACTGCCAATTCTAAATGCTACAACTATTCTCTCTCAATTGTACACTTATGTATTTATTTAGAGACACAGTCTTGCTCTGTCACCCAGTGAGATCATGGAGAGCAGTGGTATGATCTCAGCTCACTGCAACCTCTGCCTCCTGGGTTCACGCGATTCTTGTGCCTCAACCTGCCAAATAGCTGGGATTACAGGCATGTGCCACCACGCTCCGCTAGTTTGTGTATTTTCAGTAGATGTGGGGTTTCACCATGTTGGCCAGGCTGGTCTTTGAATTCCTGGCCTCAGGTAATCTGCCTGCCTCGGCCTCCCAAAGTGCTGGGATTACAGGCATGAGCCACTGTGCCTGGCCTTAACTGTACACATTTTAAAACTCAAACTCTATATTTAATACGACAGTAATGTCCTTCCCACCTGTTGTATCTAGCTGGTTTATTAGATGAATGTTATGTTCATTTAATAAACTAGAGGAATGTTAATGTTCCCTTGGTGTTATCACTAATAGTACTAGATGCAATATAATAAACTTCAATTAGAATTTTTCTCTTAGTGATCTTAAAATATATGTAAGAGGTTTTAAGGAATATTAGAACCTAAAGGAGACAGAAGTTCTGAGTTCAGATACTATGTATGGAAGAAAGTATTCGAAGAATTAAAAGCAATTCATTTCTCCACTGGAAAAAAGTGCTCTAGGATGACATGCTGGAAAGTGATTTATAGCATATTGACTGTAGTTCTTCTAATGAAAAAGCAATTGTCCAAGTTTTCCCTGAAGAACACTCTGAGTAACGACAATCTACGCTCATGGAAAGTCATGAGTTAGAAAATGAGAACCAAAAGAACTCACAGCTGAGAAAAACCAACAATAATTAATTTAACACCAGCCATTCGTAAGACCACATATATATTTCAAAATTTCCCTTGAGAGAAACAAGGTCATTAAAGGGCAGAGACCGCATACTTAAATATGTTTAAATAATTTTTACTTCATAAGATAATATGCTCCAAAGGTTTTACATTTAAAAAATGACAGCTTGTTTTAGGACTATGAGATTATAATAAATAGTTGGTCGATATCATCACTTAAATTTTAATATTGTAACAAGTGTTTCTGAAAAACATCCCCAAGGTGAATTCACATTAAATCTTGGGCAATGTATTCCTTAACAGTGGCAGAGAGAAAACAATGTCACTAAAAGGGATTTTATTCTGACTCACTGGCTAAGAAAATAGAACAGTTTGAGATCTTCCATGTTGTTTCATTTTAATGAGAAGCAAGCATTTTTCACGTCCTCATTAAAGTGGTTAATGTGTTTCTGTAGTCTCATTATCACCGCCAGGGTATACTCTCTGTTGTTTCATAACCAAGACAACTCCTTTTCGTTTCAGAGAAGATCAGAAAGTCAAATCGATTGCTCACATGTGGTTGTTAATAAAACTCCTACGGGGCTGCTCAAGGTGCCCATGGGAATTGTACAATTATTTATGTTTTCTTATGGTTTTTCCATAATTACTGTGATTGTACTTTCACAAAGTAAATGTATCTCCACCAATTAAAGCGGTGGTGGGTTAAGAATATTCATCAGACTTGTGTGAAAGGATGTTGTTCTTAGGGTTTTGATCAAAGCACGGAAATTAAACTGCTGTTATCATGCATTCAATGCAAGTGTTAAATTAAAATGCTCAGCAACTTTTGCATTTATCTGAGCAGATGTTAACTATTTATGAAAGTAAACATGATACAGGACTTGCATTCATGATATGACTCTTTGTTATATTAAAAGTGTTAGGAAAAAACTCTTCTACACAAACTTGAACGATAGAGTTTATGGTACATGATCAGTTTGAATTACTGTAAATTCAGGTCAATTTAAATTTTCAGAAGCACGAAATTCTAAGAAATCTCATTTTGTTCTACATCTTTACACCTTATTTGCTTTATTCCTTTATTTTCTTTAAAGTCTCCGGGACTAAGAAAGAACATCTGTAAAAACAAGCATCTGAGTCTACCAAATAGAAAATGTGTCTCTTGAGCCCGGGAGGCAGAGGTTGCAGTGAGCTGAGATTGCGCCATTGCACTCCAGCCTGGGTGACAAGAACAAAACTCTGTCTCAAAAAAACAAAACAAAACAAAACAAAAACCCCAAAAAACACCACCTTCCTACTTTGTCTTATAGAAATTTAGAAATTTCATTCTATCCAGTTTGACAGTGCTTGCAGCAAAAGTGACCAGCTGTACCTCCATTCCATTAGCTGTCATTTTGATGCTAAAATTTGAGCCTGCTGTCTGTGAGATCTAACTATACATGCACAAGTCCCATCGAAGGTAATTTTCTGTGCAATAGTGTGTAAAATTTACCTCTAATTATGATAAGATCACTGATGGGTCATTTATGATATGCTCTCTGGAAGCAACAGTGGTGAATAGCTTTCAGTGAGATTCATCTGAAGGAATTAAATTGGTCTGACCATGACTCAATACAAAATAAAAATCTCTTAGTAAATGATTCTTCAATCATATTTCCAGTCCTAATGGAACCTAGAGAGGGGCAGTATACACAGTGGTGAAGGTTGTGGGTTTTGGAATCATACAGGACTGAGTTTAAGTCCAGGATCTCTGGGCCTAGAAGACCCTAAAAGAACTGACCTCTGCGTATCTCTTGGTTTCCTTGACACTCACTACCTCACTACCTGGTCTCCAGGACAACTGGCCTCCTTCCTGGTCCTTGAACGTGTCATGGTCACTCTCGCCTGGGGGAACTGTGTGCACCACAAAGTTTCCTGTAGTTGCATTTCTCTTCCTCCAGATCTTCATGTGGCTGGAGCTTTCATGTTCTCCCACTCTCCAATCAGTGGAATGTGTTATATCCACCATGTGAACTACACAAAGGTAGCCTCCTCTGAGAAACCTCTTGGGAGTTTCCTACGTAAAGCAGCCAGCTCCTGCCCCTAGTTAACACTACTGTATTATCCTACTGATGTACATGAAGTACTAATCACCTTTAAATTATTTACTGTTTGTTGTATAATTAAATTTGCACATGACCCCAGGAGGAAAAATCTAAAAATGAAGGGTACCTTAATTAGGCTATCCCACAATTTTGAAACCCCACTGGCATTAACTATATGAGTCACTGGTCCAATAGTGTTTGATAACATGGATTAAAAAGGAGATGTTAGTTAACCAATCATGGCTAAAAATACTTCTGGGGCCTTATATAAGAGAGCATGAAAACAGAGTGACTCATGATAAATTTTATTAAAATAGTCACTAGAGTGACTTCATGTTTCATTATGAACCCCATGGGCCTCTGAAGTCACTTTAATTACTAACACTTTTTGAAGAGGTTTTTTTTTTTTAAAAAAAATATGTAACTGTGGGAAATGAAAATTTGAGATTAATAAATATGGTAATTTTTTTTTGAGACGTTGTCTTGCTCTGTCACCCAGGCTGGAATGCAGTGGCGCGATCTTGGCTCACTGCAAGCCCCACCTCCCAGGTTCATGCCATTCCCCTGCCTCAGCCTCCCGAGTAGCTGGGACTACAGGTGCCCACCACCACACCTGGCTAATTTTTGTATTTTTAGTAGAGACGGGGTTTCACCTTGTTAGCCAGGATGGTCTTGATCTCCTGACTTCATGATCCACCTGCCTTGACCTTCCAAAGTGCTGGGATTACAGGCGTGAGCCACCATGCCCGGCCATAAAATTTTACGTTTATTTAAATCTATCAGTATTTTGTTTTCGGTCCTCTTTCCCAAGACATTTTACTTGCAGACATACAAGTAGGCTTGTGTAGACATACTTGTAACGACTTGAAAACAGTACTTCTGTTTTCAAGTAGATCAGGAAGATCATCCTCATGTTCTAATTCCTAGTGCAAACTGTAACAACAACAACAATGAAATCCTTACCAAAGGGTCCAGTCGTGGCCACAGTATGGCTGAACATTTCCAAGGTAGAATCCCAGAGACTGAGTGACATCCACAAGATTGGTAAAGTCAAGACTAATGCTATTGAAAAGTACAGACGTCATGATAATCTCATCAATAGCCCATACATCTTCTCCCTGGGAAGAATGATACGGCTGCCACCACCTGAACTGAATTCCAAACTGCCTTGCATCATCTGGTAGTTCTACAGAGATTATTCTAGAGAAAAAAAAAAAGGGGGGTCAAAATTCAGATTATTTTGTCATCTTAAAACACAAATATTTATAGTGGGATAGATTTTCCCCTGAAGTATAGCATTAAAAAATAGTTCTCCCATGATTATAAACATGTTTCTTTGAGATGTCCAGTTTCCTGTCTGTTTCCAACAAAGTCTTCCACACACACCCCAAAATGTAACTTTGCCTTCACTCATCTGCTTTTGCAAAAGCTCTCAATAAACATGGTGGTCAAAGTGACAGTATTCATCACAGTCTGGTAAAGGATCTTGGGCAGCTTGTTACACATATTACAGTTTTGGCTGTTTGGAACCAGGATACTTCCTCATTCCCACGAGTTTATCATGGTGTGTGAGGTCATCTGCTGTGTCATGGCAGCTATGACAATAAACCTGTATCTGACAAATGGGGAAGAAAATTAAGAATAATATCTAATTTCCAGGAGCAATTATTGTACACAGCAGCAGGAACCATATATTAATTGCCACTGCAATGACATCTACTTGAAAGCTCTATAAATCACAGTACCATGCTGCTCGCATCCATACACAGGTGAGATGTGAAGCAAATGGCAAAGGGAACATTTGTCACCGTCAAAGTACAATTAAACACCAGGAAAGGTGCTTGCAGTAAAGACACACTGGAAGGGCTGAGTTTGTTTTTTTTTTTTTAAACTAATGAGCAAATAAAAACTTCCTAAGTCAAGTGACTAGTTGAATTACTTAGAAAGAAATTATTTTAAAACTTCAACATCTAAGGCTGTATTTACTGACAAATTGGATTGGCTTTCATATTTTTATTGTGTGAAGAAACATGCTAAATCACCTCTTGGGAATGTGCTGTTTTACATATTGAAAGTTATTTAAAAAATAATTACCTAGTTTTCCTTTAAATAATCTGTACATGGATATTTGGGGTAGACTAACATGACTATCACCACTGATTATACAAACAGTACAGAACTGGTAGGACTTGTTGCAACAGAAGAAAACATATTTTCTAAATAAAGGAAAATCCATATGTAAATACAGAAATAAAGCTTTAAAAACATCTTTTTTTTTTTTGACAGAGTCTTGTGCTGTCGCCCAGGCTGGAGTGCAATGGCGCGATCTCAGCTCACTGCAACCTCTGCCTCCCACGTTCAAGTGATTCTCCTGCCTCAGCCTCCTGAGTAGCTGGGACTACAGGCGCATGCCACCATATCCGGCTAATTTTTGTATTTTCAGTAGAGACAGGGTTTCACTGTGTTAGCCAGGATGGTGTCGATCTCCTGACCTCGTGATCCACCTGCCTCGGCCTCCCAAAGTACTGGGATTACAGGTGTGAGTCAGTGCGCCCGGCCCTAAAAACAGTTCTTAAACTAAAAATACATAGCTATAATACATTTATGAGTTTTACATACTTTCTAAAATCTATAAAATTTTTCATCAGTGTAAATTTATTAGAAGAGTCAGGTTTTGTTAAATTAAGTATTTTACTAATTTTCATTTTAATTTTTCGAGTCTGTTTATTAAATAAATACATATATTTATAAAAATACATAATATATAGAAAGAAACTAAATAAACTATATTTAAACTGGTTTAACAATGAAAATATCAGTCATTGATTTAATAATTTGTTTAGCAGTTATTAAAAACATAATTTTTCTTCATATTAATAATTATAAAAGCAGTTAATATTCTCTCTGATGAAAATAAATATTATTTTTTAATATAACAACTGGAAACTAGAATTTCCCAGGCAAATTTTAAGGAAAATAGTGTATATGAATGTGATAGTAGTGAATGAAGTGACCAATATTTTCATGGCAGAGGTGTTAAGACTATGGGTCTGTAATCAGACTCTTGGGCCAGTGTTACCACTCTGACACCTAATGGTTAATGATTTCGCAACTGTAGATAAAGCACTTGGCTTCTATGTGTCTCAGTAGCTTCATCTGTGAAATTAGAATAATGCTATTCTTACGGCAAGGGTGAGAAACTTTTTTGTCTGGTTTCCACTATTATGCCTTAGTACCTAGAGCAGTATCTGGCGCATAATAAGGACTCAACAAATTTTTGCTGCATAGTACGTATTATCAGTATATGCCTGATAGAGATGTGAGTACAGAGGCACAAGGAGGTTAGATAATCCCTTTAAGGTTAAGCAGACTATAAGTGCTAATGCCAGGATTTGGATCTGGAGAACTTGGCTCTAAAGCCTTGTTCTTAACTTCTACATCATATCTTTGGGTGTAGGAGTTCCTGATGATTTTACCTCTTTGCAAATTATAGTGGCTGGTTAGAATAGCTGTGGAACTGTCTGATCAGAATATTCCTAGAGGAGAACACAGAGACTTAAGTCAACTTTCTACCTCAATCTTCCTTTTGTTTGTAGGTCCTAACCTCATAGATTTATTTTTTTAATGTTTTATAGTAATATGTACTATTGAATTGGGTGACACATAGAAACAAAGAGGAGATCAAATATAAAGATCAAATTGTTTAAAAAATGTTTTACAATGATATACACTATGGAATTGGATGACATGATAGAACAAAGAGGAGATCACATATAATAATAAGACATAAAAAGAAACTAAGATTAGACTTCATAATAATCTTAGAGTAAAAACAAGCCCTATAATTAAGAAGAAAAGCTAGAATAATTTTAGTCTCACCAGTCATACATAATTTTACATTAAGAAAAATACCAATTAGTTCACAAGACATTCTAGTCAGTTGGAATTAAAAGACTAACTTAGATATATTAAATTTTTATTAATAACAAGCAGATAGAGTTATTTACTGAATGAATCATAGGCAAGCAAATTATTTAAAATAGTCAAAGAGTAATAGTGGTTAGCCAACTAGCACGTCTAATTTATGAATCACACTTCATTTTTGAACAACCATGGCATGAAGAAATAATATGGAATTCACAGCAATTACAGGCAGCAATTTATACTGAAGGAAATATAGCAAATGGCTAAAGGCATCAAGATATATTTAACTTTCTTATGAAGAATTTACATGGCTTGTATTATTTATCATATAAAATATAATTTGGTATCTAGAATATATCAAATTCCCCTTCTGCCATGTCACCTTTTATTAATATTTGTAAGACAGAGGGGGCAGGAGGAAGAATTCATGGACAGAGATACACATATATATATATATATATATATATATATAGACACACACACACACACACACACAGAAAATTAAGGTGTTTTTGCTACCATTACCACGTTCTCCTTTTAAAAAAAACTCCACTGTGATCTTAATCTTTCAAGCCATGCACATATCTAATACTGAAAAGCCACCTTGATTCTTAGAAGAAAAATGTTGCTGTCAAATGGCAGGCAAGATTAAACGCGCCTTTGCAATAGCACATTAAATGTGTAATTATTTTTCATATCAACAAAGATTAATTAAATTTCATGATATAGATTGATTACTGAATTTTGCAGCTGTCCATCTTTGTTAGAAAAAATTGTGCTTTAGGCCAACTTAGGACTGTGATATTTTCTTCATGCTTTCATCATCATTACCTTGATTTTTGTTTAATTTTCTTTTAATGGTTACTATGGAGAGTCTATGAAAGGTTTCTTTAGTATTCATGTGTCTCTACTTAGTAAGAAAGTTGAATTTAGCACTAGATTTTTACCTATACAGGGAAAATACCCAACACAGTTGGTGCATCTTTAAAATTTTAGAATGTATAACACTTATAACAGATGTTAATCATTATCTGTTACATGCTACTTCATTTTCTATGAAAATAAAAGTTCTTATCTATTTGCAAATACTTAAATAAAGGGGCCGTTCTAGGCAAAACCATAAAATATATAAAATATATCCTCAGTCCCCCTTTCTTACTTTCCTTAACCCTGTCTTTTTTCCAGGGTGCCAATGCAAACTTCCGTGTCCAAAGCTTTCTCTCTTTCTCATCTCCTCATGATTAAAATATACTTCCAGGAAGTGAAATGGAATATTAGTCCATTTATATGTGACTGTGAATGTAAGCCACAGTATCAACTACTCTGATGGAATTTTAACTTTAAATCTTAATCCCTCGATATTTTTAAAGGAATTTCAGTGAGTAGCTCAGTAAGTGTTTAGGAAGGGAAAGGATCTTTCAGACACACCTGAAATTGTACCATTAATTGTGTTACTATTCTGCCAACATTGAAAGATAGCCCAGCTTCAAGTAAGACTTAAATCTGACAACTGATACTATATATGATGAAATCTATACACTAAAGAAAAATAGAAATGGTCTGAAGAAAGGGCTTTAAATAAACCCTAACATCCCATTTTTGCCAGAGAGACTATACATGCTAAAAAATTTCTTTTTATTCATTACTTAATTACATTACATGTAAATCTTAATAACATATTGGTTATACGATATATATTACGTCATATAATTTATTACAACATATTAAAATATATCACTAATATTTATCAACAGCAATTATAATTTAGTGCCATATTAAAATCCTGTGTAATAGTGTTAATTACTTTTCTCTCTCTTTTTTTTTGAGATGGAGTCTCGCTCTGTTGCCAGGCTGGAGTGCAATGATGCAGTCTCAGCTCACTGCAATCTCTGCCTGCCGGGTTCAAGCAATTCTTCTGCCTCAGCCTCCTGAGTAGCTGGGACTACAGCTGTGTGCCACCACACCCAGCTTATTTTCATGTTTTTAGTAGAGACAGGGTTTCACCATATTGGCCAGGATGGTCTCAATCGCCTGACCTTGTGATCCGCCTGCCTCGGCCTCCCAAACTGCTGGGATTACAGGCATGAGCTACCACGCCCAGCCTACTTTTCTCTTTTACAAGCATCGAAATATTTCCCTTAGATGCATATTTAAAAATATGACAATAAATTCCTTCAAATGATCAGAAGTCAGTGGGATAAACGAATGGGTCGGCTTGGTAGTTTTTCGTTGCAAGACACATCAATCTTTGTCTGCCATCTGTCAACGGAAAAATATCTAGAATTTGATACCATTTGAATTATGATTTCCCCAGGAGGGAGATATCACTCTACAACCATTTTTCCAAATGCTTTCCAACATACCTGGGCTCATGATAGCTGAGATATGAATAGTGCTCCAGGAGTTTCCAAGTTATCCCATTATCATAAGAATAATGCAACAGAACTCCTTCACCAGGCTGGTCAGGGGCTCTGCATGTGCTCAGAACAGATTTGCTCCCCAGTCTCAGTGTGAACTGGAGAAACCTAGACACAAATTGTCTATAGTTAGTGTATGCATAAACATTTTTAATCATAATGTTCATTTTGGTCTTTAAGGAATTTCAAACTGATTTAAGTGAACTACTCCCAAATTAAATGTTTCTACTCATCCCTCTTTTATAAAATGTAAGTAATTTCATTGTGAGATGTATGAGTATGTGTAGATATTCATGTACATGTCGATATACATATTTTATATACAGATAGATCCATAAAAATATAACTGGATGTTTATGCACATTTGTATACTATGTACTTGTGTACATACACTTAAAATGCCAATCACTTCTTTACTGCATTATTTATTAGACACTGGGGGAAGGGAAGTTGTAGAGTAAATCTAATCAGCCTCTGCAAGCTGTCAAATAAATAAAACTACATAAATAATTAACTAGATCTTGGCTTAAGAACATAGTTTTGATGCTAACATTTCATATTTTAAAAAACCTAGTCAGTCATTAATATCCAAGTCATTGGTGAGCCTCCTAATTTACTAAAAACTAGGGCAAATTAACTGTCAATAAACTGTAAGCTCCCTACAACCCTGGTTAAAAATGAGAAGATGTCTATCAGAAAAAATATAAGAAATAAAAATGGATCATATAACTAAATTCAACATTAGTATCTGGCTTTTGTATGTATTCTCCCCTGCCTTCACTCACCTGGATTGTGAGCTGTCAAGGAAGGATGTAATTAGCTGACGCCGCCCATCTTTGTTGAAAACCAGGGCCTTACCGCTGGCCAAGACACCACAACCAAAGCTGACTTCAGCACCACGGATGGAGTAAAAGTTATGGTAAGAGGAGAGCCTAGAACTGCCAAAGCTTTCAGAAATAAACATTGGGAATGTCTGGGATGCCATCTCACAAGCTGGGCCAGAAAATCCAGGGTCACACCTGAAAGAAATACGGTGAAATTAAATCTTAAACTGTTGGCTGTTTTGGAGATTCTTGAATCTACTTTGGGGGGGAGGAAGTCCAGAGGCTAGGATTTCATTGAATGGTAAATGAGGCTCATTAGTCTTTGGAGACTACTGAATCTGAAGATTTGATAAGGACTGTAAATATTACAGACAAATACAGTCTTTGCGCAGCCCTGCCATAAAAAGCCTACAATTAAAACAGCAATTCAGCACTCACCTTCAACCAGTACCAGCAGTTTATCTAAATACATCTATGTTCATACACATTTCCAACTTAAAATATCTGTAAAAGGTTTATGTATATAATTTTATTCATAATGTTCATTACATTTATAAAAGAAACAGCATAAAGCACTTCTAAAAAGGTGCCCAGAATAAATTTTTTCTAAGAACAAATGTTAAAATACATGTTATGCTTGTGATAGGAATTAAATATTTAGAAACTATTGGAAAATGAATCTATCTTTAACTATTTCAAATGTATAAAGGGAATATGTACATCCTTGACCTAGATAGACATCCTTAGCAGCACTGTGTTGCCTCTCAGTGGACTCTCTCAAATTAGTGGCACTTCAAGAAAAATAAACCTTTCCCTACTCCCCAATAACCTGCTTGCTTCTATGTGAGAATGTGCTGTATCTATATTAGCTGACTAGAATATATAGGAGTGACCCAAGTCTTCTACCAGTGAGAAAACCTCATCAGAGATGAATCAGCAATGGAAACATCTATGTTTTACATCTATTTCATTATTCGTCATGAAAGAGTTTCAAATTCTTTGTTTTTACTGTGCTATTTCCTTTTCACTACATTTATAAGGTTGCTCAGTTGGTATCTTTTTGAGTGGGGGATTCTCATGGGAGCATTCAAAGCTTGCTGAAGTCTGAAACAAACCTTTACAAAGCAAATGTACCAACGAAGTGATACTATGGCATGACTCAGTATACTTCTTTGGCAGTACTACTGAGACTCGGGTCTATGCTGGCCTTTCAGGGATCCATAGAATGTAAAAATATGCTGAAATCAAATGCCCACTTTTATGTATATTGGATTTTCTGGGGAGAAGGTTCAAAGGTTTTATCAGATTACCAAATAATTTGGAGCCTAAAATGCTAAGAACTACTGTAGCATGAAGTCTGAAGGTTGTCTTGGTATCTTAAGTAGCATCAATAAGGGGATGAAAGGAAAGTCAATATTTACTGGATGAGCCTTCTTTCACATGTTGTCTAATGGACTTAGACTGAACAGTCAAGTTGTTCCCAAAAAAGAATGTTTAAAATCAGCTAAACCGAACACTTTTTAAAGTCAGGAAACTGAGTGTGTTTTACCACAGTCATGAATTGGAATTAGTTTTCCTTAACAAGACTATCTATTCCAGAGTGTATTTCAGGGCAATTTACATTTTTGTGTATCTTAAATGTGTCTTCTCAGGACAAGTGACTGGGAGAAACTGGTGCTCATTTAGAGATGACTCACATTGGAGTCACTTTCCATTTAGTCATTTTAAAAGTCTACTTTTAATCAAAGGTCATTCAATTGAGAAATAATGCTGATAGTTTTTTAAAAATAACCTTTTTAAAAAACAAAAAACTTTGTAGTCTTTGTTTCTCAGCAAAACAACAGGGTCACCCACGTTAGTGATTTTGAGTATGACATGAGGCTCTCCTGACTCCCAATATGTCTCCTACTGATGCATCTACACATGCTTAAATTTAGCAGTAGAGTCACCCTGTAATGTCAAGAAAAAGACCCCACTGTTAAGCTACATGGATGACACTTGTGAAGAAAGGGTTCTAATGCTCTCTCTTTCCTCATTAGCATCTCTAACAGGGTTGGGCTTATCAGTTTAGTAGACTGTCCATTTAGAGAACCAGGCCTGGGATTGTACACAGGCCAGAAAGGGTCAGAGGGAACATGAGAGGGTAGAATCTTGATAGCAAATAGCAGTAAAATGGGGGAGAGGCAGAGTAAAGAGGAGAGAAAAATACAAAGTTGCAAAGGTTCCAGATTCAATGGTTTGTTTAAAGGAAGTGGTATTACACAGAAATTTCTTTTCTGTGCAATTTTGCTCAAACTCAATAAGGTACATATTGCTAGAAAAGAAGGTAGTAGTCAAACTTTTAGTCCAACTGTAAGTGGACACAGCCAGTGAGTATTACATAAAACATTGTTAGAAATAGGGAAAAACACTAAAGTTCCAGATGGTGAAAATATTCTGTAAAACTTCAGAAGGAGGAAAAGACTATGACCATTCAGAATAATGTATGGTGTCAAAAAAGAACAATGTTCAAAAGCATAAAGCCACCATTTAGATTTCTGTTTGTATCCACCATGGGTGGCATAGACAGTAGCCTTAATAAAACCACTTAATTCTAAGAGGAACATGATACACATAAAATGAAGTCTGAAGTATAACTACTATAATTATAGATAGGTCTTTTTAGAAATACCACTTTCTATTTTTTGAAAATAAAAGCAGTTGTCATTTTAGATAATTTTTTTCCCCAAAACTTTTCTGGACAACATCAGGAATTGCAAAACTATCTGGCTTCATGTTAATTTTATTTGAAATACACTAAGAAGATGGTCTGGTTATGGATAATAGATGCACATAACAACTTGAGGAAAATATCAGCCAATGTTTCATAGATCTAATGAGTAGTGTTTTGGGGTGGGAGTTGGTAGTTTTATGAGAACACAAGTATGCATATTCAGTTTTGAAACATAGATGGAAAATTTTCAATTCTTCACATATTGTATAAAAAATTTCCATTGGGCAGAGTGATGTCTTTGTTAATTAAAATCACTGAAATATAGTTAGAAAGTTAAAAAGCCACACTAATCTCAATGTCAACAAGTGCTTGGCTCATACATGCAATTTCTTTTTTTTCTTTTTGAGATGGAGTCTCACTCTGTCGCCCAGGCTGGAGGGCAGTGATGCGATCTTGGCTCACTGCAACCTTTGCCTCCCAGGTTCAAGTGATTCTCCTGCCTCAGCCTCCCTAGTAGCTGGGATTACAGATGCATGCCACCACGCCTGGCTAATTTTTGTATTTTTAGTAGAGATGGGGGGGGGGGTCCCACCATGTTGGCCAGGATGGTCTTGAACTCCTGACCTCAAGTGATCCACCCACCTCAGCCTCCCAAAGTGCTGGGATTACAGGCATGAGCCACCGTGCCCAGCCTGCAATTTCTAAATGATCAAGTTCAAAGCCCTTTTGTGAGTTCTCTACTCATTAACAAATTAACTAATTGATTAATTACTCTTTTGTTGGAGGGACAAGAAAAAGTACACTAGATGATCAGCTGTTGAAAACTTATCTTTATAACAGATTGCCTGTGGTTTCAGGAATTCCCAGAATATTTTATAATTAAATATTAATATAAGAATGACATAATAAATGTGAATATCCATTTTTTGGTATAAACATAAAATAATTCATTGGTGTAATTAGATATTACATTATTAATGTATAATTTCAGACTTCATATTCAACAGCATTGTTTTGTAAAATACTTTATAATTTATTAAAGACCCAAATGATTTTCAAAAGTAAACAAGATTCTTAAGTTATATTTAAAGATGATGAATTTGCTTATCAAATCTGCTAAATTTGGCCCAGTCCAGTTTCCTTTAGCATTGGATCTATGGGTCATTACTGATTTTTATAATTATTTACAAAGCATGCTGGGAATTACAATGTGACTCATGAACACCCGAACAAGTTTATGGAAAGGGATGTAACTACAGGCAGGAAAAGCAGCCATCAAGCTGTGAGGAATTCCAATTTGTTCACAAATTCACATGAGGAATGCTAAATTTGTCCACAATTTAGCCTAACATAAAATGTATTAATTTTCGCTTAAAAATTCATTTGAATTACACTTAAATTCTATTAGAAATATCCAATTTTTTGCCTTAAAGGACCCCCAATCCTAAAAAAGGTTATTAAATGACTTGTGACTTCAATATGTGAATTACACATCAAAAAGGAGAAGCGTAAGTATTATTTTAAGATGCTTACTTGCAGCCATGTCTAGTGCACTGTCCTCTGCCAGAACAGAATTTGAGACATGATGGGCCAATATAAACTGTGGGGGGGGAAAAGAGAACATAATTACAAAAACACAGAACACTACCAGTACAATTTTGTGAAGCAATATCCATGCAATATGGCCCCTTGTGTGTATGTTGTGTGCAGGAATTCAGGGTGACATATGAAGTGCTGTGTGATAAGGTAAGTGCTTAGTTACAAAGCTACTGAAACGGTTACAAGTTACACAGATAATCCTTTTAAGATTTTAACATTTCATATCAAAGAAGATAGGAGCTTATGAATTCCTCAGTAGATTCTATTAGACAATATTAGTGCTTCTGCCTTGAACATTCTACAAAGTTTATATTCTTTAGGTAGAAAAAAAGAATTTACAAAGGACCAATCTGACATATCACAATATGGAGAAGTCATGCCATAATTTTCATTCCTATTAGGGGAAAAATCTATAACACTGTGGATGACTATTACATATATTTCTAAATATTAATCTACCTTTCCTGGAAATGAGGAGTTAAGAATCTGTTGTTGAGCCTAAAGTTTTCTCCATCATGCAGATTTTTTTCCCTAAATGCTGGGCTTGGCTGATAATAGGATGTTACAAACCTAAATTTGAATCTGTGGAATGCTGAGGAAAAGGCTACTGATTGTTGAATGGTAGGTTCTGAGATACTCTAGACTCCAATACATTTAAATATACTAATTATTTTGTTAATCAGCAAAATTAATAATATACCAAATGGTGTAAAAGTGGTATTAAACTAATGAGAAATTCAAGATGTAACAAAACCTCGTGTATTCAGTGTTTTCGGCATAAGCAAATTTATAACCCGTTATCATTTTTTTTCTGTCCTGTAGTCATTTCAAAGTATTTAAATAATTTTATTGTAAAATAAACTTTCCTGTAGCCTATGCTCCTATAAGCACTTAATGCCTGCCAATTAACAGGTGGAGTAATTCAAATTCAATGCATTGCAGGCCAATGGAAAGCTCTTGGTGATGGAAACTGCTGGTTTAGGAAGAGATTAGATAGCAGGCTGAGTTATCAAAGGTATTGGTTTCAGGTGTCACATAATCCGGGCTTCAAATTCTGGCTTCACTCAGGAAACTCTGATAAGTAATTTATCCTGTCTAAGCCTCAATATTCCTACTCCTTAAAGTGGGATAATAATATTTCTTGGAGGAAATAAGTAAAGAAACATATTATGCTTAGAAAGGTACCCAGCACTATATGGTTACAATCAGCACCATACTGAGGTCAAGTATTCCTTGACACCCTCTTGTCCTGTTGCTTTGATGTGCTCCACTGTACACCAAGGAACAAGAAAGGGGCTGGCTCCATTCTTCTTCAGCCTGGAAAAGCATACAGATTGTTTTCCCAGCACACTTGATTTTATGGCTGAAGATATGCTCTAAGAAATAGGGTACCCATGTCATAGTTCAAAAAACCTCCATCATAAAAAATTCAACGATAAATTAAGACATTCCAAGTCAATGAAAAAAGTTGCAATTAAGAATTTTATTGTCATCCCTTCCTGCTAATGATGAAGCCATTAGGACTCATAACAGGCTTCTTGTTTCCTAAGAGTGTGAATAGGACAGAATAGCTTTCTTCACTATTATCAGTAATATAGTCAAGTTGAAAAAATATTAAAAATGATAAGAAATGTACTTTGCCTTAGGACTTTCCATTTAGCTAAGATTTTCAGGGTAATTTCCAAAGTAATTTCTTTACACACTAGCAGAAGTTGACTCTGCCATGAAGGAAGAACATATCTAACAGAATTATGATATTGATCTGATTTTCTCTATTTTTTTTCTGTGACATAATTCTGGAATCACATAGTGAAATGGGAGAGATTTCAGGGTTTTTCTTTTTTCTTTTTTTTTTGGCAAGTAAGCACACATTTCTCTTGGGAGGGAGTATGTGTCCTCTTCTTCCCTTGTAAAAGAAGCCAAAAGGTGGGTCCTGTTTCTGTGAAAAACTCACATAGAATGATAACAGAATTAAAGAGATTCTGCACCAGGTTTTGCATTCAGCCTACCTTCCTAACCATGTGTATTCCATGTATCTTTGCCCTTTCCCATTCTACTCAAAGCATGATTCCACTCAAAGCATGGGAACTCAGGGGATGTGTAGTGAACACTTTCTGAACTAAAATTGTGTTGCAACAGCCTTCTTTAGGAAATTGAAACATTCTTTTCATAGGCTTACATGTGCTTCATTGCACTCTTAATTTTCTTACATACTTTTTCATTATTCATTTCTAAAACACTTTGATAATTATCAAAGTAATAAAGGTTCATTATAGAATCCTTAAAAAGTGTGACAGCAAGAAAAAGTCACTCATATCCTGCTATCTAGACGCAAATGCCTACTCCCTAGAGCTAATGAACAGGTGCAATACCTAAAATGCCATGCAAAATGTTCTACCAATGAAGAAACTGCATTTTAACCCCTTCATCTTTAGATGTTTTTGCAAATTAACTATGTTTATATCCATATAACTCATATGGTCTTTGAGGGTGGGCCTTCCATTGGTCTGTTTTTTGGATACATATTGGGAAATAATTCACATTGGTTCATCAGCAAATTATCTTTTCTAAAGTTTTTCTCCAGTTTCAAGAATTAGTTGTTTCTCAATGTCTAAATTATTAAAAAATAACAGAGACCTGATTAAGATATGGAAAATCAACATTAAACAAGGGTGTGCATTTTTTCCATTTTATAAAATTGACCTCAAATCAGTGGCTATGCTAAATTTGCTTAGCTATTGACATTTTGTCCCTTCTCCTCTCTTTCTCCCTTTCTACTTACTTGTAGTATAAGCCTTCAGCCAACTTATATGCTCTCTGAAAATAGGAACGCTATTAATCTACCTGTAATTAAAATAAGAAACCAAACAATCAGGCAGGGATTCATCACCTTATCTCATGGCTTCCCAAAACTACAGCTTCTGTTTGTAAGTCTTTATTAAGTGTGTCTTCCTAAGAAACTGAATTTGTCAGCCTCCTTCTTTGGACTCTCAGCTTCCATGGTCTTTGGGGAGATGAGATCTTGCTATGTTGTCCTGGAATACAGTAGCTATTCATAGATAAGATGATAGTACACAGTAGCCACAAACTCCTGAAATCAAGTGATTTTTTTGCTTCTGCTTCCTGAGTAGCTAGGAATACAGGCACGTGCCATGGCTGACTACCAAAAACATTTAAAAAGAGTAGATTGAAAATTATTGCCTCTTCATACCCAGTACATCACTACTACAATCAGCATTTGATAAAGCCACTACCCTAAGGATATATATAACCAGTGAACACATAGACAGTCTTTGCCACTGAATGCTCCAAGAACCAAGGCCAAATGATCCTACACAGCATACATTATAGTTACATCCTCAAGAGAAAAAAATTCCATCCAAACGAAAGTAAATTAAAAAAAATAAGAGACAGTATCTTGGGATGAGAAGGAAGCAGAACACTTCTGGAAGCATGCAAAAACAGAGTGTTAAAAAATTATACTAATGCTCTAACATGGATCCTAATCAAAATGAAATCCTTGAAATACCAGATAAAGAATTCAAAATATTAATTTTAAAGAATCTCAGTGAGATCCAAGAGAAAGGTAAAAGCCAATACAAAAACATCAGATAATCAATTCAGGATATGAATGACAAATTTATCAAAGAAATAAGTATTTTTTTTTTAAGAAAACCCAAATCCCAAACAAAAAGGAATTACAAAATATGGTTGAAAGTTTTAACAATAGACTAGACCAAGCAGAAGAAATAATCTCAGAGCTTGAATACAGGTTTTTCAAGTTAACACAGACTGAAAGAAAGAACAAGAATTTTAAAAATGAACAAAAACTTTGAGAAATAAGAGATTATGTAAAATGTCCTAACCTATGAGTCAAAAGTATTACTGAGGGAGAAGAAAAGCAAAAACTCTGGAAAGTCTGTTTGAGGAAGTAATTGAGGAAAACATTCCTAAAGTCTTGCTAAAGATTTAGACATCCAGATACAAGAGGCTGACAGAACTCCAGAAAAATACATCGTAAGGACGTCACCAAGTTATATAGTCATCAGACTATCTGGAAACAGCATGAAAGAAAAAATCTTAAGATTAGGATGAGAAAAATGTCTAATTATCTGTAAAGAAAATTCCATCAGACTAACAGTGGAATTCTTAATAGAAACCTTATAAGCCAGAAGAGATTGGGATCCCATTTTTAGGTTTCTAAAGAAAAAAACTGTTAACCATGAATTCTGTATTCCATTAGAATTTAGCTTCATAAACGAAGAAGAAAGTCTTTCCCACACAAGCAAATGCTAAGGGAATTCACTACCACTAGACCAATCCTACAAGAATTGTTAAGGGAGGTCTAAACATAGAAATTAAAGATCAATACTCACCATCATAAAAACAAATGACAGTATAAAGCTTACAGGTCTTACAAAACAATTACACAAATGAGGCTGCAAAGCAACAAGATAACAATCAACATTATAACAGGAATAAAAACCCACATGTCAATATAGTTCTTGAACAGAAATGGATTAAATGCTCCATTTAAAAGATACAGATTGGCAGAATGGATTAAAAAACACAATCCAACCATACACATACACTGCTTAAAAAAACCCCACCTAACTGGTAAAGACACTTATAGACTAAAGATAAAGGGATGGAAAAAGATATTCCAAACTAACAGAAACCAAAAATGAACAGAAGCAGCTATACTTACATAAGATAAAACAGACTTTAAATCAACAACAGTAAAAATGAAGACAAAGTTATTATAAAATGATAAAAGGATCAATTCAACAAGAAGATATAGTAGCAATCCTAAATATATATGCACCCAACACTGGAATATACAGATTCATAGAACAAACACTACTAGACCTAAGAAAATAGATGGGGTGCAATATATACAATAGTAGTAAGAGACTTCAACATGACACTGACAGCCCCATACAGATCATTGAGACAGAAATTCAACAAAGAGACACTGGACTTAAATTGGACTTTAGGACAAATGAACCTAACAAACATTTACACAACATTCTACCAAACAACCACAGAATACACATTTTTTCTCATGAGTGCATGAAAGATTCTCCAGGATAGGCCATATGTTAGGCCACAACACAAGTCTCAATAAATTTTTAAAAAATCAAAATCATATCAAATACCTTCTCAAATGACAGTAGAATAAAACTAGAAATTAATTCTGAGGGAAATCTTATACTACACGAATACATGAAAATTAAACAACCCGCTCCTGAATGATCTTTGAGTTAATGACAAAATGAACACAGAAATTAAAAAATTTTTTGAAATGAGTGAAAATAGAGACATAACATAACAAAGCTTCTAAGATACAGCAAAAGCAGGGCTAAGAGAGAAGGCTATAATCTTAAATTCCTACATAAAAATAGATCACAAATTAACAACATAATATTGCACCTCAAGGAACTAGAAAAACAAGAATAAACCAAATCCAAAGCTATCAGAAGGAAACAAATAACGAAGACCAGAGCAGAACTAAATGAAATAAAGACCAAAAAAAAAAAAAAATTCAAAGGATCAATCATATGAAACGTTGTTCTTTTAAAATATGAACCAAGTTGATCAATCACTAGCTAGATTAAACAAGAAAAGAGAGACTATTCAAATAAGCAGAATAAAAAATGAAAAAGGGGACATTACAACTGATACCACAGAAATACAGAAGATAATCAGTGTTTACTGTAAACATCTTTATGTGCACAAACCAGAAAATCTACAGAAAATGGATAAATTCCTGGAGACATACCTCCTCCTAAGATTGAAGCAGGAAGAAATAGACATCCAGAACAGACCAATAACAAGTAGTGACACTGAATCAGTAATAAAAAATCTCCCAACAAATAAAAGCTCTCAGGACAAGACTGATTGACAGCTGAATTCTACAAGATGCACAAAGAAGAACTGGTACCAATCCTGCTAAAACTGTTCCAAAAACCGAGGAGGAGGGAATCCTTCGTAACTCATTCTATGAAGTCAATATAAACCCAAACCAAAGCCAGGCAAGGACACAACGAAAAAGAAAAACTGCAGACCAATATTCCTCATGGACACAGATGCAAAATTCCTTAACAAAATATTAGCAAACTGAATCCAACAGCACATCTAAAAGATAATACAACATGATCAAGTGGGTTTCACTCCAGGGATGCAAGGATGGCTCAACATATGCAAATCAATAAATTTGATTCACCACATAAACAGAATTAAAAACAAAAAGCATAAAATGATCTTAATAGATACAGAAAAGCATTTGATAAAATTCAGCATCCTTTCATGATAAAAGCTCTCAACAAACTAGGTGTAGACGGAACATACTTCAAAATGATAAAAGCTGTATATAACAAACCCAAAGCCAACATCATATGGAATGGGGAAAAAGTCAAAGCATTCCCTCTAAGAACTGGAACAGGATAAGGATTCCCACTTTCACCACTCCTATTCAATATAGTACTGCAAGTACTATCTAGAGCAATCAGGCAAGAAAAAGAAATAAAAGGCACACAAATTAAAAAATATAAAGTCGAATTATCTCTGGTTATGATATGATCTTATACCTAAAAAATCCTAAAAACTTCTCTCAAAGACTCCTAGATTTGACAAATGACTTCAGTAAAGATTCAGGATATAAAATCAACGTACAAAAATCAGGAACATTTCTATATATTGATAATAAATGGACGATAAAATCAGGACATCAATCCCATTTACAATAGCTACAAACAAAATACCTAGGAATACTTTTACCCAAGGAGGTGAATGATCTCTACAAGAGAAACTATGAAACACTGATGGAAAAAAAAACTGTAGGACAAAAACAAATGGAGAAACATCCTATACTCATGGATTAGAAGAATCAATATCATTAAAATGATCACACTGCCCAAAGCAGTCTACAGCTTCAATGCAATTCCTATCAGAATACCAATGTCATTTTTCACAGAATTAGGAAAAACAATCCTAAAACTCATATGGAACCAAAGGAAAGTGAATAGCCAAAGCAATCCTAAGCAAAAAGAACAAAGCTGGAGGCATCATATTACCTCACTTCAAATTATACTACAAGGCTATAGTAACCAAAACTGCATGGTACTGGTATAAAAATAGACACATACATCAATGAAACAGAATAGAGAGCCCAGAATAATGCCACCTACAGACAGCCAACTGATCTTCAACAATCTTCAAAAAAAACATACACTAGGGAAAGAACACCCTATTCAATAAATGGTGCTGGGAAAATTGGATGGCAAATTGCAGAAGAATGAAACTAGACCCATACCTCTTACCATATACAAAAATTAACTCAAGATGGAATAAATATTTAAATGTAAGATATGAAACTATAAAAATCCTAGAAGAAAACTGATATGGTTTGGATTTGTGTCCCTGCCCAAATCTCATGTCAAATTGTAGCTCCCAATATTGGAGGAGGGGCCTGGTCAGAGATGACTAGATCATGGAGGTGGATTTCCCCCTTGCTGTTCTTGTGATAGTGAGTTCTCACAAGATTTGTTTGGTTAAAAGTGTGTAGCACCTCACGCTTCACTCTCTCTTCTTCTCTGGCCATGTAAAACATGCCTGCTTCCCTTTGTCCTTCTGCCATGATTGTAAGTTTCCTGAGATCTCCTAGCCATGCTTCCTGTACAGCCCATGTAACTGTGAGACAATTAAACCGCTTTTCTTTATAAAGGACCCAATCTCAGGTAGTTCTTTACAGCAGTGCAAGAATGAATTAATATAGAAAATCTAGGAAAAACTCTTCTGAACACTGGCCTAGGCAAAGAATTAATGACTAATATCTTAGCACAGACAACAAAAACAAAAAGACAAATGGGCTTTAATCAAGCCCAAAGTTTCTGCACAGTAAAAGAAATAATGAACAGAGTGAACTGACAACTTACAGATTGGGAGAAAATATCTGCAAACTATGCATCTGAGAAGGGACTAATATCCAGAATTAACAGTGAACTCAAACACCTTGACAAGAAAAAACATACAGTTCCATTAAAAAGCTGGCAAAGGACATGAGCAAACAGTTTACAAAAGAAGACATACAAATGGCCAATAGGCATATAGAAATGCTAAACATCACTAATTATCAGAAAAACGCACATCAAAATCACAATGAGATACCACCTTACACCAATCAGAATGGGTATCCTTAAAAAGTAAAAAAATAACAGATACTGGTGAGGATGTGGGGGAAAAGGAAACTCTTATACACTGTTGGTGGGAATTTAAATTAGGGAAACCTTTGGAAAACAGAATAGAGATCTCTCAAAGAATGAAAACTAGAACTACCATTTGACCCAGTAACCTCACTACTGAGTATCTACCCAAAGAAAAAGAAATCAATATATTAAAGGGAAATCTGCACTTGTATGTTTATTGCAGCACTTTCATAATAGCAAAGTCATGGAAGCCACGCAAATGTCCATTAATGGGTGATCAAAGAATATGTTACACACACAAACACACCATGGAATACTACTCAGCCATGAAAAAGAATGAAATCGTGTCTTTTGCTGCAACATAGCTGGAATTGGAGGCCATTATCCTAAGTGATATTACTTAGAAAGTTGTAGACCACATACTCTCACTTATAAGTGGGAGCTAAATAATGTGTACACATGGACAGTAGAATAATAGGCACTGGAGACTCAGAAAGGTGGGAGGGCAGAAGGGGGGTGAGGGATGAGAAATTACCTTGTATTCTATTTGGGTGATAGTTACACTAAAAGTCCAGACTTCACCACTATGCAATATACTCATATACAAAACTACATTTGTATCCACTGAATCCATAAAAAGAAAGACAAAAACCAAAGAGTTGGTGACTAATAACAAGTATAAGAAATGTACAGACATGCAACCTGAGAGCTTAAAATATCTTCTGTCATTGTCATAAATGGTATCGACTTTAAAATGATGCAAAATTCCAAAAATTCACTTGAAAATGAAAGAAAGATAAAAGATTTAAAAAGGGTATATATCCAAGTTTTCTTTCTATACTATTTTCTGAAAAGGAGGTAAAAGTTTCACTAGTTTTTTTAGAGATGATGTTTCCTTCTGTGTGTTGTCTGCATGTAAAAGAAAAGCATTCCAGATGTTGTGGTAGTTACTAAGAGAAGAATGGGTCTTATTTTAATACATGCAGTATGGTAAGTATTTATGTTAATTTTGTATACAACATTCAAAGAAAATGTTAGGATATCCCTTGTCATCAACTGTGAATTTCAGTTTCAAGGTTTTATGCATTTTTTATTTATGTATGTTGAAACATTCTAGCATCTAATACTGCTGACTCCATTGGCTTTTTTTTTTTTTCCTGATTGCACATCCCTGGGCTTCTAACAGAATGCAAAGGAGAAATGGAAGAAAGGGTGTTTAATGAATTGCAAGACCATGACTTAGAAATGTGATTAAGTCTGTGCTGACAAACAAAAGCACAAGAAGACTCTACATCAGTGGCATGTGATTATGACAGGCATAAACACTAACCATTATCAATTGCCCACATGTTTCCAAGGATTGGTCCTGTTTGTCTCCAGCGAATCCTGGTGTTCCGGGTTAGTGCTGCGTTAGGAAGGGGAATTGTTATTCGGTTCCACCTGCAAGAAATTTAGCACAAAACCATCTTCACAACTATGTTCATATCTTTTGAATGTATTTTACATGCTTTTCATGCTCTAGTTTCTGTGTGTTTAGAAAAGCACTAAAGTTTACCAATAAACTCCTTAAATTCACTTGTGGAATTTGTTTATATCTTTAAAACAGACATACAACTTGTAAAAACATCCACAGCATGCCAGAGTAATGGATTTGTTATTTTATATTATTTTAAAAGATTTTTAAGTTTTAATTTATTGTTAGAGATGGGGTCTTGCTCTGTTGTCCAGGCTGGAGTACAGTGGCACAATCATAGCTCACTGCAGCCTCAAAATCCTGGGCTCAAGCTATGCTCCTGTCTCAGCCTCCTGAGTAGGCAGGACTACAGAAGCATACTACCACACCCAGGTAATTTTTAATTTTTAAATTTTTATTTCTGTAGAGACAGGGTCTCACACTGTGTTGCCCATACTGGTCTCAAACTTCTGACCTCAAGAAATTCCCTTACCTTGGTCTCCTAAAGTGCTGGGATTACAGGTGTTAGTCATCGTACCTAGTCAATTTGTTCTTAATAGTGAGCGATATTTAGTTTTTATATATTCTTTTAAGAAATTTTTCCATCAGTACTCAGACCTTAGATATTATCTTATGCTAGGCATCTGTGCAGAGATGTACTGCTAATTAGCATCAATTACTTTTATTTTTTGCTCTCCCACAGCCCTACACACATTTAAAAGGGGATAACAAAGAAAATAATTCCCAACTTAATTTTGCCATTCTTGTAAATATTTTTACTATTCTCATAATGCTTATTCTGTCATGTGGCAAGTATTTTATATAATCATCTTTAATTCTCCTAATAGCCCCCAATGAGATATATTATATCCTTAATTATGCAGAAAAAAGGGGAATGTCAGGCAGAGTAAATATTGTTACACAGAATGGAATCCAGGTCCAATTTCAAAACTTAACTTTCTTCCATTTTTTTCTATGCTGCATTTCTCTATAAGTACTGTGGCAATAAATCTTTTGGCAACAACCACAGAACTGCCATATAGAATTTAAGTTCATGCAATTCAAAATATAAGTCAAGTACATAAAGAATGAATGGCCTCACAAATTGTAATTTTAATCTTGCATCCAATTTACCAAAGATACTATCTTTCTTTCTTTCTTTCTCTCTCTCTCTCTCTCTTTCTTTCTTTCTTTCTTTCTTTCTTTCTTTCTTTCTTTCTTTCTTTCTTTCTTTCTTTCTTTCTTTCTTTCTTTCTTTCTTTCTTTCTTTCTTTTTCTTTCTTTCTTTCTTTCTTTCTTTCTTTCTTTCTTTCTTTTTTCAAGACCACTTTTAAAGAGGTTAGGTTTCTTACCTATTATGACAAAAATGCTAATTTCAGGATTACTCATTGATTTTTATTCTGCAACATGGATTCAAGTATTTCAATATCTCAGAGAGAATGTACTCACCCACTGTAGTTTTCAGAGGAGTAGACAGTGCTGTGGGGGAGGTGGGGTCCAGCACAGATCTCAGGTAAGCATTCAGTGTGAAGGAGGGACCAGGAACGTCCATGGTTGGTAGAAAACTCCAAGCTGACACTAATAAAACCAGAACAAGCACACACAAAAGATGGGGGAGGATAAAATAACAAAAAAAAAAAAAATGAAATTTTCAACTCTGGTTAAGTACATTAAACATCTGTAAAAACAGTGTAAAAATTTTTAAAGATGCTGTTTCCTAGATGATTGTTTTGTCTTTCACTAAAGTCTGACCAGCTTTCAAAGGGCAATCAGTTAAATTACTGCTATAAACAAACTATGTTTTAAAGACAACAAATGGTAACTTGAGTTTGTGCTCCTGAGTTTGATAGGTGGCAAGGCAATTACCATGTCTCACACTGTCACTTCATCCTGTGAATGTGACACTGACAAAATTCTTAGAAAAAATACGAGCAACACTTGGGCAAGTGAAACTGAGAAGTCGTAGTTCTTAAAGCGCTAATTGATTTCCATGCCTATTATTAGGGGGTCACTAGCCGACAGGAGGTCAAGCTTTTTTTCAGTTGCTTTTTTTTTTTTTCTGTCTTAGCAATCTGTTGTAATGGATGGTTGTCACAGCACATGCAAACACCTCTGACACGTAAGATCAAGCTCTTAGAATGAAGCCATTCCTACTTGAAATCTATCCAATCATACCCCTCATATTAATTGAAGAACTTTTCTTTTGGGAAAAGCGTGTTATTTCATCAATGAGTATTTTACTTAAAATCCAGTTAAAACTCTACTTAGAAACTACCTCTTATTTAATAGTCAAATCTGCAAGCTCATTTTTAGTTTTGTACACTTACAAAAAAGGGCTTCCTACCTGTTACCAGGCTGATGTGTTCCACATCCCAGATTGATGGAAAACTGTATCATGTGAGACATTGTAGAAGGGAGAACAGGCAAGACATGGAAAAAGTCTACAGCCCAGACATTCCTATTATGTCCTTGATGGTTCTTTTGCCTGAGACAAAATTTGGTAGCAGGAGTCTGAAGTTCAGGATTGATGACCACAGAAACCAAAGATGGAACCTTTCAAACAAAGGAGACCAGAATCACTCATAATCCTTTCTATGCTAATCCATGTAAATTCTCCTAGATTTGACCTAGTAAACATCATGTACGTAACTGCCATTTATTAAGCACTAGGAAATGTCCTTTGTGTTGCATTTGTTATTTCATGAAGAAGATGCTATCCTCAAGGAGCATTCAATTTAGTGACTCAGAATTCCTCCTGTGCACGAGGTGGGGGCCTCTGTGTGTGTTTGATCAGGCTCTCCCTGCCTGAAGATAAACTGATATAAGGGCTTTAAGAGTTATCTAAGCATATGTATCCATTTTATTTAATTAGCACAAGACAAAGGCAACTTGACATTTATACTTTATCATCAGTCCTCTTTGAAAGTGGATTGGTATCATGCTAAGGGCTTTCCAAACTAGTATTGTGAAAACAGGACAAAAGAGCTAACGAGTCAATGCATTATAACTCACAAAGCTGACTTGATATGAGGCATGAAGATGACCAGGGCAGGTGTAGTTCTACCTTGCCACTGCTGGAAACATAGTCCTTTATGAAATCCCAAATGGTATAACTTGGGTTACCCTTGCACATGGAATGTACTGGATATTCACTCTGGTTGTTTCCCATTTTAACCTTGATGTTTGTTTTGTCTTTTTAACTTAAACCCTGAAATGTCAGATGTTAGCTGTGTTTAAGCTTTTAAAACTACTTAGCGTACCATCAGTGTGAAGAAAAGGCTAACGAATAATGAGTATGTGGGTGTGGCTTAGGCACAAACAAATCTACTTTTACAAAAAATAATTTTACAACTTATGATGAGTATCTCACATAATTTTGAAGATGTTTGCAAATAACCAGAGCTAACACCTGTTCTACATCCAAAGGGTAAAGAAAAAAGGCCAACCTCAAATAGGTAACTCTAACTAGCAAAGAAAAAAGCAAAGATAATAATAACCTGTGCTTCTACACTGTCTTCTACCTAGGAGATCTCAAAATGCTGGACAAATACTCATTATGACTGACAGCAAGTATGTGAGGGGGCATAATTAGAGCTACATTTAGGGCTTTCTTGGGGACAAGAATAACTGTCAGAGTATCGGGTTCTGCCTTACTGTCTCTGATGGACTGTAATTCACTCTTCCTTCCTGATAACTCATTTTTCATTTGTATCAGGAAAAAATATGAATGATAAAATGTCCATTTCACTTTTAAAGCAACCTGGCGACCTCTGGCCTGCCAGAGCAGGGATGTATCTTCTGTGTCTGGAGTAGTCTTTGTCGTTTTGACCTGGGCTTGTCCAGGGTGGTCTGAGGTGGTCTATTTGCCACACAGACTGGCATGTGTACCTTATATGAGGAATAGGAAAGGGTATCCAGTGCTATGTGCTCTTTTCTTCCTTCAATTTTTGCATACAGGATTATGTCATTTTCATGAGAATTTCCAGGGTCACAAATTCCTCCTGCACAAAACAAAAATTTTAAGTTGCTAGTACCAACTAGCATCCATAAACATATCAAATATAGTGATAAATTTCAGAATAAAAAATCATTATAGTACCCAGATGTCACTTAAGAATAACCCTAAACAAAGGTAAACAAACTCAAGGAAATAAATTATAATGATAGTTCAAGTAGGCCATGCTAAACATCAAAGACTTGACATTTGTGAAGGCCAAAGTAGCTATTTGCTTCATGAGATTACTCAAATAATTGTCTACTTTGAGCAGCAACTACATGTCCATGTTCTAACCCACATTAAAAAGATGTGCTCTGCTTTTTAATAAACTGTTATTTCTTTAATTTGAGGTTTTTATGACCAAAGTTCAGAACCTATTGGCTATGGTTTTAAAACAAGGGTGATGACTTCTTGCATCAAGGAATTTTGAAGTAGTGTTAAACTGCTGCACATCGTATCTTTAATATTTTAGCATATTATTTGTATTTTAAATGCAATTTGTTTTACATTTTTCATTTTTATATTTGGTATCTCATTTGATTGTTAGAAGGTACATAGAGTGTTTTGTTCTCTATTACTCTATAGTCACGAAAAACAATATGCCATTGAAGCTGAAGAGCAACTACGATCATCCTGATGATGGCATTGAATGACAGAGCAGGAACTTGAAGCTAAGATCATGTAACTAACTAGTGGAAGAGCCAGGGGTACATGTATGTCTTTGAACCCATTATTTTCATGACTGCATTCCATTAATAATTCTTTTTAAAATACTTTATTTTGTAGAGATGGGGTCTCCCTATGTTACACAGGGTAGTCTTGAACTCCTGGACTCAAGAAATCTTCCTACTTTTGTCTTTTAAAGCATTGATATTGTAGGCATGAGCCACCACACCCAGCCCCAGTCAATAATTCTTGCTACTGCTTGCTTCTATCAACTGTCTGCACGACCTGAATATTAAAGGATGACGTGTCTAACTAGAAGCCTCTCTTAATCCACCATTAGCCTTCGTGATTGTACCAACCAAAACAGCAGGACAATGGGGATGTACATGTATTTCCTGGCAAATATTCTATCCTTAAGTCCCCAAATGTATAACACTAACTTCTTTTTCTTTTATTATTATCTTTCTAAAAAATTTCGTCAGTTCCTAAATCAACTACCATCAATGTTAATTTTTATCTACAGGCAACTGCTGTTGCTAATACTCTCTGACGACAGTAAAACAACATCAGTATTCTAGAATAAAACTACCCTCTGAGAGTTAATTTAGTAAAATACACAAATAATGGCTGAGACTCAGCATCTGATATTAAATAAACTAAGAAGAAAGTGTCAATTGTTTATAAATGTCTGGGTCAAACTCAACCTGAGCAATTGGGTCTGATCCTGGGGATAAATGACTGATACGTGATATTAAGCGGGAAAGTTAGAACTCAATTAGTACAAGAAACTTCATTAACAATAGAAGGAATATTAGACAAAAGCAGATATCAGAGGGCAAGACTTTCATAGAAAGTCCATACACTGGGTAGGAATAGAGAAGTCCTTAATGACCAAGGCAAATCTTGGGGATTCATTTGCAAAATGTCCCCCACAGTGGAACAGGATGCATCAGGCTATCATGGCTCTGGAACTGCTGCCATTAAAATTACTGGGTGATATATATCTTTTTTGATCCCATAAACATTGATTATTCCCTCATGTTTAGCAGTTAAATTTCCATAGTCTATTGATGAGAATTATGATTTGTTCATAAGTCTCCTCTGAGCTTAGAGCACGAGTTGGTCTCCAATATGTCAGCTCTGGAGTAACTAAGAAAACTCATTTTCTGAATCTGTAAACCTGAGACCTGTACAGTTGACTGCAGTAACCTCATTTAAGGTCACCTATGAGGCCCATTCTGATTGGCCAGGTGTCTTCTTTATATGACACATCTTATTTCATCTTCCAAAATGCAACAACTTTTGATGATCTAAATTAATAATTTAAATAACAGATGATTTATATTTGACTTTGAAAATACACTATTGGAATTGCGTTGTACAAATATTCTTAACTAAATTCTTCTAGGTGAATTCTAAAATTATTTGGTGTATCTAAGTATACATGAGTTGGAAGCAACCCAGGAAGCTGGCTTGATGGCAGAAAAGCTAGTGTCTGACTGAAAACTAAGCCCTTTACGACAAACTGGAGAGGGCTGTAGGAATCTGGGGGTAAGCCCGTTACTAGAGTTTCTAGCTGAATCAGGGAAGGAGAGAGTTTAGTACACATTCTTACCCCATTGGTGTGTTCCTAGAACAGCTCAGTTTATGGGATAGCAGTGAGTTACAGGATGAAGCCATGGGAAACTGACCTCTCTATTTGATCTGAAAGGTTTTACAGGTAGATCGAATTTTCCAGCTCACGACACACTGATTTTATATTTGAGTCATTTGTGAGAAAACTGCCCAATAATTTTGTTTATTCCCAAGGAAATCTGTGGGTTTTTGTTTTGACAAAGAGTTGATGTTGCAAATGGTGGTTGGTACCGTCTGGATCAGGGTTTCTTTTGGAGCCAGACTCCTTGAGTATTATTAATGATAACGTAAGGATGAAAATGTCTACTTTTCATTAGGTACTTACTAAGAAGCATGCACCATGTAAAATCAAGCACAACTGTTATCTCTTTTCATCCTCTAACAACATTTTCAGGTAAGAATTAATATAGATTCACTTTGCTGATAGTGAAACGGAGGCCTAGAAAGGTTATATAATGTGCCTATAGTCTCAAAGTAAAGCATGTCTTTAATGTTATTCTGTTTGACTTCAAACCTTTACTACCACTCACTAGGTAAGTCTTGGAGGATGGTTTCTGCAAAGTATTGAAATCTGGCATGCTACATATGTTAGGCACATGTAATTTGGCCTATAATAAATATTTACTGGATTAGGTAATTTGAACTGAGAATGGAGAAGTCAGGTATGGTGACAAGGTATATCTCATCCTAATAATGTTTACTGTTCAACAACCTGTAGAGAAAAATCTTATGATTTTGACATTTATATCATATATTCAAGCATTTCCTTACATACTTTAGGGTTATGATAAATACAGCTATGAAAGCTGTTCTAATTGATGGTCTCTGGAGAAAAGAGCCACATGAAAATGAAATTCATATTAGAAAGCAAAACTTTTAAATTGAGGCTATATATATATATATATATATATATATAAAATAGGATATTTATAATTATATATTAAGGATTTACCAAAAAAGGACAAAAATGGTGAATAATCACAGGCAGTATGGGTTTAGTGCACCATACCTAATGACACAGACACTGAACTATCAGTGTTCTCTAATTTCATTAATCCGTTTTCTGTAACTTCTCTCTGCTCTCTTAAGAACAGTTCATGAACTGCGTCTGCCCTTCAGAGATAACTGAAACGCACGTGAGAGCCACACCCAGCCCAGAACGGCAGAAGAAAAAAGTCCTAAAGGAGCCAAGACTTTAAAATGATGACAGATTTTATCTGAAAGATTCTTCCGGGAGCAATTTATAGTTCTGTGAAGTGTCAATGCCAGCAGCTTCGACAGGGAGATATGGATTCTTCTTCAGCTTCATAGCCTTTGGCACATTGTGGAAAGGTGTGACTCAGAGGCATCTTGTACAGAAATTAAGGTGCAGGAAGATTTCAATAAAAATGAACGGGGCAGTCAGGCTTAAAATATTTTAAATATTGTTTCAGTCATTTTTAAAGAATAATAATTGGTAGTAAACTGTGTTGTGCTGCCCTAACTGCAGTAAAAATGCAGAGAAAAGGGTACAATGTGAGCTAAAAGAGCTGGGCATACAGCAGATGCCTAGTAAATATTTGTTGGAGGAACAATAAACAAAGACATGAATGAATTGATGTCTATTAGGTTATTTTTTGTCTAATTCACTGCATTCTGGTTTCAAGAACAGTGCTCTATACTTGTCCTCAATGAATTGGTGTTAAATACGTGAATATATGAATAAAGGAAATAGATCTTGAATTGAACTTGGAAAGTTGAGCAAATTTTCCAGAAATGTGCTCACAGCAGACTGATATGAACCAAGAGCAGAACATATAGTCAGGGCCTGAGAGGGAGAGAGTGTGATCGAGTCCAGATTAACAATCAGTCTGATTTTCCTAAGGTACTGTATTTAGTGAGGGGCTACTTATAACGATCTCATCCTAAATCTCTTTCCATATGTCTTTATTTCCCATCTACCAATAAAATTTTAGTCTTTTCTATAGGTCCAGTTCTACCCTATCTATCCTACCCTATCCTACCATATCCCATCCTACCATAACCTACCCTATCTTTACTCTACCCTGTGCCACCCTACCCTATCCTATCCATCTGTTCTATCCTAAAAACACCTTTCCTGGGTGCTGCTGTTTCTTCAAGATTCAGCCACCATTTAATTTCTTTTCTAAATCTAGCAACCCTACCCTAACTGATCTCTTGCCCTTTAATTTCCGATTATTTCAATCTTTCATCATATTTGGGCTAGAATTACCTTTCTAAAACACAGGTGATCATGTAATACTGAACTAACAGGAATTTTCTGATAGCTCCATACTACCTAGAGAAAGAAAATCCAAACTCCTTAGTAGGAATTAAAGAAAATCACTACTCTGGCTCCAATTTGCTTTTCTAGTTCCATCTTACATTCTTCCACTTATCTATACTGCGAAAATAATCCAGCCCCAAACATATCACATACCTTTATTCTTGTGCCTTTTTTTCATAATGGCTTAGCTTGGAATTCTCTTCCTTAAATTTTAATCATGCCCATCCTTCAGGGGTGAGTTCAAATGCCATCTCCTTCATGAAGCTTTACCCTAATCCCTCCACTGCAATAACAGCTTCTGTTATACTCCCATAGCATTTCATTCCATTACAGCACACTGCATTCTACCTTATAGTCACATGGTACTTGTAAGTGAGAACTCTGATTAATTTTTATATCAATAACAACAAAGATATACTGAGTCTAAATATTTATTTGGCACTGTTTTGAGTGCTTTTCATACCTTAACTCATTTGACCAGCAACTCTGTGATTTAGGTGACATTATTCTCCCTATTTGTATTCTCTATATATCCTAGCTCAAGGCTCTATATTCAATAGGCATTCCTTACTGTTTTAATTGAATGAAGAGGCTTTTACTTGGGATAATGTACTTCTTTGGGCTCATTCAAATCAATTCCCCATCATAGTCAATACTGTTTTAATTCCTTGATTAATAATATGATTTGTTCCAGGAAAAATTAAAGATTAACCTCTTATATAAATATGACAATTATATAAAGGAACTTATGTAATGATGAGTTAGTCTCATATAAATCACCAAATATGGCTAATTTATTATAATAAAATCAAAATACAGTATGAAATATATCATGTCAAAAATGGGCAAGAGGGAAAAAACTTAAATGACGCTGGCACACTAAATGTTTATTGCAACTTTTTTGGAGGAGGGCTTAAGGTTTTCCAGGAATCCCTTTTGATAAAATGAGAGCCAGTTTGATTTCTAATTATGTAAAGAAAATGAGCTCTGGGCCTTTAAATATACAAACCAGTTCAGAGTGAAGGTGAGGTTATCCTTAAATGTGAGATTACATTACTTTATTTTATATGCACAATTTCTCTGTTATCAAACAGATCATTATGGAAAATGAGTTAGCATCACATAGGTAATATACTTGAGAACAGGATACAATCTGAGGTTTCCCATGCAACCCTGAGCTGTATGACTATCAAAAAGGTGAAGTGAGGAATACGAGAGAAATAAATCGCCACTGCTGAAGTGAGACTCAGGAGATCTGTTTGTCCTGATGAACTGACATCTCCTCTAGTAAGTTCAAAGGTAGACAGTGTTTATTTCCTGTTTCACTTCCAGATGTTGCCTGTGCTTTTCCAGTCACTCAACAAAGAAGGCATGTGACATCTACTCACATTTCTGGAATGACATCAGTGAGAGAATATGTAACTGTGGCTCTTGTTGACTAAAAGGATTAACTTTGGAGGTCACAAAGTTCAACCTTCTAACTCCTTTTTGGGTAATTTTCCAACTATATTTGCTCTACAATACTTTGAAGAAAACTATAACTTATGAACACATTTTTTTCTTAATGTGTTTGCAAACATATTAGAAAATAGAGAGTATTATTAAAGTATTAACCTAAATTTCTCAGCTTCCTACTACAAAAGCGTTATACAATGATGAGAAATTCATGAAAACAAAGGCTCACCTTGATGACTATTTTTGGGGGAAGCTAGGAAAAAGAAATTGCTTTGTTTTAGCTTTTCTCTCATTGTCTTTTCAGCTATAACCATGGAGGGAGAGGTAGAAGGAAGGTATTACGGCATTTTTTCTTAAGGCCTCACCATGGCAAGCCACGGCTGGCTCCAGTGGGGCTAGCCGGATACACGGGTGAGTACCATGGGCTTCTGCTCTGTCTGCAGAGCTCATATTTCATGAATGTTCATTTTATGTAGTTGACAACAAACAGCCTTACTTCCTCAGGAAAAGGTGCTGGCCTAGGATCTACCCCAGGGTGAACAAAGTTTGTGCAAAATGTACCTACCCATCACAAAGTAAAACCTCAGGTTCCCGTAACCGGTAGTGTCCATATATGGGGTGCATAATTTCCTCTCTCCATCTTTGAGGAAGACCATTGATAAGCCTGATTCTATTGTTCCACATTCCGTACCAATGACAGCTCCCAAGACATCCCATCTGAAAAAAAAAAAAAGGATTTAAGAGTTAGAGTTAGAATATTAAGTCAAATCTTTATAAAGCATAACATTTTGTTTTTAGTGAGGGACACTTACTTCTTAATGAGTAATTCTGAAATAAAGATATGGCACTTTATTTAAGTAATGAATAAACTTTAAACACAAATTTTAGGTAGTGAATAACCTCTAAACACATTACATTCACAGTTATAGTTTTCCTGTAGAGGGATGAATTTAATCAATATTGTATATGGTGTGTCTACTTGTGATCAGAGCCATGCTCCAGACTGATACACTTTTTAATTCTTAAAGTACTTACAGTTGAGTTGGGAAATCAATGAACTAAGGAAACAGTGAATTATAAAAGACAGACTCATAATATAAATACTTACATGATGTTTTACATATTGAAAATAGTAATAGAATGAAAAGTCATAAGAATTGGCAAAAGTCTAGCAAGTTTTCAAAAAGGAGATAGGATTTAAACTGGGTCTCATCAAATAGGTAATTGGATATGTAGAAGAGAATAAAAATAGCTGGCTTTTATTGAGTGTCAACTACCTGACCAGATCCTCTTCTAGGTCCTTTACACATTAAAGTCATTTAATTCTCACAGTGACCCTATGAGATAGTCACCATTACTACCCCAATTTTAGATGAAGAAACTGAGATGAAGAGAGGTTAAGAATGACTAGCAAAGGAAGAGGACAGTATTCAAATCCATGCAGTCTGACCCCAGAGCCTATGCTCTTACCACAGTCGCATAACGTGTTGATGAAATCACACGAGTATAGGCTAAGAAATGGGAATGACCAGCAGGCATGGTGGCTCACGCCTGTAATCCCAGCACTTTGGGAAGCTGAGGCGGGCAGATCACGAAGTCAGGAGATCGAGACCATCCTGGCTAACACGGTGAAACCCCGCCTCTACTAAAAATACAAAAAAATTAGCTGGGTGTGGTGGTGCGTGCCTCTAGTCCCAGCTACTCAGGAGGCTGAGGCTGCAGAATGGCGTGAACCCAGGAGGCGAAGGTTGCAGTGAGCCCATATCGCGTCACTGCACTCCAGCCTGAACAACAGAGTGAGACTCTGTCTCAAAAAAAAAAAAAAAAAAAAAAGAAAGAAATGGGAATGACCTTGACACTATTAACAGTGCAGACATCAGCAGACCTTGGTGGAGGATGTGTGTTGCAGAAGAGGAAAAAATACATTTGAATAGTACAGTGGAAAGAATCCATGGAGAGTCTGGAAAGAGGGGAGTTCAGACTCTATTTAGTAGACACTCAGTGATATTTCTAAACTGCATATATGGTTACATCTCTCCTTTGTTTAAAGTCTTTCAGGGGCTTCCCCATTGCTATCTGGACAAATTCCAAGTTCCTTATGCAGAATACGCAGTCCTTCTCAGCCTGGCCCAAGAACACATTTCTAGCCCAATCTCTTGCCTTGTACCATGTCTCTTCTGCCTTGTACCCAAACTCTTTTGCCATATAATGTGAATTCAAAGTCACTAAAACATTCTCTGTCAGCCCTCTGAACCTTAACTCATTGTCTATCAAACAAACTCAGGGTCATTCTTCAAGATGTCCTTGAAATATCAAACACCTTTCTGAACAGTCTTTCCCAAACTTCCTGGCTCCTCCTACCCAGCCCCACCACTCTATCTCAGACTCAGTTAGATTCTTCCTTTGTGATCTCATTTCTCATAGTACACTGCCATCGTTTCTTTACATTCCTTTCTTTATCCCTGATATGTCAGCTCCTAAGACAGGATCCGCATCTTATTTTTGTGTCCTTAGACCCTAGCTCAGTGTTCAACACCCAGCAGATCCTCAATAACTCTTGTTGAGTGATGGCAGGATTAAGGGATTCCATCTTCAGAAAATAAATGAAACTTGTAGAGTGCCCTGACTGTATCCCGTCCTCACTTTCCTCTGCTGTCTCTAGCCACATCTTTGCCCTATCCTCTGAGACAATTCATGCCATTAGCACAAATTGGCACAAATTGGAAAGCAGCCTTTCCAACTGGCACATTGGAAAGCACCGTCTTCTGCTCCTGACCACACATCAGGCAGGTCTGACCACCACTTTCACTCAAAGTCCCCTTGTATCTGTACTCAATGCCTACTGCTACTATTGCTGTCAGGCTTTGGCACTGCATCACCTTACAATCATAGCTCTGATGGTTCAGCCTCCTCTTTCCCTTAGATATTTCCTACACCATCTGCCTGTCTAGATCCAAGCCCTGCAATGACCACCTGGTCTTGAGCTTCTCTGTTAGTCTAGGTTCTAGGCACACACTTTAAATGCCCAAAGTTTTCAGGTTTAGATCTCTCTTAAAGATTCACAGGCCTAGATGAATGGTCTTATATAGAGATCTGGCCTCTCTGCCCACAACTGCCTCTTCCCTTACTCATACTCTTTCTCCACCCTTACTACCAGTCTGTCTGATTCCTCTTCCCTCGCCTTCTCAAGGCGGACCCATCTGTTGCCACACAAGTCCCAGCTGTGTCAGTGAGAAGTGAAAACAAAGTAGAAGGTCAAAGACAGCTCCATGGTTAGGGGAACAGGTGTTTACAGCACACTACATTCAAGAGGACTCTGAAACTACGCAAACAAAAACCCTGCAATACATGTTGGCTATAACAGAAGTCATAAACTGGTGTTTGGGGGAATGACCATAAACTTTTGACAGACAGTTAGGTCATTTCTATCTTTTTTGTTATTATTAACAAGGCTATATAAAGGTCCTTGTGTGTTTACATATGCATGTGGGAGTTTCCCTATCAGCCCTTCTTAACTGGTGTCTGTGAGAGAAATGAATCCTAATACCCCAAGGCACCCATTATATTAATGAACTGCTTTTTCTCCTTTGTATCTAGAATCGCAGGTGCACCTGCTTTAGGAGAATTAAGGACGTAGTGGGATAATTTTCTGGGTTCTGGGGTTAGCACAAAGGAATCTCTGCTAAGAAAGGCTGGTAGAGCATATATCTGGAAGTGGAGTTGCTGGGCAATGTGGTACTTCATTACTGCTCTTCAAAATGGTTGGATAAATTTATGTTTGCACCAGGAGGGTACAAGGTTCCTGTGTCCCCACAAGCTTGCCATCACTTCGTTTTGCCAAGTTTTTAAAATCTGGCCTATTAGATAAGTATGAAATTTTACATGATTAGTAGTGAGGCTAAATATATTTTCATGTTTATTGGCCAGTTGGGGTTACTCTTATCTGAGTTGCCTATTTATGTCCATTTTGTATTAGGATCGCTTTTTTCTTTCTCTCATTTTTTTATGATTTGAATTCTTTATATATTCCAGGTAGTACTCTTTTCTTGGCTATATGTATTGTACTTTTTTCACTTTATGTGTCGTTGGATGTATAGATGAGTTTTAATTTAAATATAGTAGAAGTTATCTATCTTTTCTCTATGCTTTGTGCCTTTTTTATCCAATTCTCCCTTACCCTGAAATCAGAGAGATATTCGTCTATATTTTCTTCTAAAAGTTTTAAAGCTTTGCTTTTCACATTTATGTGGCTTTAATGAATCTGAAATTGATTTGAGGTAAAGAATGAGTTTGAGATCCAATATGGTTTTTTCTATACAGATAGCCATTTATTCCAGAACCGTTAATCGTTGGCCCTAATTATTGGTAATGCCACTTTTGTCACATAACAATCCCCTATAAACGTGAGTCTGTTTCTACAATTAACTTGTCTCTCTCTTTTCCTCCATTAGTCTATACGTCTATCTCCGTGTCCAAACCAATTTAAATATCATACATATGCTATGTGTACACATATATATGTTATCTGTATATGTAAAATAGCTCTTGATAGCTGAGCTCCCTCTGTCCCTCAGCCACACCTTTCACTTCATAATTGTTTTGCCTACTCTTGTCCTTGTTAACTGTTCCTAATGAATGTTAGAATCACTTTGTTGAGTTATATTAAAAAGCCTACTTGGATCTTGACAAGAATCCAATGTCTCTTTAGTTGCCGACAAGAAGCTATCTATTGAATTGTTGCTCCTTTGTAAATAATCTGTCTTTCTCTCTGGTTGCATTTTTGTCTTTGGTGTTCTAAAATTTTCCTGCAGTGTATGTAGGTGTAGGTTTATTTTATTTATTCTATGGAAACTTGGTGTACCTTGTCAGTTTGGGGATCCAAACCTTTAATCAGGTCTGGAAAAATGTAAGTCACTCTTTTCAAATATTAACTATCCTCTATTCATTCTATATTCTTTCTGGAAATTCTATGGGACCTGTATTGAAATGTCATATTCTATTCTCCACGTCTCTCACTCTCTCATTAATCTTTATTTCTTTTTATATTGCAATATATGTTTTTTTCTCAGATCTGTCTTTATTTCGATATACTAATTCTCTCTTCAGTTGTTTCTATTTTTACCTTCATAGTTAATATGTAATTTCTATCACTGTATTTTTCATTTTTAAATGTTTTCTTTGATTTTTTAATTTTTATTGATTGATTGATTGATTTTGTTGAGAAGTGGTCTTGCTCTGCAGTTCAGGCTGGAGTACAGCTGTGCAATCATGGCTCATGGTGGCCTTAACGTCTCGGGCTCAAGCGACCCGCCCACCTCAGGCTCTCCTCACAGTAGCTGAGACTACAAGGAGGCGCCACCATGCCAAGTTAATTTTTGTATTTTTCCTTTTAGAGATGGTGTTCTGTCATGTTGCCAGGCTGGTTTCAAACTCCTGGAGATAGCAATCAAGCAATCTGCCGATGTTGGCCTCTCAAAGTGCTGGGATTGCAGGTGTTAGCCACTGTGCCCCACTTCTTTGATTCTTTTTACCATCTACATGTTCTTTTCTCATAGTATCCTCTTCTTTCAAAATGACTTAGATTAAAAAAAATCTTTTAAATCATTTATTTATATTCATCTCATATCTCTCTGTTATCTCACTTGGAATGCACTTATTCTTCTGTTTATCATATCTGATAACTGTCCTTTTTGGTGAATCATAAAATCACATAGATCATAATTCTTGTTGTAAGCTCATCTTCAGTGGACTTATTTCCAGCATCAATTTTACACACTTTGTGTAGAAGAAATATTTTTACAAAGGGGTTTTGCATTTGCGTTTGTGAGCATCTTGGAGGTTCCCTGGTCCAAATTTCTTTTTACATTAATTCCTCAGTTTAGAATTTTCCCACCACCTGGGTGGAATGAACGTGAATTTCACATTTGTTTGGAGTTTCCATTCTGGGAGCTTTTTCACTCTTGAATCAATGGGAGAAGTTGTTATCCTAATTACTTCTTTATGGAGAAGGAGCTCTTCAGGGTTCCATATTCATACAAGAATATCAGTTCTATCTGTCATCTGCCAAAGATCCTGTGTGAGTATTTTTGACTCTAATCTTCAGCCTTAGATTACATATGTCAGTCCATCCCGAACTGCCTAAGTTTCATCTAAATGCTTATTAATCAGGTTTTTAATTTCCCTTTGTTTTAGGTATCTGCTCATTTCCTCCCCTATCCTAGGGCTACATATTGAAGAAAATTATCATACTTGATGCAACATTTCTATGGGTTTGCAGAGGAACAGGAATTGCATGAGCTCAGACAACCTTGTTTTCAGTTTCAAATTTTCAGCTGGCTGATTACTATTAGCAATGATGGGGAACTAAAAGAGGTAAGCTAATTAGTTCATTTTAGGCTCTCACTTAATTATGTCATCAGGAGTGTTAACAAATTAAAGGAGGATGTCATCTTTCAAATCAGCAAGCTTCTCTTTTAGAGTAGGTTCAACTTATTTTAACATGTTAAATAATCGATTTTTAAACGTAGTCTGGTTAACTATTTTTGTTTCTAAATATCCTTAGTGACTTTATTATATAAAAAGCAATTTTATAAATCAAAAACAATTGTTAGCTACTGAATATTAATAATTATCCTAAGGTATGAAGATATGTTTCTTATCAGGAAAATAAATATAATATTTATTAGCCATAATTTCTTCATCCAAAGCTTATATATCGAAGTGTCTCTAAGCAATGTATTTAAGCCACAGGCTCAGTTCTCAATACATGGACAGCAGTTTCATCAAATTTCATTAAGCAGCCAAACTTTGTTGGAAATCATTACATGTAAACAGAATTACAGCTATTCTAGGTAAAATGTTTAATCATTCTAGTTTTTGAAAACATGTATATTTATTCCTTGCACAAAGTTTATCATGTATACTTACTTTAGAATTACTTAATTCTATTTTCAAAGCAAAGACTATGCAGGGAAATAATTTTTAGGAACATCAAACAAATAGCATATATCTATAATATCACACATTTGACAACAGATATCAAAGGAGATATGTGAATTATTTTAAAATACATTATAGGCTGGGAATGGTGGCTCATGCCTGTAATTCCACCACTTTGGGAGGCCAAGGTGGGCGGATCACTTGAGGCCAGGAGTTCAAGTTCAGCCTGGTCAACATGGTGAAAACCCGTCTCTACTAAAAATATAAAAATTAGCTGGGTGTGGTGGCGCACACTTACAATCCCAGCTGTTCGGGAGGCTGAGGCATGAGGATGGCTTGCACACAAGACGTGGAGGTTGCACCGCTGCACTCCAGCCTGGGTGACAGAGTGAGACTCTGTCTCGAGTAAAATAAAATGTATCACATATCATTATATATGTATAATTGTATACTTTGTATAATTTATGAGAGAAGTTTGATATTTTGATCTCGTGTTTAATATTTAAAAAGTTGAAATATTTGATATCTTAAAATCGATTTTATCTTTAGTATTTATTTCTGGCCATGTCTAATTTGGCCTTTGTTATGCACACAATTAACTGGTCTACATTTGGAAGAAACTGGGACACACAAGGGTAAGTGTCTTGCCTAAGGCCAACCACCTGTTCAGCTCTAAAATTTAGATCTTTTCTTTCTTGATTTGCTGTGATTTTCATAGTTACAGTTGTAAAAAGGATATTATGTATACCAGGATGATTACGTTGAACCATCCCAGTTTATAACAGATTTGGGACAAAAATATTTGAAAATTCTTTTTAAAAAATTTTAACAGGTTACATCAATCATTCAAGCAGCAAGCAAATGGAATAATAACTTTTTGAAATAGCTCTTAATAGTATTGCATCATTTGCAAATTAACCAGAAGCCTCTCTTGACGCATACATGAAAATTTCACACTGGTTCATTGGTTTTTTGCTTGCTCCATTTATCCCAATTAAACCACTCAGCCTACTGATCCACAAAGCAAGTTAAGGTTATAAATGATGCAGATGATGACTCCTTTCTGACATCTATCTGCTTTAGAGTGTTTTTAAAGTGAAAAATTAAATTGAAAAAGAATTTTCATGGACTAAAAGAACCTTCTATTTAAATGAGAAATGAGATTAGTAGTCTTTTTCTTCTATTTGTTGTAAATGAAAAACTTTTCTAGATTAACTTAAATGAGTTATTATTACTTCTACCACAACGTTGTGTGATATGATTCAGACCATATAACTTTCAATCTTTATTTAAATCTGACATATCCATTTTTTTTTCTCAATTAGTCTTTATTTCTCCCACTCTAATTGTTGGAAGATAACAAAAGTGAAGTTACTTCCTTTAGAAATCCAAATATTTATAATCAAGTGAAATGGGAAGTTTAGTCTACACTTTGAAGAGAAAAAGGCAGAGGTAAATCTGCTTTACTGAATTTTTACAAGATTTATGTTTTGCAAAAGTCTTGTTGCTTTGAATAACTTACTTTGCATTTATTAAAAATTCAGGAGGAGCCTGTTATAGCACAAGCTCACTCTTTCAGGAATTTGTATAAACACTGGCTAAAACATGGTTGGAGGCAAAGTATCCTTAAGGAGATCCCAGAGCTCTATCAACTACCAGGGGACTTCAGGTAGAGTCTTTACTCCCCAGACTTCAAAGTCCCAATTTACAAAGTCACAAAGTTGTGACCTTGTAAAAATTATATTGTCCCTGACTCTCTCCAAATATAATAATTACATGAAGTAAAATTATAACCAATTCTTTGAGACCAGTAGTGGTTATTTGAGGAGCTCCATAGGTTTGTCAATAACTCGGATGGCATGGCAATTTCCCTCCAAAGGTGTGTTACTTCTCTGTGGTTTAAATTATGCTTTCCCTAAGGAAATGCAGTTCTATATGAAGTGCATTTGAAGGAATGTCTGCCTGAGGGAGAGAGCTCTCTACAATGCAGCAATTTATATTTATTCTTTTATGATTAATTCTAAAATTAAAAAACCCTTACCTTATTTATTATAAATACAGTGGTATCTATTATTTACTACAAATAGAGTGAGGTGAAGTTGGAGCACAGAAAAAGTTTTCTGATCAATAAAATGCCTTAAGGCAACTCTGTTCCTTAGAGATAGCAAGATCACAATAAATACTTAATTTATATTTTTAAAATAAGGCGTTCTGTTTTTTCTGTCACTAAAAGAGTAATATTTTTGTAAGCAAAAAATAATTTAAAGAGGTGTCTTAGCTGGAAAGCTGATGGTCTTCTCTATCAGGTGTTTTGGAATTCTTTGTAGCTAGGATTAATTATATTTTAACCAGCTCATACTTCAATACTTTTAAGAATGATATGTATTCTTGGCAGGGTAGCTTGGCAATAAACTATCAAAACTGAAATTATATATGTACATATGTATGTATATGTGTGCATACACATCTGATTATTTAGTTTTCCTTTTCCTTTTAGGAACTTACCTTTCAGAAATATTTTAACAAGCACACAAGAATGTTTACTACACTATTCTTTGTCAACAGAGGGGTTCAGTTAGATTAACTGGTCTTTGTGAAATAATGAAGATCTATATTTATTGACTAGAAGGGACTTTCATAATATGTTAAGTTTTGAAAAATCAAGTTGAAGTATATATGCAAAGTGTGATTCTAGTGTTTTGTGGGCTTTTTTTTTTGGTATCATTATAGAAAAATTTCTGAATGAATAGATGCCAACAGTTCAACAGTGAAGAATGGGAATTAGCATGGTGGGGAGATTTTGGACTTTTACTTTGCTCATTTTCTTTGCAATAAGCAAGTAATTTCCAGGAAAAAGTCAGGTATTCAGTTTATATGAATTATAATTCACAGTGAAAGTTTAAATTATCTCAATATAGGTTGATGAAAATATTAAGAATATGAACATAGGAATCAGAGATCAATATCTTAGCCAGACCTTTTCCCTACTAATATTAGCATAAAAGGCAGTAAAAGTAATGGAACATTTAATATTTTTTATGAATTTTTAAATTATATTATCCAGAACATATTAAAACACCTAAAGTTGGTAACTTTAAGTATGAACTAAGATCCAGAATAAAGCCTGGCTATAAGATCCTATATTGACCAAATTCATAAGGTTTTAAAAAAATCTCATATAAATTCTCTGAGGTCGAAAAAGTTCATTACATTTATAAGGTCTATATTTGGGATGAATGCTCTGCTCTTTAATAAGGGATGTGTCATAGGTAAAGACCTTCCACATTCATTTATATTCATGAGGTTTATCTCCAGTATGAGTCCTCTGAAGTCTAGCAAGATGTATACTTTGACTGAAGCCTTCTCCACCTTCATTGCATTTATAGGTTTTCCCTCTAGCATAACAGCTTAGGTGAAGGTAAAGGGATGAGCTCAATTTGAAGGCTTCCCTGAATGCATTACATTTCAAAGATTCTTCTCTTCAATTGGTTCCTCTCGAATTTAATTTTGTTTTAGGGTTTTATGACATGCATCATGTTTATTTACCCTCTCGTTGGAACAACACTAATAAAGAATATTAGGTTTCAGAATGGTTAGAAAGCACCCAGCTTTCTCATTAAAAAGACAGTAATATAACCCAGACTGGAGACTGTTTAGAGAAAATGATGTATTGCCTGGGACATTACAGAGTCTCAATAAATGCTGGTTTCCTTTTCTCCTCCTGCAAAATGTAGTGCTGTTTTCATTTTAAAATAAGTCAAAGTGGCAATTCAAATGAACTGCTAAATTATAATGAGTGTTTTTACTTTTTTCTTGCTATAATTAATAAACAACCTTAGATGAAGTTACAGTACAGTATGCAAAGAGTTATTGCTCAAACAATCTTTAATCAAGGATATATTTAGCAAAAGATAAACTGTCTACACTTTATCTACCTGTAGGTCTTTGGCACTGTTTAAGATTTTAGCTACAATCTATCTGGCCTCCTAAATTTATTATTTATGTTATTTAAATGGTTAAGTTTTGCTTTAATAAAAGTGAACATGACTGTAAAAACAAAACCCACTTAATATAATGTTAACTCAGACTGCCAAACTACCTTCAATTCATGTACCTTGAATTGCAAGCTTACATAAAATCCCTCTATAGCGTTATGAGCATTTTGTGAAAGTACTCGAAATAAGAGGTAACAATTCATCTGGATAGGAAAGTGTTCTAAACCAGAGATAACAATTCATCCTATCCAGATGGATAGGTTGATGAAAATATTCCAGATGGATAGGATGAATTGTTACCTCTGGTTTAGAACACTTTCCACTAAATTTTAGTTTAAGAGGGTATAATTTGTGGAAAATAAGATGCTTAAACCATTCTGAAGAGCTCTAAAGAAATTTCAGCCTATTTTTAATGAAAGTGTCAACTTACATCAAAAGGGCTACAATAGAAATTGTTCTTGTTGCTCTATATGCAAATTTGTTTTTTCCTGGTTATATGTTAGATTCATTAGTTCTCTCTCTTGGGAACAAGGATAGGGAGCCAGTTGCTGCATTCTGGATGCTCATATGGACAGCTACTTTGGGCCTGGGGGCCTATTAAGCAACTCAAGTATGGCAGTGCCAAGAGAAAAGATGGCGTGGAAACATGCTATAAATTAAAGAAGGGCTCAGGACTTCTATGAAGGAGCTGCAGAACAACTCTGGCACAGAGAACTTATATACTTGTCATTTGAAAAATTACTGTTTTTATATTTAAACTATAAAAACAATTAGCTTAAAAAGAAAGCAATATTAACACCTAGGTCCAAAGAAAATCAGAAAAAGGAGGAAGTAATACATCTCTTTTAATAGCCTGAAACAAGTTTACTTTGATCCGTTTTAGCACTTGCGTGGTTTTTAAACATATCCAATCATCATTTTAATTAATATTGTTTTTTTTCCCAATGATATATTTCTTGTTTAGAGAATGATTTAGGTTTCACTGGCTATTCAACTTTGTGTTTAACCTTTTATATCTCATTAATTAATTAATATCAGTATAATTTTCTTTTGAGCACCACTTTGGCCACATCATATTACTGACAGTGATTATGTTTTGAATAATAACTAATTTTTAACTTGTTTATTATGCACCATGCTGTAGGCAAAGTGCTCTACATGTATTGATACATGAAATATTCCTTTTTCGCCCTTTTAATGCTCAAACTTGAATTCTATCTTATTGTAATACGCTTTCCTGCTGCTTCTGTTACATGTGCCTGGTATATTAGTTCCTCTTTGACTTTGAATTTCTTTTGTTATTATAGTTTAAGTCTCTCATAAGGGCAAACATACAGCTTATTTTTCAAAACTTACTGTGAGAATCTCATTTAATAAGTGAATATAACTCACTTTAATTTATCACATTACTGATATGTTTGAATTGGCTCCTGACCAATTGTTTTCTATTTTCTATTTACCCTGTATTTTATTGTTTATTTTTTCCACTTTCCTGACATTACTGAACTATGTCTTCCTTGTTCTAATGTTAACCTAATGCTTTAGAAGTTATATAACCTCTATCTGGCTTATCTATTTTTTAACACACATATCTATATTTATTTAAAGTTTTCTATTAACATTAGGAGTTAACGAAGATCTACAGTTTCATTCTAAACACGTTAAGAACATGCGCAATATTTTATTTCCTTTTCCTGCTTCCCTTCCTGCCAGCCACCTTCTATACTTCTCATGTTGCAATCTTTTGGGTTTTAATTTCAAGTTTTTGTTAACGTTTTCAAATAATCCATACTTATTTAGACTGAACTACAAGTTTTACTTTTTTACTTGTTTACTACTCTTTCTTGAATCTCTCGTCTTCCTCTTGGATTAGTTTCCAGGAATGTATCCTTGCAGTAATTCTTTCAGAGAGGGTGGTAAACTTTCTGAATCCTGTGTGTCTATAACAGTTTTTATTTTTTCCTAATACGTGATATTTGGCTGGAGAAGGAATTTTACAACTCAAATGATTTTCAGAACTTCAAGATAACTGCTTCCTTTGAAAAAATGCTTAATGCTACCAAGGAAAGTACAATATATCTTACCTAGAAGCTTTAGAATTTTCTTTTCTTGGTGTTATAAAATTTCTCCCTGATTATCTAGGACTGGGTACTTTTCCATTCATCTTGCTAAACATTTTCATTCATAGCCACTATACCTTTCTCCTCCTCCTCTTCCCTACCCCTCCTCCTCTTCTTTCTCCTCCTTCTTCTCCTTTTTTTTTAATCTTGGGAACTTTTTTCAATTATTTATTTGAATATTTCATTCCATGTATTCCTTCTGGCTTCTTCTTTAATTCCTATTATTTGTAACGTTGGAAGTGCCACTTATCTCTTAATATCTTAACATCTCTTTTTCTGTAATGAAATAACATTTCAAGACTCAAATTTCCAGCTCACTAATTTGTTATTCAGCTCTGCCTATACTGATGCTCAGGAAAAAAAAATCCATTAAACTTGTTTCACCAATCATATGTTGCCATTTCTCACATCTCTAATTGTTTCTTCCTCACAAAATTTGTTCTAATTTCACAAATACAGTATATGCCCTTATCCTGCTGAGGATATTAATTATACTTCTTATACAATCTCCATTGGTTTAATCTGTTACTTCCTTTTACTTACTTGGTTTCCTAATTCTTTAGTTTAATGCTTTATTTTTATTTTTTTTACATGGAGGTGGTTTTCTTTAGATTTGGTGATTTAGATTATTTGCTTAAATTCATATCTGCTATTCTCTCTTAATTTCGGTGGAAAAATGCCCACTGACCGGGAGCAGATGTGCCCCCTGGGTGAGGATTCCCATGGGGGCACAGTGCCCTGCTTCTCCGTTCCACGTGTCCATATTCATTGCTTGGTCCTGGGGGCGTAAGTCTCTGCTTAGAAGTGGGTGTAGTGAGGGCCAGGCATGGTGGCTCATGCCTGTAATACCAGAACTTTGGGAGGCCAAGGCAGGCAGGCAGGCGGGCAGATCACTTGAGTTCAGGAGTTTGAGACCAGCCTGGCCAACATAGTGAAATCCTGTCTCTACCAAAAGTACAGAAAATTAGCTGGATGTGGTGGTGCATGCCTGTAATCTAAGCTATTGGGGAGGCCGAGACACGACAATCACTTAAACCCAGGAGGCGGAGGTTGCAGTGAGTTGAGATGGCACCACTGCACTCCTGGGCGACATGGTGAGAATCTGTCTCAAAAAAAATAAAAAAAGAAAAAGAAAAAGAAAAGAAAGAAGTAGGTGTAGTGAGGGGTTCACCTACTTAGCAGTCCTTATAGCCTCACCCTGATTCCTGTGTGCAGCATCCATGACCTGGAGCAATACTGAGATGCATTTTGTAGTGTCTCATTCAATATGTGTTCTGGGCTATTGTCTCCCTCCTTCCATCAGATATCTTCTCTCTCTGGTCCAACTACGGGTCACTTTCTTGTTTTTTAGTGTCATTATAGACTCGTTTGCTCATTTTCTGTCATTTCCAAGGATTTGGGGCAGGTTGGCAAGATCAGAACATACTGTCTTGATTCCAGCTTTTAATATTCATTACATTTGTGGAGTTTCTCTTTTGCACAAATATTGTGGTAACAGCAGTAAAACAGATTTTTTTAAAAAGGTGTTTGAATAGTAAAAGCATATAATGTTTATGTTTGGGATGAAAGGCAAATACACAAATTCCACGTGCAGTGTTCTACAAAGCCGCCTTCCACCTAAAGATAGCCTCAGCTAAGTGAGATGTGGTAGCTGCTAATTCAATGACATGCTTGTAAGGTTAAGCCAAAGTTCAGAAAGACTCACATAAATTATCAGTGTGTCTATTCAAGTTTCTCCCTGCCTGAACTAACAGATGTGTCTTCTCTAGAAAAAAGGAAAACACAACTTTAAAAATCCCACTTAAAAAAAATAAACCTATCAACACTGGATTTCGGACAGCTAAGTGATGTGAAAGGCAAACGGCTCTTGCGTCCTTCTGATCTGAGATAAAATACTTTAATTCAAATGGTGGGAAAATATGGATAATTAGGAAACTGGTTTCCCAAAAAGCCATAATGGCTTACTGGCTCTCTTTTCTTCCTTGCCATTCATATTAAGTCTTTTGGAAACATTATTAGAGAGGACTGCATACTCTTTTTTCTCTCTCATGATTCTTATGGAAGAAAAACCTTGTTAAAGAGATGAAAGCATTATATTCACATTAATAATTTTTTATTTCTTAAAAAAGTGAACTCAAAGCAGTAGAATTCAGTCAATTCAACTGGCCACCCTTGAATGAGTGAGGATTGCCAACTATGTTTTCTGTCTATTTTAGCAGATGAGCTTACCATGATAAATTGTTTGTGTAGGTGGTGGTGGATGAAAGAAGAATGAGACAAATATTCGATAAACTGAGCAGAGAAAACATAACACATCAAGAATTTCACTACCAAATTCTTAATCTGTTTTCCTGTGTCAGCTCTTACCCTAGGTAAAAATGCTTCACATTAATTTTATTTTGTGACTTTTAAAAAAATTGAATCTGTGACTAAAAATTATTATATCAGCATTCTTTCCTGGACCAATAAAGTAACATTTGGGACCAGGTGGGAGTGCAGGCCCCCCCAACCCACAACACATACAAGCACACAAAACACCATGGATTAAATTATCATTTTTATCATCACCCAAAACGCAGAAAATACTAGGTCTTCTTATTATCCTTTTATACCTTTATAACATAATGCCAACTTCATAGCTGAGTCACCAGATGACAGCACGAATGAACTAATTCGGGTGGTGTGGCCTGACGTCCTGGCCAAAAGCCACAAATAAACCCAAGGTGTAGTCGCTAGAAGAATTACGCCACTTTTAGAATTTAGATAAATTAATTGCAGAGCAATGAGAGTGGCACAGGTGCTTTTCTCAAACACATGATTATATCTTATTGGAACAGAAACCTGCCGACAAATGACAGGGCCTGGAAGTACCAGCTTCTTCACTGTGACCAAAACCTTGGTCAATCTTCAGTCCTGAGAAATGGCCAAAGAGCATACTTAAAACCACCTGAATCATTTGGTTAATGGAATTTCCTCCGATGTTCCTCTGTGTCCATATTGACTTCAGCTCTTTTTTCAGGCATAAACAATTTTAGTTCTTTTTTTGTTGTTGTTTGGGGGAATGATTTTGTTGCAGCCAAAAATTCTCTTATATTATTTGTGCTGTAGGAAAGCAGAATGTGTGATCTGTTAATTGGAATATATAATTTTTGCCAGCTATGTTTCTGGACTAGTATATTAATCTTCTAAACTATGCTTGGTTTCTTCTAATATCAAGTCAATTCCTTTCTTAGCTTACTTCATGAAGGGGTTTTCCATGTTTTTTTACCAAGTCTCCACAAGTGTTACTCATAGAGAGCTGAATGGACTATTCATTCTTTTACTAAGGCATTTATTGTGTCCTTTTATAGACAGGCTTTGCTAATAGAATAAGCTAAGAAGATGGCGGGCATTTTTGGAGAGAGAACAGCCAGTATGAAGGCCATAGGTAAAAATAAATTTTATTTCCCCTTCAAACAATAAGAGCAAGTTACATTTAAAATATTGATTTTTCTTGGAAGATACAGGCACACACAGAGAAGGAGAAAGGTGGAGGGTGAGAAGGAGAGGGAGGAGAGGGGAGAGACAGATTGGTATTTATGTGTGAATTAGAATGGTTCTCCTGGAGAGCAAATGCATCTCTTTAGTTCTGCTTTAATGGGATGGGGGCTGGTAACACTGGGGAATCCTCTGAGTCCCCAGGGGCTCTGGGACTCCCTGAAGGGGGTGATTTATCCCTGATATATGGATGGAATTAGTGTGGAGAGATGAAAGCGTGGGAGTAAATGAGTCTCTTGTGCCTCAACATTTGGATCCCCTCATCTGTGATCAAGCTCCATAATCAGGAAAGGGAGTTGAATTGGTCTTTTTTTTTTTTTTTTTTTATCAGCAGTCAGAAGGAAGTGATGTGCTGGTGATCCTTTATCTTCAGAAGATAGGTAGAAAGACTTCTGTGCACTGTCAAAGCTCTGGACTCCACCAAAGCTCTTTGATCCGGGAGGGGAGCGGACTGTTCTTACAAGAGCTAGAAGGACCAGAAACCACTGTTTTTTTTTTTTCCTCTAGGATCTCCCCAGCCTGACCCTGGGGAGATCCTAGAGGCTAAAATGAGAAACTGGTTTCTGGTGTCTCAAGGAGACATTGGAGCTGTACTGCACATGGAGCTTCAGAGTGTCAGGAAAGTCAGAAAAGGCCCTGTGGGCTAAAGGACTGAGTCTTGGTGCTGGGCCTGCAGAGGTCAATAGGCCCTGAGTGGGTGAAGTCATTCAGAGTCTCAGGCTTCTGCAGAGGCTTAGCCTGCTGTGCCACAGGCTGGACCTGAGTCACTTCCCTGAGTCAGGGAGGAGCAGGGCTGGGTCAACTGCAGTAGAAATTCAGCATTTGACAGTGAAAGACCCCATTGTGGCAGCAAAGGGTCACAGTGGCGGTGTGGCTCAGGCTGAGGGTAAGAATTTTTGTGTGCTTTCATAGATAAGCTTTGAGGATACAACAAGCTAAAAAAGACAGGCCCTTCTGGGAGAGAGAATGCAAGAGTCTTATTGGGTCTGAAAGAAGTTCTTGGGCAAGGCACAGCAGGGAGCCCAAAAGGGCAATACTAGCCATCTTGCCACTCAGGGACTTTGAAGTTTAATCAGTTTTGATTTAATCTGTTGAGATCAGAGTGACATGACTATAACTCAAATGTTGTATTCTGGAAAAGTTTCTCAGTCAATACATTATTGCTATTTCATATTCATTATAAAATTATATTTTATGTTAATTTCATTCATCCTTATCATAGTGTTAGAAAACATAAATTTGCCTCCAATTCATACCACCTTATGGGTTGAGTCTCTAATCTTATTAATGTTTCTTTTCAACTTGAACTTCTGAAAGTGCTGCCGAATTAGTAGGATATATATTAGGGACTTAGGACCCAGAAGGCGGCACACAGCTCAGAACAGCGAGAAAGCACTACCATCAAAGGATGCTCACTGCTTCAGGTCTCCTCTGTTTCAACCTCAGTCCCAAATTCCTCCTTTACAAATCTCTCAAAGATAAATTTTATCCCCTAAACAATTTTTATAGACCAAAACCACATTCCAATGAAAATCAGGTAGCAGTATCTATAAATCTCAGACCCCAGGAAGACAAATGAAAATCTCATTATAATAGTGGTGGGAAGATTTTGTATTCTATATAAACATTGGGAAAAAACCTTTCTCCCAGTAAAAGCTGAATAAACTAAAATGAGATACAAGTGAGTCGAGTGAAGTTAAAAGCATTTGGAATCACACATTTTTAATATGCAAAAAATAGTTAATTACAAACTTAGAATCTTTAGGGTAAGTACACCCCTTTTGGCTTGTCTGCGATAAGAATCATCAGTATTGATCTAAGTATGCTTTTGCCATTTAACAACATGCATTTAAAACAAGTCCAGTAGAATAAATGTAAGTGCTATGTACACAGCATGGTAGATAGCAATTACTTACCCTGTAGGCTGGCTCTCAAATTCTTCTGACCATTGCTCTTGAATATCTTCTGTGGAAAGATCTACATCCCGGGTGGTGGCAAAATTGAACTCACTGCCTTCATTTCCATGGAAATAAATGGAGTTCCCATCTGACTGACAGCTATGCTGTAGATGAAAAGAAAGCATGGGGTGGCTGTTGAATTGGTTTTGTAGCTGTATTTGTCTTACTCATGTATAATTAGAGTTTTTAGAAAAGTTATTAGATTAGTTCCTCTATGATGGACTCTCAAATCAAAAGAGCTTGTTACCTCTTTTTGCCTTATTTAATTCAATTACAAATTCTTTCTAACTTATTAAGTTATTATAAAAAAGGAGTCAAGAGGGCATTTGAGTTTTGCCATCTCTGTCTTCAATATGAAACAAGAATATTTTAATTGGAATAATTTCCCATCTTTACCACTGTCCTTGTTGTGGGAATTAAATTTGATAATGACTTGTCATGTATTTTAAATTCTGTGGTTATGGGCTAAATAGCATTGACCTTTTCAATATTCCATATATTTCTTACTTGCCATTCAAGTCTTTCACAATTTATCTGTAAATGGAATATAAGTAGAACAGCCAGCTAATTTAAATATGCAATGCAGAAAAGGTCAAAGTAAACCCAGATATAATCACCTATTCTCAACCAGTTTCTGAGTAAAAGTTTCTGACCAGACCTAAAAAGTGCATGCAGCCCCAAATGAGGAACTGGGAAACTACAAACTTTGTTAATCCCCAAAAGAACACAAAAAAAATAAAGAAAATATATTTCTTGTGATACTTTTTCTAATGACATTTTTTTCAGCTTGAAGAGAATAAAGGCAAGATCAAACTCTGGAGGTAGTAAATGTTACTTACTTTAAAAAATTATTATAAGTTTGCATTAACATTTTTTGGTAATAAGTCATATATAGAGAAATGCTTGGGGCTGGTCATGGGAAGCTAAAACAATAAAAAGGAGAAATAAAAAGAGAAATGCTATACATGAAATATCAAACATTCTTTTAAGTTTTATATACTCTTAAAATGAAAGAGATGAAAAAAAAAAAACCAATTGGACAAAACCTATCAGTCAAGCCCAGGGACTGTGAGTTCTGTAAGGCAGAGACAATGTCCATTTTGTTTCTTGTTATATTCCAGGTCTTAGCACAGTGCCTGGCATATAGCAGGCATTAAAAAATATTTGTTAAATACTTCAACAAATCAATGAGTGAATGACATGGAAATACATTTTAAGGTAATTATTTTTTTTAAAAAAGATAAATTTATTGTGTATGCCTAAGATATATAACATGATATTCTAAGACACATACAGTCATGTACCACATAACAATGTTTCAGTAAATGACAGACCACGTATACAATGGTGATCCTATACTATTATAATGGAGGTGAAAAATTTCTATCACCTGGTGACGTCATAGTCATCATAACATCATGGCATAATACACTGCTCATGTGTTTTTGGTGATGTTGGTGCAAATAAACCTACTATGCTGCCAATCCTATAAAACAGCATATAAAATTATGTATGATACACAATATTTGAAAATCATAATAAACGACTTTTGGGTGTGGAGGGGGGTGAAGTATTGCTCTTTGAATATTCTCTTCTTTAGAGTCTTAATAGAGTGATATATTACCAAAGAAAGGCTGTGACACACCCAAAGGAAGCAGCCATCCCTCAGTGGGAGATGGCTTGGATGTTCCCTGTCTCGTAGCAAGATGGGACTGTCACTCTCTAGGCAACAGGGTCTGGAGACGCAGAGAACCCACACAGCTGCAGATGGCTTGCTCTGCTCCCTACCATGCTAAGGAGACCAAGATATGATTTTTGCCTCTGCCATTCTGAATAGAACCCAGTGTTCTCAAGGTTTGCAGTGATAAAATGCTCTTTTAAGGATATATGAGCCCGTAGTATACTTCGCCTGTAAAACTGGGGATGGTCTTTGTGAAACCAGTGAATTCCTGAGCTATCTGAGAGCAATCGGTGTACTGAGTCTCCATTTTCAGAGTTGATAATCATAGGCCCTGTATTTTGGAGCCTTATCCAGGGTGGGGGGCCAGATTAGGGTTCTCATTCTGAGAATGCCTAAATCAATTACAAGACAAGTTAGAATTTCATGTTAATTCTGTTTTAGGATTGGTCACAGTGGGCTTGGTGTCTTGGAATTAGCCTACTTCCTAGATGCTCTCCAAACTACAAATTTATGCCTGAATGCATGCAGACTGAGATAGCGTCCCTGGGCCTTGCTTGCTTTCTATCGCCATTTCTGGCTCTGAATGGGAATCCACGGCTTCCTTGGTTAGGCATTGCTTGAGCTTTCTCCTAGAATCTAACTCAAGTAAATTTAGCACCTATGTTAATTGAAGAAAATAAGATTGGAAAAGAATAACAATTGGAAACCAAAAACAATTAAGATGATAAGGACTGAAATCCCTCAAAGAGTTTGGGGATTGGAATTAGAAATGTGTTGAAATACATTTTCTCTATTTAATGGCTCCATGTTTTTGCAGAAGCCATTTAACCCCTCTAGGCCTCAGTTTCTCAGGTTGTAGAATGGAATCAATAATATCTATTTGCTAGAGGTGTTGTTAGTGGCACAAATAATATATGAGGAGATGCATTCTGAAACTTCTAAGTGCTACAAAATAATCATTATTTCTAAATATATATATTTTTCCAAAAATATGCTATTATATTCCATATGCCTAGCAAACATGATGGAAAAATAGAAGAGCATTTCAATCTATTTTTAACTACTTTTCATCAGAGTAGTCATTAAAATTCTTCAGATCAACTTAAAACCTTTAGTGACATGCATAGAGTATGTCCCACAATACAACAAGCAAAAATACTGCAAACATTCATTCATCTTCAGGGCAGACTGAATCATTAATTATAACTTTAAAAGCCCCCCTCCAAATTTTGGCAGAGTACCAAATATTCCTAAAACAGGAAAACTTAATGCAAGATGTCTGATGCCACTTTTCTTACAGATAAGTTTGCATTGTATAACATCGATCTACTATGTTAAAAATCATTGAAAGTATGAAAAGATTTTTAAAAAATTGGTCTCAATTTTAATACCCAGCTAGTTTTGTTCAACATCTGTTTGAACTCCTATCATTTGTATGTAATAACAATTAAACTCTAAACAACTTCAAAACCAATTAAATGTTTAACTTTGTAAGACACATGAGCTCTTGATATGAAAAAAACAATAATTTTTGGAATTCAGGACTATTTTATTTTGAGCATCATGAAAATCTACCAGGTTTTCTTTAGCAGATGATTCTAAATCACATGTGACTTCCTGAGCCACAGCTTTTGACTGAAATACAGTAAATATACATCAAGCAACTAAGCATCTATTCGGGGTGAAATAAAGGTATAAATTCTGCAGCTGGCTCTAAATTTTTATTTCTATTTCTAGCACTTCTAATGTACATTATTATATAATTATAATTGTTTGTACTTGTTTCGTTGTTTAGCCTTGATCAATGACATACACTTTATACTTCTAAGTACTAGTAGATTACCGATTTCTAAAGTCCCTTAAGTATGGCTCTTATGTGTTTCTCTTTGTCAATCAAAAATATTTTCCTACTTTGCTACTAAATGGATTTCCTTTACTTGACAAGCAGAACGCAGTGTAACTAAGTGACAAGAATTTGTCATTCAGAAAATCATCAACAGGAAACATCAGTGCAAATTCCTCAATATAACAAGTCCTTGGCCACAATTCAGGACAGTAGTTTTCTAAGGTTACTCCCTATACTCTGCCGAAAATGTTAATGACTTCACCTCTGTACTTGTAAAAGTGCTTACATTTGCCTCCACCATTGTTTTATTAGGTTTTCATCAAAGATGAACACCGAGGCACCTCTTAATATGATCTCCCTGGGGTCTAATGACCCTGATGATTCTTTCAGGCATCTGTAGCCTTACCATTTATTTTTTGACGATATCCTTTTTGTTGGAATGAGGATATTGGGCATTTGGGCAATGCCAGCTTGCAGAGAGCTGGTGGCAGATGGAATGAAATCTGCCTGGTATGCCTTCTCCTCCACATGAGCAGAGAGCCATCCATTTCCTCCATTAAGGAGTTGTCACTCAGCCCACCCAGCTGGAAGACCATATTTGATAGCCAAGCTGGCTGGTGGCAGACAATTCAAATACAAAGTGCGCTTTAAAAGGAAGCTAAAACATCATTTGTAGGAAAATTGAAAATGCATGGCTTCCACCACAGCCAATTTTTTAATGACTGTAATATTTTAAGTGATTATTTTTGCCACTTCAGATTGCTCCTTAGAGAGGAGAGGTTTTTTAATTAAAATCTAGGCAATGCAAACAGATGAGATATGAGGAACAGAGGAAAGAGAAATAAGATGAATAAAATTAATTAAAATGGCATTGTTGGCAGAGTCATAAATTAGCCACTGTCTGGCTGGAAATGAAATATATTGGTATAGGAATTTCTGTATTAAAGTGAGATGTGTGCTAGAACCGTTGGAAACTGACTAATTTATAGTCTATGTATTATTGTGTATTTCAAGTCTTTTACTATGCTATACCCATTATCATACAGAAATAACACATTTCCTACATCCCAGTCGAACAGACTTTAAAGGTATAGACTTTCATGCTACATTAAAAGAATAATTAAAATAGAAAGAGAACGATTTCTCTCATGAGGCAAAATAAATTTCTATCATTTTCCATACATTCAATTTCTAGGTAACTTAATGTCAGTTAAAAAACTGAAAACTTGGCTATAAATACAGTGCAGGTGCAGGAGGGCTGAAGTACATTTTCTCTAGTCAACACAATAGATTCAACCATGGTGAGTCAATTTTAGGGAGCTTAAAGAGTGTTTTTTCTCATTAATTTCTGGATTCATTAAACACATTTGAACTACTTTGTACTACAATTTTTAAAGATTCAATTTATGGTATATTTTATGACAAGTATGTAATTACTTGGCAATAATTATGACAACTCTAAAATGGCAATAGTGACAGATTTGAATTGGAGTAATGAGAGGCAGAATAACAATGTAAAACTCCATAGGGCTGTTGTTAACCTTGTCTTTGGGGATCAACTTGACTTTCACAGTGTCGGAGGTTTTCAGACTTGCCTCCTCAAATTAAGGGCAAAGATGCCAGGCACAGCATGGGAGGCTGCAAGATAACATGCAGTGGTTGGGTTTTATAGTAAAATAGAACTGGCTTTGAAAGTTAAAGCTGTTTGATCTTGGGGAAGTCATTTGGCATCTCCGAGCCTCTGTTTTTTCATCTGTGAAATGGGGATAATTGTGAGTATTAGATAAAATACTGCAGGGAACATGCCTAAAGAACATGCCTTGCTGCGTCTTAGGAAATCTGTAAACACTATTTCCCCCCTGATTTCTTTTTTGCCCCCATCTTCATTCATTAACAAACCTTACTTTAACGAATGAATGTCACTATGCAAGCTATTGTTCTAGGTGCCATGCTAGGTACAAAGATGACAGAAACTGTAACTGTTTTTATCATTCATTTGGAATAAATTTCACCTACTGAATATTGTGTTAACTGAATTAGTGATTGAATGTGTCAGTTTCAGACCAAATAAATAAAAAGGCAAAAGATGCATTAGGCAGGGAGCTTCTGCATATTTGTTTAAATGATTATTTTCTGTATAAATTATCAAAATTAGTTGTTTCTGTGCTATTGCCACTCTTGTCATGGCGATCTGGCTCATTTCCATGTTTCACTAATGTTATTCCACATTAATTACTGTACAAATAGGCCTCATTGGGGGGAATTGTGAAAAGCACACTACTTACATTTAACCCTTCATCCCCAAAGTACTCTTATTAGCTTAACAAATTATATTCTGGCTCATTCTACAATATCATGTACCCACCTCTTGGGGGAAACATGACAATAAGAGTAATACGATCCAAAGTGAAGAATATCCCAAGCAAAGGGAATTTAGGTAGACAGCATGCAATTAACCATGCTGGAAACTGGCCAGAAAACCGCAGTTAACATTCTGATTCTTAATGAAAAAAGACATGGGAACATGGGCTAGCCACAAGTCTAACTGAGCTCAGGTTTATCCTCATCAGAAAGCCACCACTCAAATCCCTCAAGTTACACACTAGATGGTTTCCAGTACAGTGATAATACAAAGCACATTTCTGAAAAGTAAATCTGATTTTCTCTTATTTGTCCTGTATATTGTCCGAATATAAAACCATCAAATGAATTGCTGAAACCTTTTTCTGAGGTGCCCAATCGAACATTGCTTGGAAGATGAATTAGGTATGATAGTATTGCTGTGCCAGGGGGTTATATTCCCAAAAAGTAGGTTTAAAGGTGAATTCTACCTTGAGAGTGATCTTCCCTTTCACCATTTGTCTTAGATTTTTTTCATTAGCCTTACCTCGTGTTAAGGCTAAATTTTTCAGACAAATTATTTTTTTTCATAATTTGATATAACGACCTTTTTTCTCCATTGATGGTTCAGCAATTGTGACAACAGTACTAGATGCGTGACAGCAGAAGCCCAGAATAAAAGATTGAGCTCTTATTCAGGACTGGAGACTTGCCTAGTATCCACTGGGACAATGAATTTGGCAAATGCATAAGGTACAAGAACAACAGAAAATTAATAGACTCTCGTGTTCAGACTTAATGCTTCCCCTTAATTGGTCGTTGATTTACCTAATGTCTGTCATCTTCATTAGGGCCTTTTGATGTTTGTTAAACTAGAAAGATTGTCTTTATTATTGGATACTTAATAGTAAAGGTAATAATGGTGAGGCAGTCAAATTCAAAGTAGTAGTAGAGGAAACATTAAGATATGACCCTTCTAAATTCAGTAGCTTAGTTACTCCAAATCCTTGATATTAGTTTGCAAAATTTAACAAATTACTTTTTTAAAAATAAAATTTCTTTTAAATACACGTGATCAAATCACAGCCTATTCTAAAGGACAAATCTTCATAACAGAATAATCATTTAGTGCTGATTTACTTCTTAAAACAAGTTGACATAAATGTGTAGAAAAGGTAATCTGGAATTCTTTGCTATCCACACAATGAACTTGGGTAATAAATAGAAAAAGATTAGCAGGTGCAGGCACAGCCATCAGAGTGGGAAGATTTCTTAAAAATAAAAAAATATGTGGAAAGCACCTATCTCACCGTGATCTGCATTTAATCTGTAGGTCATTTCCAGAGTTGACAGAAACCAGTGATTTATGCCTTTGCAAGCTGAGGGTAACCAGGATAGCTGAGCAGATTACAAACATTTATTAACTGTGAGTGAGCAAAGCACTCCTTTTTTCTCTTTTGAAAACATACACACACACACCCACACAGACACACACACACCAAGTGTTCAAGGATGATTCAGGCTTTCAAAATAAAAATTTTGGCTGCCACCAAAGATGAGCATAAACAAACCAAATGCAGCAGCTGCCAGACCAGTATCCACTTCCACGGCATATTGATCCATTCAGAAATACTGCTTCATGGGGTATTATTAAAGGACGAGGAAAACAGAACAAAAAAAAATAATAATAAAAACAAAAAGCCCTGCTCACAGCTCTTTCCAAATCAATTGTTCCTGGGTTCTCTGCGACGCGCTTCACTGACCTTTGCAGCTCTTGGTGGGCTGGAAACTTGTGGAGACTGGTAACTTGTAGAAAGCAGGCAGCTGCAGCAGCTCCAGGCTGACCCTCTGAAAACTTACATCTAATGTTTTTCTTTCAACTTAAAATTAAGAATATTCTCAGAGTGCAGGATGTGTATGTGAGAGGTTGGGAAGAGATGACTTTGATGGACTTGCCCAGATGTTTCAAGAGTGACTAAGGGAAATTCAGCACTGAGCATCCAGGGTTTTTACAGACACACAATGTCCATCTACTCTAGATATAAAACTGTATGGCAAGATCTTCCTCATGGTGCTGGCATCTACAAAGCATTCATGAAATGCTATCAATACTTTACTATCATTATTATTACTATTATTTATCATAACTATGGTTACTACTATTTATTGTTATTATTATTCATTACTATCCAGTATCTACGTAGTGCTCATGCCACTGCAAGTATCATTCCTGGATATGAGAATTCTGCTCAAGGTGATATGCTGAATCTTGTTACTGTATGCTGTAAATGGAAGGAGTGAAAAAAAATCAGTTCATATCTTTTAATCCTTGACGGCAAAACCAAGACCATTCTCACAGAGCTGGTGCACCAGATGTTCCTTGAGATTAATCATTCCCCCACTATGGGTAGGAAGAATGTGCCTTTCGTTCTTAAATGTAGAACAAACACCCACAGTCACATGACAGAGGGCCTGCCTGGCAGGAATAGCTATTCTAGTAACTGCAGATGATGAGCTGATACAGTGCATCCCTTATCTTTAGAATAGGAGCAGCTGGAAAAATATACTTCATTATTCTGGAAATCATGTACACAAATACAAAGAAAGATACAATATTCTGTGAAAGAGGGCAAAGTCATCGTAAACAACAATTGCGACAGGTGATTTGATACTGAGTGAGTTTCAGGCACCTTCCTTTGCTGAGTGCATGAGCTGCTTACTCTGGGAGATTACTAATGAGGGTGGGGCTCTGGGGAGCTTTTGAACTTGTAGCACTATATTTATTGGTATTTAAAGCCCTACCTCCTTGGTAGTGAACAAAGGGCTGCTTAGGGATTTGTGGGAAATAAAAAATTATGATGGTAATTAGAAGAAGGATAGGAATGTGGTTGGTACACCTTTTCTTCCACATGGGAAGTTCTCTGTAAAAACACTGCAAGATGAATCAGGCAAGGCCATGGACTTGGAAAAAGAAAGGAGGAGAAACAGATGGTGACATAGAAGAATAGATTAATTCTGTAACCATTTACAGTCCTCCTCAGCTTTCCAACCCCAATTCAAAAAGCACAACAAATATAAGGCCAGGTTCTAAATTAAAAGCTGATAGTGTTATACATCTATTTCATATTAATTACTAAAAAATGTCAACAGATGGTAAAGCCTTCTACGAACCTAGGGCCGATTTAAACTGGTGACCTGTAATTGCAATTCTGCAAATCATATAAAGTCCTGAAGCTAATTACCATATTTGGTCCTATATCATTCTTCCCTACCTGAGATAAACAAGAATAGGCTCAGGTGAAATGGTTTAGATATTCCCCCGCCAAAAACAGAAATATCTAAAGAAGACAAGAGTAAAATGTACTGTGAATGACAATGGTTTATTTTTATCTTTCCTATTTGACCTGCCACTGTCAACATTATTTTTAAGATCAGCAGTGGAGAGTTCACATACTCACTACTCTGTGTATTCACTTGTTTTATTGACAGTAGCATTAAAATAGTCATTCGTAGGCCTGGAGCAGTGGCTCATGCCTGTAATCCCAGCACTTTAAGAGGCCAAGGCAGGTGAATCACTTGAGGTCAGAAGTTCAAGACCAGCCTGGCTAACATGGAGAAACCCCATCTTTACTGAAAGTACAAAACATAGCCGGGTGTGGTGGCGTACGCCTGTAGTCCCAACTACTCAGGAGGCCGAGGCATGAGAATCACTTGAATCTGGGAGGTGGAGGCTGCAGTGAGACGAGATCATGCCATTGCATACCAGTCTGGGTGACAGAGCAAGACTCTGTCTCAAAAAATAGAAATAAAAACTAAAAAATAAAAACAAAAAATCATTTGTAGTTAATAAAACTACTACACTTTAACAGTATTTATTATTTAATATTTTCTTATTGAGTCATGACAACATGAGGCAGATGCTATTTTTATTCCTGTTATAGGCAAGGACACTGAGAAGTTAAATAGCTTACCCAACATCAGGAGAACCCGCTCCCGATGTTTAACACGGGTTCTTTTCTATTTCCTAAGTGTCTAGGCTGGTTTGAGAAATAAAAGGAAAGAGCACAAGAGAGAGAAATTTAAAGCTGGGTGTCTGGGGGAGACATCACATGTTGGCAGGATCCGCGATGCTCCCCTAGCCGTAAAACCAGCAAGTTTTTATTAGCGATTTTCAAAAGGGGAGGGAGTGCACGAATAGGGTGTGGGTCACAGAGATCATATACTTCACAAGGTAATACAATATCACAAACCAAATGGAGGCAGGGCGAGATCACAGGATCACCAGATGAGGTGAAATTGAAATTGCTAATGAAGTTTCAGGCATGTATTGTCATTAGGTAACATCTTATTAGGAAACCGGGTTTGAGAGCAGACAACCTGTCTGACTACAATTTATTAGGTGGGAATTTTTGTCCACCTGATAAGCCTGGGAGCACTATAGGAGACCGGGGCTTATTTCATCCCATCGGCTTTGACCATAAAAGACGGGACGCCTTAAAAAGGGGCCATCTATAGGCCTACCTTCAGGGCACATTCTCTTTCTCACAGATGTTCCTTGCTGAGAAAAAGAATTCAGCAATATTTCTCCTATTTGCTTATGAAAGAGGAGGAATATAGCTCTGTTTCCGTCCGGCTCACTGGCAGCCAGTTCAAAGTTACTTCTCTTGTTCCCTGAACATCACTGTTATCCTGTTCTTTTTTTAAGATGCCCAGATTTCATATTGTTCAAACACACATGCTCTACAAACAATTTGTGCAGTTGACACAATCACAGGGTCCTGAGGCGACATTCATCCTCCTCAGCTTACAAAGAAGATGACAGGATCAAGAGACCAAAGTAAAGACAGGCATAGGAAATCACAAGGACACTCACTGGGGAAGTGATAAGTATCCATGAAATCCTCACAATTTATGTTCAGAGATTACAGCAAAGACAGGCATAAGAAATCACAAAAGTATTAATTTGGGGAACTAATAAATGTCCATGAAATCTTCACAATTTGTTCTTCTGCCGTGGCTTCAGCTGGTCCCTCCATTAGGGGTCCCTGACTTCCTGCAACAACCCACGACCACATGGCTAACAAATGGTTAAGCCAAGATTTGAACCCAGACCAGTTTTAATAATTGTGTTATATCCAGTCTCTTTCATAACATTTGCAGTGTCTTTAAGTCATCACTGAATTAAAAATTAATCTTTCTGCCTTATAAATTAGATCCTCTTGATATTTTTCCAGCTTTTCTAGGCTGTCTAAGATCCTGCCCCAGTGGGATTAGAAGGGGCAAGGAGCCCTCAGCACAAAAATGTTGTATTCATTAGCCAGAGGTGCAATGCTAAGAGAGGAAGCATGCATGACCTGCGTGAGAGATGCTGGGGTGAGTGAGCCCTAGCTTTGGTGAAGAGTGGGAGGATTTCCAGAGAACCTACTGGTAGATTCAATAGAAAGCCAGTTTTGATCACTTGCCAGGCCCCGGAATCAATGCCAGCTCACAATAATACGTGCCTCTTGCCTTGTCTTCTTCTTCCAGATCCAACTCTGGAGGGTTAAGAATCTGAAACTAGTTAGGATTGGGGGTGGTGAGTGAGGAGGGAGAAGGAGCTGATTACTGTCACCACCTCCAATGCTGGAGGTGAGCAGCTGTGGATGAAATCTGGAGCTTGCATTATCATCATTAACTGATCATATTGATAGTGAACTGAGATATCAGAGAGACTAAAGTAACTAGATGACTCTTTTGGTCTATCCGCAGTCTTAGGACCTATCCTAGTTTCATGCAAAGAGGCCAGGGATAAAGGAGCTGCCACAGCAAATTTGAATGACCAGTGGAAAAAGAGTGGCATTTTTTTTCAGTCACCTGTCTCCATCCTGACAAGTCCTGTTTGTTAAACTTAATGGTTCCACTAGCACAAAGAGGAGGGAGACATTAGCTATGCAAAACTTCCCAGAGACAATAGCATTTGAACTGAGCCCCTAAGGATGGAGGGGAATTACTAGGAAGGGAATAAAGACATGTGGAAAACCACACCTAAAGGAATGCAAGTAAGAATTTCTGAGTTGGCTGTATTTGTGACGCTGGAGCACAGTGGATCAGGAGATGAGGATGAAAATTACGCTGGATGACTAATTACAATAGTAAAGACCTGGAACTAACCCAAATGCCCATCATTGATAGACTGGATACAGAAAATGTGGCACATATACACCATAGAATACTATGCAGCCATAAAAAGAATGAGTTCATGTCCTTTGCAGGGACATGGATGAAGTTGGAAGCCATCATTCTCAGCAAACTAACATAGGAACAGAAAACCAAACACCACATGTTCTCACTCATAAGTGGGAGTTGAACAATGAGAACACATGGACACAGGGAGGGGAACATCACACACTGGGGCCTGTCAGGGGGTTGGGGAGCAAGGGAACGGAGAGCATTAGGAGAAATACCTAACGCGTGTGGGGCTTAGAAGCTAGATGACGGGTTGATAGGTGCAGCAAACCACCATGGCACACATACACTTATGTAACAAACCTGCATGTTCTGCACATGTATCCCAGAACTTAAAGTATGCATATATAAAAGAAATATAACAAAATCCAGGAAAATTAAAAAAAAAAAAGGCTGAAAAAAGATAAAAAAAAAAGAAAAGAAAATTAGGCTGGATGAAAATTGGAAAGGGCCTTGAATTATAAGTGAGGGATTTTGGCTTGTATCCTCTAGGCCTACATAGGAAGTCATCAAAGGTCTTAAGCATGGAGGCAGCATAATGTAGTATGTGTTAAGGAATGATGCTAGAGTTTTTGCCAGTGGCATCCCTTTGGATGATCCTTGGTTCCAACATCTTGCCAGGCAGTTGGCTACATTAGACTGTTGATTTCTCTTTCTTTATTGTTCCAAGGTCCCTACTCTATTTCACCTCCTCTGTAGATTACTGAAAACACCTCCTGCCTTCATAAAGGAAATATTTTAATACTTATTCCTCCTTAAATACACAATAGGTTGCCCATCAGTGCCTAAGATGAGCCAGTGACTAGAATTTTGAAAACAAAATCAGCTGTTATGATGGGGAAGAAAGGGAAGCAAACAGTGCTTGGGATGCACTTGTTAAACTGTAATGTATAACAAAATCAGTCTTCTGGAGGAAGGAACAGGTGGTACGCATGGAACAAAACTGGAGCAAGATCAAGAGACATGAGAAAAACACGAATCTTTTAACCTACAGCCAGAGAGTGATGGGGGAGAAAACATGCAGATAATTTAACAGGTATGTTGGGAAGAAACACAAGACAATCAAGAAACATGTCAGTTAGTCACTACTTGTGAGAGCAAAGCTATGTGGCAACTGAGAGCAAGAGTTCTAAAGTCAGTTCCTGGATTTGAATCCTTATCCTGCTACGGTGAGAGATGTATTTTGGACAAGCTATTTAACACCCTCTATGCTCTACTTTACACATAGAAAAATGGGACTAATACAGCACCTTCTTTAAAGGTTTATGAGGACCCAGTTAAATGAGATGATGATGATGATGATGATGATAAAGACGACGACGATGATGATGTGTGTGTGCGTCTGGAGTAGTGAGTGCCTAGAAGAGTAAGTGTTCAATAAAAGTAGCTTTCATTACTTGATCAAAGGTAATCCTAACTGTGCTTGGAAATTTTTCCATAAATAGCTCCATTTTGTAATTAAGCATTGCTGTTAGATGTACTCTTTGAGATAATCAAGATGGAAACACCTTGGAATTTTTTTTTGTTTTTTTTCAGATCATAGCTCACTGCACCTTGAACTCCTGGGCTCAAGCAATGGTCCCATCTCAGCCTCTGGTGTAGCTGGGACTACAGGTGTGCACCACCACGCCTGGCTAATTTTTTTTTTTTTTTTTTTGTAGAGACAGCATCTCTCTATGTTGTCCAGGCAAGTCTTAAACTTCTGGTCTCCAGTGATCTTTCCACTTTGGCCTCCCAAAATGCTGGGATTACAAGCACGAGCCTCTGTGCCTGGCCATCTTGGAAACTTTTAATGAGTAGGTTGAACAAATAATACAACTCTAAAAACTAAAAGTCCAAAATAAAGCAATGCTTAAAACACACCTTGTGACCAATAGGAACACTGAGATATGCTTTCTGATTTGCTGTATTTAGCTTTCACCTCAGAGGCCGTCAAGTAAAGAAACAATATTTGACAAAGAAGTTGCATATAGTCTAAAGAAACAATTTTCATTTCTAGAATTCTAAATCACTTGGCAAAAGCAATTCTTTCATTCTCAGATGGTGAAACCAAAAAACAAAAGGGCAGTCATGTAAATGAATTAAAATGACAAATTCTTAGATTTTATTAATGCATTTATTTGACGTTTTAAAAAGAAACATCAGAGAAAAATTTCTATCCAATGGCCAAGTCAAAGAGAATGTTATAAATCATTACTACAATGATTTTTTTTCCTTAATAGACATAGGTCACTTGGCAAGTCTCAAACGTATGATTGGAAAGCTTATGAATAGGATGAGGGACCACAAAGCAAAGCATATTCCACATAAAGTTGTAATATAATTAAAATTACTACTGAAGCAAAACCACACTTCCTGCATTTTTATCATGGGTGGTACCAAATACATGCAATGAGAAACCGAATAGCTAATTAGATTAGTGTAATGGCTTGTAAAATGAAACAGAAAGTACATTTATGCCATAAAGGGTACTCAGACCAAATGATAAATGATCATCATGGCAAAATATGAATCCCAGGCCCTGAGGTCTCCTGGGTTTATGCATCTGCTTGCCAATGTTGAACAATGACAGCAGAAATTCCTCTTTTAATCAAGTGGTCGTGGGATATGACATAGGCTATTCTGACAAATGTTTTTTTCTAGACTCATACAAAAGAAATCCACGGCTCTTTAAGGAGCCATGGCTTCAGATTCTGTCAGAATAAATTTCCGTAAAGTTTACTGCTTGTATTGAGCAAAGATAATGCCTATTCCTAACGTCAATTAGTATACTTTCAAATCAAAGCAACATGACTAGGGTTTGACTTGTTAAGCAAGAAGTCATTTGCATCAGGAGAGTTTGTGTGTTGAGGGTTCACCAAATAATTTGTAATAGTTTTTCTGGTGCTCAACTCTATTATTAAAAGGAGGTGAGCATTCTCGATCTTTCTATTCTACTTGCTACTTTTCTTGTGATCCTCACCCCTTTCTAGCTCAGGATGTTCTGCAGCTGTGAGACACATTTTAAAAAATTCTCCAAGCTGTGTTTGTATTTTATTTTCATATGTTAGAAACTTGAGAGGATACAGTTGAGGGTCTCATGGCATTTTCATATCACCCAAGTGCAATTTCATATTCCATGCACTCTCCGGGCAGGCAAGCCCATGATTTCAGTTCCCATTCATAAGCCTAATGACTGCCAAATTTGGATCTTTCTCTGAGATTCTCACCCAAACATCTACCCTCCCATCAAATCGTTCTTCTTGCTTTCCCTCAAGATAATCAAAATTGATATGTCCAAAAGGACTCACCAACTTCTAGCAAAACTGCTTCTTCACTATGTTTCCTTTCCAATGAACAGCACCTGTCCACCCAGTTGCCTACACCTTGTCCCTGACATCTAACATTCTTTCATCTTCTCAATATGTCCCCAACCTTTTCTGTTCCCTGTCCTAAAATCTGAAATAGCCGCATTTTTCCATCCTCTCACTCCTAATTCTGGCCAATATGATCTCCCATTGAACTACTATAATAAGCCTCCTATTTGGTTTCTCTGGATGCGTTCTTTCTTCCTTCCGTTCAGTCCTCTATCCTCAAAGGGATATTTCAAAAACAAATATGATTGGCTCCTGTTTAAAGCACTTCAGTGGCTCTCTATCACCTTCAAGATAAAAATTCAAACTCTACAGACTCTTGCAAGATCTTCAAGGTCTTGTCACTGGCCATGTCTTCAGACTTTTCTATCACAAGTCTCAACTGAAAATGTATTAGACAACTATTCTGAATTTTGCCTAAGACTTTTACTTTGTGCTCTCACCTTCCAGCCTCCGTTTGGGCTGCTATAACAGAGTACTATGACTGGGTGGCTCAAACAACAACTGTTTCTTATAGTTCTGGAGGCTGGGAAGCCCAAGACCAAGGCACTGGAAGATCTGGTGTTCGGTAAGGGCCACTTTCTGGTTCTCAATGTGCTCTCTGGAGTGTCTGTACCCTTGTCATTTAACTACCTCCCAAGGTCCCACCTCTAATACCATTGTATTGGAGTTAGGATTTCAATGTATGAATCCTGGGGAGGTGGAGGGACACACTCAGCCCACAACCCAGCCTTAATGTATCTGATTTATAAATCTAGACACACGATTCCTCCTACCTGGCCAACTCCAAAGTACTGTTCAGTCTCTACTTGGAGTCCCTATTCTCCTACCCTGCCTTTGTAACCCCCAAGTCTGCATTTGGCACTGTTATATTGTACTTTCTCCATACTCTGAACTTTCCCAGCAAATCATAACCATTAGGCTGTTTCGTATTTGCATGTTGACATATTTAACTCCCCCCAACTAAACTGACATCCACACAATAGGAAGAGACACATCTGACTTTTTGTGGTTCTATTCTCTGGGTTCAGTCCAGTACATGGCACAGTGAGTTCTCAAAAATACTTGTTAAATGAATGAATAAGTGAATGTTTTATACCAATGACTCTCCATCCTTAAAAGGTACGGTAAGATAAATAAGTATATTATCTATTCCTTTAATAGTGGTTTTGGTAAAATAGTTATCTTTATACAATTTGGTTTATTGAGCTTCACTTTTAGAAGGATTAAAACAACCCCCAAACCAAAAAGAGCTCTAACCTTAACTGTAGCTCCTGGGAAGAAAAGCCAGTTGCCTGTGTCCACTGGGTCGAGACTATCTTCTAAAATGACTTGTCTGTGAGCTGAATTGATGATCAGGATGTTATCTAAGGCCCAGCAGGCTTCATACACTTCACCTACACGAAGATTTTCCTGCTTCCACTGAAACTGGACATTCTCCCCTTTGGCGTCCTCAGGAAGGTAGAGGATATGGATGATTGTGCTGACATTGGAAGGGGCTCTGGAACATAGAGAGAGATGGGAAGTTCAGCAATGTTGACTTTTTCTTTCTTAGAGATGAATTATGTTTCTTAAGGTTGTAGTTTCATGATCTCAAGAATGTTATATTTATTACAGATAAAATACCCACAATCTCGTAGCCCTTAAATCTTTTAATATTTGCTGACTATTAAGATTTTCATATTGAATGATGACAGTTCAAGTAATAAATACCTACAAAAGGTTTACATGGAACACAAGTCAGGCACTAAGTATGTTCAAGTAAGTCAGTAAGGGAAAAATTAAAGAGAAAATGGCACATACTGTTATGGCTTATGTAAAAAAATTACAAATCACAAAGTATATCCAGCACAATTTTTTGCACATGGCAAACATACAGTCTAAAACAGGTTACTCAATAATAAGGAGAAAAAGTATAAAAGAGTGATTTTTTTTTTTTTTTTTTTGAAACAGGGTCTTGGTCTGTTGTACAGGCTGGAGAGCAGTGGTGCTATCACAGATCACCGTCACCTTGAACTTCTGGCTCAAGTGATCCTCCCTCCTTGAGTAGCTAGGACTACAGGCATTCATCACCAGACCCAGCTAATTTTTATTTTTATTTTTGTCGAAATAGGTCTTGCTATGTTGCCCAGGCTGGTCTCAAACTCCTGGGCTCAAGTGATCCCTTCTGCCTCAGCCTCCCAAAGTGTTGGGACTGCAAGCGTGAGCCACCGTGCCTGGCAAAGCTGTGATCTTAATGTTGATTCTTACTTTGAAATTATTCACCTATTAGAAACCACTGTGTGCAATATGTTTAATAATCAATCTAAATTATTTTTATTTCTACTAACCAGATATGTTTTCATACGTTTAGTCTGTATCAAATGTGAGATTTGCCATAATTAAATGCTCTCACTTATAATACCTCACCATTTCATATAGATCATCCTTAAAAACATGATATAACATGATTTTCTATATTACCTCTACTAGAATCTAGATCCTTCTGCTATAAAATAAAACATTTTTTATTAAACATTTTCTTCCACCAAAGTAGAAACCTGCTGTAGTAAAAATGATTGCCTTTGCTAAGATTAAAAGTGGTACTAAAATGCAAACTAGCGGTACCCTGGGCTTGTCATAAATCAGTTTTGAAAGGACTAGAGAAGAGCCACATTTCTCACTCACCAATGAAGCACATATATATCTGTAAAATTGTCACCATAGGTTATAGATGGTGTACCTTACCTTTGGGGGTAATCAATTCCCTTTTCTTTTAAAATATTTCATGATGACTATGCTTTTAGCTTCCCAAAGAATTGAAATTGATGAAGAGAATGTATTTAGGTAGTGATTGGGAGCACTTTAACTCTAACCTCCAATGGTAAGGGAAATTTGCATTGGTTTGGTACATGGCCTAAAACTTAAAGTACCATTTAGTGAAAAATAGATGGGTTCCGCTGAACACAATCTTTATATGTTCTAATTAAATATGTAGTTTAATTGTTCATCATATCAAAAACTTGTAGCTGTTTTCCAGCAAGAAATATGTACCATAATTTACTTAAACTATGATATATAGCATACTAGAAAGAGAAAAAAATGGAAATATAGGTAAAATTTTCAATATTTATGCTTCTTTGTTTAAAGCCATTTATAGAAATATTTAATATGAATGCATTTTCATAACTACTAGAAATTACAAAGAATAGCAAAATGTTCTGTTATAAAATTGTCACAGTATGTCAGCGCTCAGCTTGTATCAGGTGCCCATACATTATATTTTGTCCTGACACAGAGAGAGACAATCTATTAAAATCCATGAGTTAGTAACACTTTTCTCAGTTTTTGGTTAGACTAAAGATTTGTAAAGTTTTTATTATTATTATTTTTAAACACCACTACCAAAGAAACTTTAGACAAACTGGCTTAGTATTATACTGACAGCCTAATATTTATTCTACTACCCTAAATAATAGTTCTTTTAATATGGAACTATAACAAAGAAAATAGCTGGTAGAAAAAAAGAAAGCTGTCACAAAACTGATAAGAAAATATTCTACGTAACTTATGCTAACTTAAGAGCTAACCCAATCATAATAATCACTTTATAAAAGTTTATGCTATTTTTTTCCTTTAAATATCTTATACCTAAAATTAAGTATCCATTTAGAATTTTATTTCATGGTTTAAACTCTTCAGTAGTGGCAAACATAATTTGAGTTTTGCTAATCTAGCCAAATCTTTTTAACATGAACGAATTTCTTCATCCTCAAGCATCCTACCTTATTTTCTTATTGAGGGATATTTTTTAATAAAGAAAATATAATATGTAATTACAAGTCGCATCACAATTATGACAATAGAATTTTAGAACTGGCCTTAGGGAAGTTAGAAAGGATGTGACAGAACTGGAGATTAGATGTAAAAGGCCCTGTGGCTATTAACTCAATATCATCACAGACTGGAAGGGATTTAAGTAGTTATCTGATGTACTTCAGACCATAAGGCAGGCCAGAGTTAGGCCACCTAGAGCAATGGGTGGTGATATAGTTTTGTGGAGAATGTTATCATAAAAGCTATGATCGCAAATTTACTTTTACCAAACATAATTTGTTGTAAGTACTGCTGACAGGAGGAAGTTCTGAATGGAAAATGACACTTTTAATAATATCTTCTCTGAACAGGGTCGGTCATAATATGCGCATCCATAGAATTCAACATAATTAACAACCAGAGTCCTTTTCACCCTAAAGAAAAAGTTGGTGGTGGATTAAAGGCATATAGGAGAGTAGAATTCCATCTATGTCAGAATTTAAGAAAATACTTTAAATTACAACAAACCTAATTTTCTCTAGCTGAATCCAGTCCGCAGAGTTATTCTTGGCATATAACACGATGATGCTGGGGTCTGAATAACTAAAGCGACATGAACCTGACCCTGTAAATAGCAATAACAATAAATTTCAAGGTTAAAAAATGATGCAAATACATATTATCTTTTCTGATAAATATTTTAGATAACCTTTAAACTATTAGATATTTGTCTGGTAACTTCCCCCTTCTTCTAAAAATGCTGAAATTTCCTGTGATCTGTTCTGGTAATTATCATTTGATAAATAATCTTAGGAACCAGAAAGAAAGGTAAAATAAATAAAAATTGCAGATTTCTTTAGAGATACATGAACTACTAAATTAAATTGTAAAATAAATACTTAGTGCTATGCCAAGAAATAACTAAGTATTATGGGATGGCTAATAAGGTCATCATGGTTCTTGCAAGTTAATATCAATTAGGAGTGATTACATTAAATGGTACATAAGTCATTCCACTGAAGAATAAAAACACCATTCTTTTTCTGTGTGTGTATTATCTAAATGATGAGACAGTACATGAGAAACTAAAATACTGTAAAGAAAACTCAAATACTAAACGAATGAGTCCTATTACGGATGTGATTTGTAGTACTCTCCCATAGCCCAGCATTACAGATTTCAAATACAGATTATGTCCCTTTGTGAATATTTGGTGATTATTTATCATGATTATTTTCAATAGTGGAAACACTAGCACCAAAGAAAATTTTTAAGTTGATAAGAATCTGTTTCCACATGTCGAATGAATTCATATAATAAAGCATAGCATGACTCCAATTTCAAAGCTCTCAGAATGCCCAAAACAGCCCTGAAACATTTGCCAGAAGAGTATTGTAACGGATGTAGAACAAATTTTCATACTATCTTTAAAATGACTGAACCAAAAAAAAAAAAAAAAATAGTGCGATTTATGTTTAACTTTCACCCATCTGCTAGAGGAGCCTCAGTCTCAGCAAATGGCTTCTGTTGAAAATTTTACATTTGTAGTGCTCAGGGGTTCCAAGCTTTAATCAGACTCATTTATTTTATCTCAGTGGCGTTTAGTACAAAACCAGTTAGTTTGTAATTGCCAGAACTGGCAGTGTACTAAAAGGCCAAACAGTAGTTTTCCTAGATTTATTCTCACAGCCAAAATGTAAGTGAAAAAGCATGAAAGAAAAGGATAGTCAAAGGAAAGCTACTGAGCAGCACTGATCTCAAATGGAAACCCGCCTTATGCTACTTTAATTGTTGCTAAAATTCTACTTTTCATGAGCAGGTGCTTAAAATAAATATCAAACTGTGCGACTGGAAACGGTGACAGGAAGGATTATGTAGGACAAACTTCAATACAAACAAGAATGGGGTCTAGCAGAGAATCTGTGATTTTGAAGGAAAGTTCAAATTAGCCTCAAGAATTTAAATGTTACTCGTGTGCTTCCTTTATGTCTTACACACCATAACTACTTAAAAGCAAATGTATAAGGCAAGTCTCTGCAAAAGGAAAGCATTCAACAAATGATAACCAAAAATGTTCCTTACAGAATGCAATTTCTTGTGAATTGTTTACAAATTAAGAAAGAGAAGGAAAGCTGATACACACAAAAATAAAAATGTGTCAAAATATAGCCTTGATGACAAATATGACTTGTCTATTTTCTTATGCTACCATTTCAGTGTCATGAAGTTAACTTTTTTATGCATCTAGAAAATAAAAAGGCACCCAGCAGATGACTCACTTTTCCTCAGCCACTCAGTAACATTTTCTTATATCTAAAACATTAGTTTTTGTTGAATGCATCTCTTCCTTGCCATGTCAAGGGACACTCACTGGCTCTTGCCAGATCTCTACAATAGTGATAGTGAATAGTTAGTCTCCCTGTCCCAGCCTCACCGGTTCTCACCCAGCTAGTGTTGCCAGCGCTCTTTCTGCAAGTCAGCGGAATCGTGTTACCTCTGTGCTTATAAGAATTCCTCAGTCCTTTGAGGGAAAAGCTGCACTTCCATCCCTAGTGGGGTAAAGGTACACAGTTCCTACAGATCAAATGTGTACTCTGAGAAACAGAACTAGCCCAGGGTTATCTTGAAGGCTTCATATATAAAAAGATGACCAAAAAGGCAAAGAGATTCCAACAGAGGGGTGGACAACTGTAAGACCATGATTGGGGCTCAGGGTATGAGTGGTCAGCCAGTGGAGAGGCACTGCCCATGCCAGAGGAACTGAGGTGGAAGTTACCAGCTGGAAGGAGCACTTCCCAAGAGAGCCCTCAGCTTTGGAAATCTGCCTCACTCAGAGGCCACTCTCACCAGATTATCCTTCCAAACATATCAGGCCAATGATAAATGATTCCCTACTCCCACCCAGTGTTGCTGTATGTATAACTGGGTAAGTTTTTTCTTCACACAAACCCTCCGAATTGCAATCCCACTGTCCCATAGACTTTGGTCAGCAGAATATGTTTTGTTCTTGCCTAGATTGAAATGGCTGCTTGACTCTGTCTGGGGTGAGAGGAGGAAAGAGTTAGTCATTGCTCATCCCTTTGTCATGTACCCAGGTGCTTAATGTTACTCCTGGCTCCCTGTGCCCAGACACTGTGACACCCCTCAAGGTACCTTCTTAGGGAGTGAGGAGGCAATGCTAAGCAGGCAGCACCTGTAACAGGCACTTCTTTATTTCCTCTCTTAAATCAGAGATATTTATTGCCAAAGTTGAAATTTAAAACCAGAAAGGAAGGACAATTTCAAATGTCAAATGCAAAGTATCATCTTACTTGCCTGTTCGTTTTCCTCCTTCAGGTCACTTCCAATGTAATCCCTCACTCTGAGGCAGCAATTTTTTAAGAATTTAAGGAGTTGTTGAAGGAGGAAAGGTAATGGAGAATCATGGCTATCAAGGTGTGGTCTGAGAGGAACTGATGAACTTAAACTGGTCTACAAATGCAAGCACTTTCTTTTGTACTTTAAAGCAAATGAGCAAAGCCCATATACTTCGTTTTTACCCACAACAAGGGTAAAAGTGACTAAGGGTTTCTAAGGTTTGGTAGTCATAAATAAAATTATCAAACATCATGAATTTACTGAGGTCCCCACACAGTCTGAGAAATCTGGCCCTCACACACTGATGCACACAGAATACTTCTATGCCCCCAGTTTGGGGGAAGGAAGGATTTTTTTTGTGAAAGGTAAATGGTTCCAGTGGTCTTGGTTATCAATTCTTGATTTTAAATTGACAAATAAATTGGTGAATGATAAAGATAAACCTACAGTCATAGCAACTGTCACACTATCATATTGTTTACTCAACCCCATAAAATATAAGGCAAATTGTTATCAATTGTGCCTATGAATTTGTCATTTTAATAACTTCCTTTGTAAGATCAAGTTAAATATAAAAATTCTGGCTTTTAAAAATTTTCTAGCATTTTAATGTAAAATCCTATGCGTAAGTTCATTCTTACTAGGTTAACAATGTAAAACATGTAATTACAAAAAATAGGAACACAGATTATAATGCCCTCATCTTTTCATGCACAAATCCACACGTACCATCCTACCAGTGTTTTCTGCCATCCTCCTCTTACGGTGGATGAAATATTTCTGCTATAATCAAAGGTTAACTTCCTCATGTGGTCTATTTAGATCCCACCTTGCCTTGCTTCTTAAGAGTCCTCCACTCTTCCTCCTGCATCATCAATTTCTCCCAATGAATTTCCTGGATAATGTCTATTATCTTACAAACATCTAACAATATACAACTCATCTTCTATCTAAAAAAAAACAAAAAACTTTCTCCATGTCATGCCCCCACCTTCTGCTCCTTCCCTTCCTACTTTTGCTCCCTTTTTGGGGCAAAACTTCTCCAAGGGGTTGGCCGTCCAGTGATTGCCTCCACTTTCTCACAATCTATTTTCTTTTCCCCACTCCATCCAGGCTTCTACTCTCAAATACTCTGTTGATACCACTCTTGGCTAGTCCCCAGGTCACTGGGGAGTTCATGCTGCCAAATCAACAGATTGCTTTCCCAAATTCAGGTTATGTGACTTTGCAGCAGGATTTGTCAAGGCTGATCTGATATTTCTGGGATGTTCTCTTCTCTTCACTTCCACCACCCTCTTGATTTTTCTCCTGCTTCACTGGCCATCGCTTCTGAGTCTCCTTTGTGGCCCTTTTCCTCTTACTCTCAAATATTTTTTATTAATTTTTAATGTATAATAATTGCACAGATTTATGGGGTACAGTGTGCTGTTATGATATATGTATACATTCCAGAATGATTAGATCAGCCAATTAACACATCCATCATCTCACATACTTCATTCTTACCTCTTAAATGGGCATATTAATCTTAGTAAGTCAAAATCGGAAGTACTGATTTTCCAGTAACCAAATATTCTGTGTGTCTCTTCATTTCGAATGACACCACCCCAAATACAAACAAACAAACAAAAAAACCTAAATTGGTATTTAGGAAGAAATATAATAAAATTGTAACCTTATAGAAAAATGGTTCTCTAATTTGTAATATGATGAAGTAACGAGAAAAATCTGATGGTAGGTGTATCTTATAATGTATCACCTAGCCTTTAACAGATCATACTTAATTTTTCTTATTTGAGAGAAGCCTACATGATAATGAATTCAATGCTTATTAGCACTACTAACAATTCTATATAATTTTGTACTCCACTTTTTAGAGTAAAATTGCCTCTGATATAACATATCTTCCAGAGAGGCAGTATGTGTAGGGTTAGGAGAATGGATAGAGGAGACAGGCTGCCAGGGTTGCAATCTGAGCTTTGACACTTCTAAGATGTGTGACCTTTGACACCTCTTAAGTTGTGTGGCCTTGGGCAAGTCACTTACTCTTTCTGTGTCCTAACTTCTGCACTTGTAAAATGCAAAAAATGACAACTGCTTCACAGAACTGTTGTAAAAATTAAGGCGTTAACACAAGAAAAGTACCTAGAAAATAGTTACTGGTGCATACTATTTAATAAAGTTTAGCTATGATTGAATATTTCCAAAATTTATTTTTTAAATTCATTTATCCCAGAAAAAGGAGGTAATGCCTGATCATATTTGTTCATGGACTAAATATTAAATTCAACTACTACTTACTAAAGAACTTACAATACACTTTTCCTCTATAGCTTCTTTTACTTTGGACTATTCCCCTACTCTTTACTGGACATGCTATTAATTCAATAACAATATGAAAACTGAGACCTAACTGAGTAGCCCATCTATTTGTTAGCATCATTGGCAAATATACTAGTAGGGAAAGAGAAGAATCTCCTTTTACTTGTTGAAAAAAAAAAAGGAGCTGCTCTGAGAGTAGGCTAGTAAGACAGATTAGGAAAAGTGGTACACTTCGTAAGGTCTATACAGCTGCTAGAGTGGAGTTAAAAATTTAATTGTGCAGTTCCAAGCATCCAAAGAAACCAGAAAATCTGATTAGTTAGAATTTTAATAGTACCCATCCAAAAAAATTTCCAGCAACTCAAGAGAACAATTATAGGGGTTATGAACAGATAGGCCCTGCTATAGACATTTCTACTTTACAAGTAAGGAAACGAAGGTAAAGAGGTTAAAAATTTCACCCAAGGACACCAACTAACAAATGAGATTCAGAATGGAGTAGATATAAATCCATGCTTTCGACTACTTCACTATGCTTCTCCTGGTGTACAAAACACTCTTTTCTTCTTCTTCTCTTCTTCCTCTTCCTCATCTTCTTCTTCTTCTTCTTCTTCTTCCTCTTCCTCCTCCTCCTCTTCCTCTTCTCTTCTTCTCTTCTTTTCTTCTCCTTCTCCTTCTTCTTCTTCTTCTTTTTTTTTTTCAATAGTGCTACATTTTCATAGGGTACATGAATGTATTAGGACGGGTTTATGTCCTGTTGCTTCTACTCAGGCTCATAACTTAAGGCCATAATCGTCTTGTTTTTGATAAAGAGAGAAAAACCAAAAGGACTGAACCTTTAACCCCGCTGCTAGTCATCATCTCAACTCTCTCTCAGGTTTTACCATGGTAGAAAATTACAGAAAAACTGAACCAAGAAGAAATACCATGTGTACTTGGGCATCACTTCTCTGCACATTCCTTGACCATTCCTCTCCTTTCCCTGCCCTCATAGCCTGTCACCCAAACCTGTGGACCCTCCTTTTGCTCATCTGTTTATGGACAGGGGTCTCACCATGTTGCACAGGCTAGAGTGCAGTGGTGGGATCAGAGTTCGTGTAGCCTCAAATTCCTGGGCTCAAGATATTCTCTCACTCCAGCCTTCCAAGTAGTTGGGACTACAAGTGTGAGCCACCATACCCAGCCCTACATATTTATTAAATTTATACCCGTTTTTTCCCTTCACCACCACCTCCTTAGATCATCGTTCACCCAGATCAATGTGAGAACCTCCTAACTGGGCACTCAAAAGAAATACACAAAAATTAACCTTCTAAAGAATTTCTTTATTATGTATTTGCTTAAAAAAAAAAACTATGGGAAGGCACTATAAAGAGAGCTAAAAATGTTGCATTCCAAGAAAAGTAATATCCCAGCATTTTCCAACTCAATTATGTGAAAAGTATTAACCTGATATAATATTGCAATCATAAATTTAAGATATGCATGTAATTCATATTTGCTTCCTAAATAACACATTCCGTGATGGCTTGCAAATCTAGTTTTTTTTTTTTTTTTGAGATAGAGTCTTACTCTGTCATCAGGCTGGAGTGCAATGGCGTGATCTTGGCTCACTGCAATTTCCGCTTCACGGGTTCAAGCAATTCTCCTGCCTCAGCCTCCCAAGGAGCTAGAACTACAGGCAGGTGCTACGACGTTCAGCTGATTTTTGTATTTTTAGTAGAGACAGGGTTTCACCATGTTGGCCAGGACGGTCTTGATCTCTTGACCTTGTGATCCGCCTGCCTCAGCCTACCAAAGTGTTGGGATTACAGGCATGAGACACCACACCCGACCGCAAATCTATTTCTTTTTTACAAAAATTTGACCTCTCAGATAAGCAAAACAAACAAAAAACTATTTCTAAAGTTACAATTTTACCATAAAGAAATAATATTTACCAGTGTAAAACAGTACCCAGTACTTGTTATTTAAAAATGAAGGAATAAAAAGAATGACAGATATTTCTAAACAGTTGCTACCTTTTAATGTTGGAGAGATTCATCAGTATAATTCTAACAAATATTTTATTGTAAACTTGGTCTGATCTAGGCACTACTTTACCTAATTGAAAATTACAACTGAAGGCCGGGCGCGGTGGCTCAAGCCTGTAATCCCAGCATTTTGGGAGGCCGAGACGGGCGGATCACAAGGTCAGGAGATCGAGACCATCCTGGCGAACACGGTGAAACCCCGTCTCTACTAAAAAATACAAAAAACTAGCCGGGCGAGGTGGCGGGCGCTTGTAGACCCAGCTACTCGGGAGGCTGAGGCAGGAGAATGGCGTAAACCCGGGAGGCGGAGCTTGCAGTGAGCTGAGATCCGGCCACAGCACTTCAGCCTGGGTGACAGAGCGAGACTCCGTCTCAACAACAACAAAAAAAAGTCTTTGCTATTGTGAATAGTGCCGCAATAAACATACGTGTGCATGTGTCTTTGTAGTAGAATAATTTATAATCCTTTGGGTATATACCCAGTAGTGGGATGGCTGGGTCATATGGTACATCTAGTTCTAGATCCTTGAGGAATCGCCATACTGTTTTCCATAATGGTTGAACTAGTTTACAATCCCACCAACAGTGTAAAAGTGTTCCTATTTCTCCACATCCTCTCCAACACTTGTTGTTTCCTGATTTTTTAATGATGGCCATTCTAACTGGTGTGAGATGGTATCTCATTGTGGTTTTGATTTGCATTTCTCTGATGGCGAGTGATGATGAGCATTTTTTCATGTGTCTGTTGGCTGTATGAATGTCTTCTTTTGAGAAATGTCTGTTCATATCCTTTGCCCACTTTTTGATGGGGTTGTTTGTTTTTTTCTTGTATATTTGTTTGAGTTCTTTGTAGATTCTGGATATTAGCCCTTTGTCAGACGAGTAGAATCAACCCAAATGTCCATCTGTGACAGACTGGATTAAGAAAATGTGGCACATATACACCATGGAATACTATGCAGCCATAAAAAAGGATGAGTTTGCGTCCTTTTTAGGGACATGGATGCAGCTGGAAACCATCATTCTTAGCAAACTATCACAAGAAGAGAAAACCAAACACCGCATGTTCTCACTCATAGGTGTGAGTTGAACAATGAGAACACTTGGACACAGAAAGGGGAACATCACACACTGGGGCCTGTCGTGGGGTGGGGGGAGGGGGGAGGGATAGCATTAGGAGATACACCTAATGTAAATGACGAGTTGATGGGTGCAGCACACCAACACTGCACAAGTATACATATGTAACAAACCTGCACGTTATGCACATGTACCCTAGAACTTAAAGTATAATAAAAAAAAAAAAAAAAGAAAATTACAACTGAAATAGGTATCTACTTTTATCTGGTTCTATTTAAAATACTACTGTCCCTAGTATCATTTAGAAAAAATAGACAAGTAACTTAGACTTTTGTCATAGGAAGCCAGGCCAAGATGATGAATTAGTCAATCAATTCATCAACGAGTTCATCAATAATCACCAACTATTAAAAGTATCTCTTATGTTAGAAGTATATGTGAACTCAAAAGCCTAGTTGCTGTCTTGTGATTCAGACTCATTTCTTTTAACCTCAGCTGTCATTGAGGAAAAAAATTAGGAAAAAGAGACCCTCTAACTAGCCCTTCTCACTTAAGAAGTAAAACATCATTTAGTACTGACATTTCCATAAGGGCTGCTGTGGCCACCCAAACACCAGTGGGTATGACTCTTGATGCTGGGTAGTCCTTCTTTTCGGTTAGCTCTCTTACATGATTCAGGCCTCTGTTTAATGGTTACACCCCTCAGATGCCTTACCCTGGCCACCTGTAATAAAATGCTAACCCCATCACTCATTGACCTCTGATTTAATTTTTTCATTGCATTTATTACTCCCTGACATGTTCATTTATTTGATGGTTGCCTCCTCTCACCAGAATGTTGGCCCCTCCAGAGCAAAGATTTTGTTTCACAAATTCTAAGTGCCTTGAGAGCTGCTTCACACAGAAGAGGAGCTCAATGAACACTTGAATGAATGAAGGCAATAAAGCCCTTCCGAGACTCGTCAGTTAAACTCCAGGAAGAGTGTCTTTTGGAAATACAATAATATTATTATTATTATTAACTTTTCTGTAGTACCTATTTTCAGCAGGATAGGGAGATGAGGTGATTTACAACCCCTGTCCACTATTACAAACACTGATGCTCTTCTAGGAAGAGCCAGAAGGGCAGCATCTCAGGTCGGCACCAAGTATTATCTGGGTAACAACATCACATAGTTCTGCCAATGCTACATTTCTGTTCCTCTGTTTAATATCTTTCCCTGGTTATAAAATAAGCTACAAGTATAAATCAACTACAGTTGGTTAAAGATATGGTGACTGCTTTAATATTTCTTGTAAGGGCTGCCTTAATTGAAACAGAAAACATAATAACCATGTTTTCAGCCAAACTAAATTCCTGCTTAACTCATGGTTCATTGTTGTTACCCAGTTCTAGGACTTAGGACCACATTGGTAAGACATTTAAGAGATCACAAAGATGAATGTGCTTACTTGTGAGGGGCCCAGGCAGCCTCTACCACTACCCATGGTTATGTGGGGAGTTCAACTGGCAGAGAAAGGACTATATGGCTTGACTCCCAAATCAGTGTTCTTTTCCCTCTACTCATTTATACCAACAGTAAAAGTTGTTTGCCAGACTGGATTAAGAAAATGTGGCACATATACACCATGTGTATACTATCTGTATACTATGCAGCCATAAAAAAGGATGAGTTCATGTCCTTTGCAGGGACATGGACGCAGCTGGAAACCATCATTCTCAGCAAACTATCCCAAGAATGGAAAACCAAACACTGCATGTTCTCACTCATAGGTGTGAGTTGAACAATGAGAACACTTGGACACAGAAAGGGGAACATCACACACTGGGGCCTGTCGTGGGGTGGGGGGAGGGGGGAGGGATAGCATTAGGAGATACACCTAATGTAAATGACGAGTTGATGGGTGCAGCACACCAACATGGCACATGTATACATATGTAACAAACCTGCACGTTGTGCACATGTACCCTAGAACACAAAGTATAATTAAAAAAAAGAAAACTTACTAAAATTGCAAAAAAAAAAAAATTGTTTGTCAGTATATATGAGTCATAAAGTGATATGTATATGCTGCAGAATATTCCAAATATATATAAAAAATCCATGGCTTAAAATATCTACATTAAATAAAAAATATTATTTTGCATTAATGATTATTTCTTATTGAGAATCAGAACAGTAGCTATAGCAGTATATAGAAATCTCTATGGTCCCTATAAGACAAGGCAAAAGCAATAGAACATGAAATAAAGGGAAGATAAGATGTAATCAGAATTTGAAAGGGAAAGTTGAGGCAACTTGCAGTGGGAGTAAGAAAGGAGGAAGGAAGTGTCAATAAGATGAATGTCGGAATGTGAACGTATATTATCAGTGCAACAAATCTAAGTGTAATGTTCAATTCCAACATGTTTGTCATAGACAAAAGAGGATTTACCACGAAGCTGATGAAGCTTCAGCTTCATGGCCCTCACTTTGGTCAGCACTATCTAAGGTCCTGGGAGAAGCTCTAGCAATATAGTCTGATGGCCATGTTTTATAACACTTGCAGTTGGTTAAGATCGCGGAAATACATTTATCTTGGGTTAGTGTGATATAGTTATGTTTACTATATCATAGTAAACAAAGAAAGTAAAAATGGTTTACTTTCCATTTTGTAGTCTTGTCATGTCATTCTCACTATAAAAACAGCTTCCAGGAACTCCTATGCCCACTGTGCTGATACATCCAGCATCATGACTCAGGGATAATGATGATACACTATTTAATGAGTGACGTCAATTCAGAGAGCAGCTAAGATTAGTCGCTGCACAAGGGAAGTTGAAATGTCCTGAAATACAAATAAGAGAGAGGTTTTCCAATTCTATAACGATTCTAAAAATCTAAAAGACATGATCAGTAAGGAGTTGCAAAGGCAAATATTAAGCATCAACTCTGATCTAACAAGCTAGAGGCAGAATACCCTTTCTATTATTTCCAGAAAATATTACAAAATTGTTGTCATAGGAAAAGGCGATTTAAGAGTACACAGCCGGCCGGGCGTGGCGGCTCATGCCTGTAATCCTAGCACTTTGGGAGGCTGAGGCTGGCGGATCATGAGGTCAAGAAATCAAGACCATCCTGGCCAAGATGGTGAAATCCCGTCTCAACTAAAAATACAAAAATTAGCTAGGCGTGGTGGCCCGCACCCGTAGTCCCAGCTACTCAGGAGGCTGAGGCAGGAGAATCGCTCAAACCCAGGAGGCAGATGCAGTGAGCCGAGAGTGTGCCACTGTACTCTAGCCTGGCAACAGAGCGAGACTCCATCTCAAAAAAAAAAAAAAAAAAGATATAAGGAAAAAAGTACTATAGAACATTTCAGGCAGTTAACAAAAATGTTATATTTCTTGATTTTGTGATGTTTGTGGTACAGTCAATTTGGAACAATTTGTAATTTGTTTTTACTTCTTTTTGCATTCTTAATAAATTTTCACATTTGTACCTAATTTGGAATGTGTAATTTTGTATTTTTTTCCTTAGAGAGAGACCCTAACCCTCACTCAAGTTGTTTAAGCTTCAAAGGTGGACCTACACAACTCAGACCCACCTCTGTACAGAGCTTGTACTGCGCTACATTCCTACATTTCAAAAATGTCTTAAACCACAGGTCCCAGAGCAAGGCAATCCAGACTACAAAGTTCATTTTCCACTTTGCTTAGCATGGCACAATCAAATGTATTTAATGACAGGACAAGAATAAAGACAGAATAAGAATTTGAAATTTTTGAAATGCTTTTCTTCTCTTAAGGCAGGTTTGACTCAATTAAAATATTTATATATGGAAGTGAATCACAGTACGACTAGATTAGGATTGATGAAATGACTTCTAAGCAATGTTTACACACACAAAAATGCCACTTTTTTAAAGGCAGGGTCTTGCTCTGTTGCCCAGGCTGGAGTGCAGTGGTGTGATCACAGCTCACTGCAGGCACAACTTCCGGCATTTAAGGCATCCTCTCGCATCAGTCTCTCAAGTAGCTGGGATTACAGGCACCCGCCACCATACCTGGCTAATTTTTTTGCATTTTTCGTAGAGACAGGGTTTCACCATGTTGCCCAGGCTGGTCTCAAACTCCTGGGCTCAAATGATCCGCCTGCTTTGGCCTCTCAAAGTGCTGGGATTACAGGTGTGAGCCACCACACCTGACCTGCCATTCATTTTTGACTGTGTTGTCAAAATGAAACCTACACTGACCCTCATAAACCTCATTAAACCTCAGGGACTCAGAAACCGGAGAGAACCTGTAACTTCCAAGACTTGCTAACTGGAATGTTTCTGTGCTATGCCGGCCTGGAGAATCCTAAAGAGCTTTTAGAGTTTATAATCTCAAGAATACATAAGCACATGACCCTGCAGCAATTATGTACTAATCAAATGCAATCCATATTAAGTACATAAAAATTCTGCTCATTGTGCAGTAGCTTATTTACTATAGTATACACATAATATATAAAGAGCCAGGAAGTTTCCAAAATTCACAAATTAACTTTGCTTTTTCTTTCCATCCCTCTTGAGTAGTTGGCATAATAACAAACAATATAAAGAATAGCTTGATTTGATATAAAATCAAAGCCACTTAAAAATACAAGTATTAGTAACTCCTACTGAAAATTAAAGAGTTACTTCCTTCCTTGGAATAATAGCCATATAGGTCCATAACCCCTTGAAGTTAAATGAATTCTATAATTCAAATAACTTAATTAACTTATAGATTTCAAAAAGGCAATATGGTGCATATGCCATGCCTAGAGCAGCACTCTATATTCCAACACATTAATACTTCTGCAGTGAAATGCATGATAATTCACATAAGTAACAGAAATAATGATCATAAATAGCTTTAAATCCTTTCAACACAGGTCTTGCTGCCAAATGAATTCAGGTCATGTCAAACTTTGCCATCACACACATTTTTTAAAAACTGGCTTGTGATATTTCCATATTTTTTGTAATACAAGATTGCAGATTAGGGATTGTGAGCCTGTATCTTCAAGAATTACATCTATTTTGTTTTACTTTTATAGAAGGATCAATCAATTGGTGTTTAGTCTCTCAAGGCCTGGGTAGTTTCGGGTAGTTTTTTTTATTTGGTTATATCATTCCCCACCAATCCCAGGACTTTTCAAAGTAAATCACAGTAGAATGCAATAGAAGAAGCTACTGTTATCTTGGGGATTGGTAGTGGTTGCTGGGAACAGCCTCTTTCCCCAAAGCTCTGCCTTAAAAATGAGCTGCCTTTTCAAATGCAGCACAGAGCCACAGAAGGAGAGAATTGATCTCACAGAATTTATAGATGGGGAAAATCACTGCCAGAAATCATGCCTCTAGATAGCACAGTGGGACCCATAAATACTGAAGGCTTCAAGAGTGTCTGGACAGAACCCTATTGAGGATTCCTGCAGTGCGAGTGCTGCCACTGCCATTACTCAAAACTCAGACCTCAAAGACAAGCACAGCTCTAGGAGCTGCATGTAAACAACAGCATTTGATATAGAAAGATCATAAAGTTATAGAATGGATGCAATCTGGCTACTCAGAACTCCTGCCACAAACTAGAAAAACTCTTAGCAGGATCAGCGCATCCTTTCATCTTTTCTAGATAGATAAAAGGAGAACAGGACCATTAACTGGAGGTTGCAGTGAGTGGAAAGAGAAAGAGATGAATGGGCAAACTTTAGGGAGCTTTTACACAGCTAGAAACTGTTACTCTCAGGGGATATTACATGTTTCTTTAGGCTAGGGCATTCAAGAAACAGACTTGCCTCATTCTACATTGAAATATGAAAAATGTGATGAGTAACATAAGTAGTTCTGGCATTTACCCCTTTTTTTTGAAGCTAAGGGTGAATTTTGAGGTATTATTCACTAGGCAGAAAATGCACTTACTCTACCCCCCACACACACAAAATTAAGAAATACAATAAAAGTTTCTTTGCTACTTTGCAATTCTTTTTCAAATAACTCTGCCCCAAATAAGACCATTATTACCCAGATTATCAATAGTTTGATAGTTCTATGAACAGCACTGTAGAAAAATGATTATATCACACTTAGATTTTAATTTCCTTCTTTACCATCTGCCAGAAAATCCCTAAAAGTATTAGCTCTCTTGGCCCATGGTATCAAAATATTCTACTCAAGTAGAGCAACATCTTGATGACATGGCAAGTCTAGGAGTACTAACTCATGAACAGTATCTAAAATATGACTCCCAGTTTTAAGCATATAATGCTGTAATTTCCAGGATGGCTGGTATTATATATATATATTAAACCAGGATGGCTGGTCTAATATATATATAT
>NW_012121154.1:11179879-11226869 GCF_000951035.1 Colobus angolensis palliatus
TTAATATATTTTAGTTTTCATTCTGTTTTATTCTCCTAGCACAAAAACCTACACTATATAACATTTTATATATCTGAGCATTTTGTTTGATAATATGACTATCTATATAAATTTGTTCCAATAATTTTTAAATTTTATAAAAATATAAGTGTTTATTTTCTAGTAGCCAGCTTTTTGCTTGATAATATTCAAAGCAAATTGTTTTTATTAATCTTATTACCTTACTGTACATCATATATCCACAGGGTACTTTGGAAAACAGAGTTCAAGGCAGGAGGGAAAATCTACTGGGAAGATGAGAATTTGGTTCTAAGCGTGCTATTTTACCAATTCTCTGATCACGGGTAAAATAAATGCATGAGAAATGGCTACACAGGGAATGCGGTTGAGTCAATGATCTGCCTGGTTGGTATGCACTCAGCTGCTGTCCCCCATGCCCGACAGTGTGTGCACATCCCACCATGCAGAGCAGCTTCTGGCTCTCATGAAATACAGGCTCCATTTGCCTTGCCTATGCCTGCACATAGAGGCAACTCATGCTTTGTTGGAGTTCAGGGGCCTTAGCCAAAAGGGCAGCAGTTTGATTCATGGGTAAGAAGCAGGGCAGGAAAAAATGGTTACTGTATTGGATAATGCTTTGTGGCAGCCCAGGCGGGAAGTGTCCTGGGGCTTCTCAGTCCCAAATGACAGAGATGACAATTGTGACTGAAAGAAGCCCACAGATATTACTTTAATTAAGAATAGTTCCATTATGCATGAACAGAAATCCTCTAATTACTCTTGGATCTGTCAAGAACTGTTCTTAAGAATTAAGAACAAAATTAAGATAATTATTTTATAAATAGAAATTATAAATTTAGAGAAATGAATATCCAAAGTTTTTGGTCAGCCCAAATTATCAATTAATTTGGGCTAGGGAATTTGGATAGGGAAGTCTAGAGTTTATGTCTATACCTTTGTTTTGCCCACCAAAAATACCCATGGGGGAATTCAGCATTTATTAAGTGAGAAAACATATTTCAAGGACATTGTTGTATGGGGGAACATTATATACAAGCAAAATTTTCATTCTAAGCATCTAAAAACTGATAATAAGGATTAAGAGAGGTCAAATAAAGTAGAAGAATAAAATCAATAAAAATCTTCAAAAATATTCTATACGTGAACTAAAAACATGCTTCCTTTATACTTGAAGGTCTTTTTCTCATAAAATATAGAAAAAGAATCAGGTTTGAAAAGCAACTGCCTTCCACTTTCTGTTTTATATTTATGTTTAAAATGAGGCTACTAGTAATAATCTCTGTTTTGACTATCAGACTTACAAACCTTTCTTTCTGGCTAAATGTGACAGTGCATGATTTATTGTACTTAATATTTTGTCCCTTAGTCACTTTCCTGGCTGAATTTCCCAAACCTCATTAGGGGACTTCTTCCAGTTCATGGCAGATGGACAATGACCACAGGATATAAAATGAACAGCTGTCCTCCTCCCTGCTTGTGCTTTTCTCCCTTCCAGTCTTATCCCTCTTCCCTCACTTCCAAAATATTTATATTTCTTTATTATCACTGGTACTCCTACCATAATGGAGACAGGGATCCATTCTCTCCCAGTTTATGGAATGCCAAGCCACGTTCCAACCACTTCCAAGTGCCCAACCCCTGCAAGTTTTCTCCCAGGCCCACAGTAGAGAACTCTTGCCATGTTGCATGAAACACAAGGAAGAGAAATGTGTCTGGTTTTGCCAGGTTCCCTGCCAGGCCATCCTCCTTTCCCCAGGGCCCATGTAAACTATGCCCGGATGCTCATGCCTGGCCCATTTTCTAGGAGGAGTAATCCCCACCCTGGGCAGCAAGTGTTAAGTATCTCCTCTCCTCCACTCATGGCAATCTGGAGACAGCATTAGTATCATTGTTGTTGTCTGGCTCTGACTTTGGTCCCCACTTCTTAGCAGGGCTCCTGTGTCTTGTTCTTCCTACAGGGTGCCATTTCCCTAACCTACACTGTGACGCCTGACCCTCTGGTGGTACCATAATTGCTCTTGTCAATCTCTTTCCCAAATAATGAAACCCTCCCTCCAGCCCTCCCTCTTTCCTGGATTTCCAACAAATCACACTGTCATTCTCCTCTGTAGTCTGCGTCTGTTAATCAGCAATATTTACTGCCATACTTGTTTTCTTCTCCCATGTGGACTCTCCCCCTACCCCTCCCCTCTATTTGATATTAAACTTCTCAAAGATTGGGGTAGCGTCTTAGGCTTTGCTTTCTCTACAGTGAACATAAGTACATTATGATACATATAACAAACATTCTAAAGATCCTAAAGATCTTCTCTTTGACAGATGAGTCCCTGGTTAATTGACAAGAAACTGGAAACTGCAGGCTCAGACTAAATTCTAACAATGCCCATGGATTTCATTTAGCATACTCTCTTGCTTCAGAAGTCAAGAATGAGGATAGTATTCCGCACCAATGTGGAACAATATGAAATCCCTAAACTAACCTAGGAATTCAATTTAGTTACATTTTTTTTTTAGTTCTAGGTGTGAGCCAAATTCTGTCCTACATACAGAAAGGGACGCTTGTACGTTCCTTAGCCCTCAAGGAATATTTAAGTTAGAAAAGGTGAAAGTGAACGTGCAGAAATGGTCAGTGTATCTATCAAAGCAGAATGAAGTACCTGTCATAAAATAAATTCAGAGGAGGTGGGGTTTCAAAGATATCAGGCTGGGGCAACGGGATGAGTTTTCATGGAGGAGTGGTGTTTGAGAGACCATTTGGTCTACATCAATAATGAATTTCTTCTCATCCTGTAGTTCACTGCTGTATTCCTTCTACTAGAACAGTCCCCTCAAAATGTTAACAGCACAGATTTATGAATGAATCACTGACATTTATTTTTCTAAGCCTCATCAGATGAATGACAAATTGAATATCTCAAAAGAGAAAGGGGATAATACTTATGTCAAATTGTATATTTTAATTCATATAAACATATTTAATTATCAGTTCTAATAATTAAATAATACTTATAATTAATCTCAACAATCTTTGCCAGAACTTTGGGCTTAGTGGTATTTTACAGGATTTCAGAATATTCTCTTTTATTACTTAAGCTGGGGCTTAAGAGTTTGGGGTGAGGTGGATTTGAAATATATATATTTATAAATATTATATATAAATACATGTTATATATATCTTATTTAAACTCATTTTTAAAAATAAACATTTCCTAGAAAGGTCACTTCTGGGATGACAAAGCAGGATACCCTGCATCATAATCAGTTTCACTCCTTTACTTACCAAATTTTAGTTAACATAGAGGTATTCCATATATAAATATTTCATTTTTTGTTTTAATATAGATATTTGAAGATCTGGAAATCAAATCTTAAATCTTAGTTGAATATATTTTATATCCAATAATCTCACCCCTAAATAAAACATATATTTAACCTTATAAAACATATGTATTATTTTTGCCATTAAAATTTTCTAATGTTTTATTTATTTTTGTTTTGGGCTCAGGTCACCAAAGATTTTGTTAGTCTCATAGTTAGAAGTGTCCATGTTTCAGAAGAGGTGTTCACTATTCCATAATACGTTCCTCAAGGTCTTACTCACCAGGGAGAGTGATTCTCGAAAAAAAAATGAGAATCTAATTTTACCTATATTTCAGTAAGTTCATGGAGGAAATGAGCAATAATTCATACCAAGATATGGAGGAATCGATTTCTCCTCCTCTTGAATTACCTGTTCTAAAAGAGTTGAGAGAGAATTTCTCTACTGAATCAAGTTCTGAGTAATTAAGATGTTTATGAATTAGGCTCAAGGGAAAAATCAACTGCTTTTCTTATGCTAAGTGAAATATAATACCTTTTACAAGTGACATTTTATCCTTTACATCTATTAAAGAAAAAATAATACCAGATCTCTTTTCTTTCACAAAGCAATATTCCAATTCAGCTAAGAGTATTTTCAGCTTTTATAATTTCCAGTTTTTATTTTTCAGAATACGCTCATGTAAACAGAGTGGCTCTCATTCATCTCTGAGACTCCGTAGCATGTACGGTACAGAAGGAGAATAATTCAGGCCTAAGAACATTTGTACATCTTAATATGTAAATACAAAGCATTTATGATTTAATGATTTCCTTCTGTCTTGAAATGATAAAAACAAAAAAAGCAGAAAAAAAAAATTAAACACACGTACGAAAATAAAACCCGAATGTTTAGGACATCCATGAGTAAAACTCAAGAGAAAAGGTACTAATCCTATAAATCATGAACAAATAACAGATTCTAGTTAGCTCAGTAATTACATACTGATAAACACATGCATATATACTTCTGTCTACTTGTTTCACTTAAAGCATAGTTGACTGATGATTCTCAGTTTCTTTCTGGGTAATCTTTTCCATTGACTGTGGTCCTCAGATCATCTCCCCCAAACCCGCTTTTAGCATGAAATGTCTGCATCACATCAATTTAACACTTGGTAACATACTATTATAGACGTCTTTGTAATGGTTACTTGTCACTCAGGCAAGAAATATTTATGAGCATTTATTTATTATGAGTCCCTGGGCTAGTGACTGAGGATACTGTGATGGACAAGATAGATTTGTCTGGCAAGCCAAACTATTTATTCTTCATGGTGTGTTTCTAAATGCTTTACCTTTATTCTTTGTTTGGCTAATGAATCCTATTAATCTGATGTAAGAGGTAAGCTAAACTGAACAAGCATATTACTTAGTAAATTCTTTTAGAGTGACTCAATGCAGATCTCTATCAAGGAAATGACAAAGTCACCCCTAACACAACTACCCAAATAATTTTTCTGAAGAATTAATTTTATTCTATTTCTCTATTGCTCAAGACAGAAAGAGGTTCTTTTGCAGACCTCTATTAAATAGCTAAAGAACAACATTATTTTACTTTTAAAAGGCTAAATTAAATGAGTTTAAAACCTCCATTTAACATTTATCTCTCTATTAAATAAGTTGAAGCCCTGAGCTGATACAGATTAGTGTTCAGATAGATGCAGCTTTATCTGACATTGCTCATAGCTGCCAGGCCCAGTTCCTCTGCTCCAGGAGGGCACGCATGTTCCCCTCCAATGCCTTGCCTGTGTTCATTCTGCCTCATCACCTGAAAAACCTTTCTCTGTCCTTTCAAGTGACTCAGGTTGTTGACAGGGATTCTCCTTCCTAAGAAGCCTTCCTAAAGGACCTCATTAGGCACTGCCATCCTGGGGACCTATATACAGACCCACCCTGTTTACAACAATGCCACTTTCTAGAGATTTCATGCTCTGTATGTACCCAGTGCCTTGTTAAATGTGTTCTGTTTTCTCACTTATTTTGTTTTCCCAGAGTTAAAGCCAGCTCAAGCAAATACTGAGCACATAACAAATATTCAGTGAAATTTTGTTAAGTGAATGATGGACACGAAGTGCTACTGGCATTTTCTTTGGACCCTCAACCCTGCCTGAGAAAGCAGAGTTCAGAGGCATCTGTACGATAACATTCTGCAAGGGCGTTATCTCAAATTTTTCTTCCTACCCCAGAGGAAATCTAAAGGAAGCGGATAAATGCCCCTAAGGCTACAACTATAAATTCCACAAGTTGAATCTAATGAATCAAGTGAGAATGGTAGCAAATCTATGCCTCAGCACAGAAATGGATACAAGATCGTTCATTGGAATGGAAAAATGAAGAGTTCTAAGAATATTTTAGGACACTTTCCAAGATGATTTAGCTATGGATAACATGATAAATTTCATCTTGCAGAAATGCATTTTCAGGATTCTTTAACTTTTAAAATCATTTGGTTAAGACAGCCTTACATTTATGTATATATATGTATGAGTGTGTATATGGGTATATATACGTACATAATCTATATACACGTATAATATACATTATATAAACACATCAGATATACACATGTATGTATACATATATAATGTAATATATGTATATATTATATATACCGTGTGTGTGTATGTGTGTATTTGAAAGAACTGAGAGAGCATTGCTGCTAAACATTGGCATGATGGAATTTATTTGAGACACTGCTTAATAATTCAAGCAGTTTTTATATGAGGAATTTGGGAGTCTTTTGGATAACATTTGTTATGCAACTGAAAATGTTTACAAGAGCAATATGAAAGTATCAACACAATAATTTCTCTAATTGTGGATATATGCTCAATTATGAACATAATTGATCACTCAGGTCATAAATAATAATGGAATTCCCTAGAAAACTTTTTGAATCATCGTGTTACACAGTGAACATTTAACATTTAATATCCTAAAGTTCTTCCTAAGGAGTGAACTAAAACTAACTGAACATATGTAACCATATTATTAGTATAGATTTGGAGAATTCCATAGTACACGAGGAAATGTAAATGTTGAATTGTTAACATATAGGTTTTTTATAACATAATCTTAATATAATTTTTGAACTGAGTATAAATAAAATGTCTATGATGGTTGCTATTGGATTGGTTGGATTCATTTTAATTTCTATTTTGGTATCTGATTACTATGGATACACACAATTATGGCATTTCTAGAATTTGTGAGTGTTCCTCACTCTTGCCCTCATATCACTCAAGTAAACAGAATGATGTCACACCCTCATACCTCATAAACAGCCATATAAACAAATGATAATGAGATACACAAAAACATTTCTGGAAAGTTCTGCCCACTATACTGTATTCACCACATACCACCACATACCATACAACAGATGGTTTGCTACATTGTTTCTTTCCCATCCTAACTCTTCTTGGTTTCCCACAATTTTTTACTCTCAAAATGTAGTAAGTAAATTCACCAATGAAGTTTATAAACAATAAATTACAATTTCTTTTACTAAATATGTTCCATTTCATTCCTAGGATATGTTAAAATTTCACTTTTGATTCTAAAACTGCCACCTGAAAAGATTTGTAAATGTATTTTTAGTTATAAACTTGAGATCTCTTTTTCTCATTTCCTTCCTACCTCTTTCCTTCCTCCTTCCACCCTTCCTTCATTTTTTCCTTACTCTCTCTCTCTCTCATTCCCCAATTCTGCTACTCTTCCAGTCTTTCAGTGAGATACAAATCCATGCTTTAAATAACATAAGTTGCCCTGACGGGCTACAGTCTTCTGGCTTGTGGGGAGACCAAGGGTTCTTGCTAAGTCCCATGTTTGTGTCTAGTCCTGACACCTTGGTCCTGGTGCTTGCTCTGGGTTTTGAGTCTTAGGTAATAAACCCTTCATTCTCTGATTACCTCCTCTTCTTGGTACTTTTTCATCAACTCTATTGTAATTGGTACAAATGAAAGGCAAGGAAATAGAGAATCTAAGCCATATTACCAGTATACTATTCACCAAAATGTAATTTTTCCCCTTTAATAAAGGATAATTTAATCAGTATAGGAGCTCTCCTCCCTTAAATAAAGTATGAATAATATTAGAATTAGGAGACATGTATTTTAAAATTGATTCTCGTGTTCTTTAATTGCTTAAAGACAATATCTGAAACTACTGTTCATTTCTTTAACAAAAAGAACAAGTACTCAGAATACTGATACATTATTAACCATTATTCAGCTTATTTTTATATATTAACAGCATAATTAATCTAAACACATTTATTCTGATTAAGAGGCTCTAAGTTGCCTGTCATGCTACAGTTAAAAAAATTATTTTTGTAGCACCACAACTCTTTAAAAATAAAATATTCTTTTGGTTATAAAAACATTATGTTTTTGCTACAGAAGAGTTAGGATACACTTGTTAATAAGTCAAAGAAAACTCTTTCATCAAAAAACTATTATTTTTGTTTTTCCTAATGCTTAGCTTATGATTATACATGGACTTCTGAACTGCCTGTAAACTGTTGTAGGTAATACTGTCAACTGGAGAAGAAAACCCAAAATGTAACCAGGTGATTTCATATAGTACCTGCTACACGGGCTGAAACAAGGCACTCTCATGAAAAAGTGACAAATACATGACTTAAAGAAAACTGTTCTTCAGCACAATCAACCACAGTGGGCTCCTGGTTGTAGAACACTGGCTTGCAATTTGGAATAGAGGGCTCCTGAGGGAAACAGTCCTTTCGCTAATGGCGGACCTTCTAAGATATGGAAGCGACTGGAGGATGCTGTTCTGAGCATGGCTGCTGGACATCTGCAATTCTCATGCCACAGGGAACGACCAGGAGGGGGTTTCACTCTTATGGGACCTAGCCCCATTAAAAGACAGCATCTTTCTTCCCCTAGAACATTTCCTTTGTAAATGTATACCAGTTATTTATAAATACATACCCTTGAAAAATAAAATGTAACGTAATAGAATAGACAGCAAAACTGCAAACACTCAATCAAAAGGCACCCTATTTTACTGAATGCTTTGGGTAGGAACTTTTAGCTCTAAAACAAAAGCACTTAAAAGAAACACTGCCAGACACAGTCATTGTTTTCATTATCTATGTTTGAATTTAACATAGATTATTCATGCCAAACATGAAGCCTTAATTGGTTTCTTTCAGTTACCAGTAATTATCTCTCTCACTACCAGTTAGTCAGACCTCAGGAAATAGAAGATATTTCAATCTTAATCTGAGCAAAACACAATCAGGAAGGTAATCCTGATGTAATAGAATAAGCCAATGTATGCAAAATACATATGTAAATCATCTTAAGATTTATTGAATTATCTGCAGTATTTTTAATACCACTCCCTGCTGGAGAGAAGTGAGAACAGAATGTAACATTTAAAAATATTTATTTCACTTAAAAAATGTTGTAGATTATTTACTGCAAAACTAAGACTTACTATTCTCTAAATCTGAAAGCATCTGGCATTACAATCCTGATTGCACACCATGTTTAAAGCAAACGTTTCCAAGTTAAATCATTATAACTGCTAAAAACACTTACCAATGGAAAACTGGAGGACAGAAGCTGTTGTTGTATTAAGGCCTGTGGTAATCTAGAGAAAAAGAATACATAAAAATAAGACAAGATAGGAGAAAGAGGAGAAAGATGCTGGGAGGGGTACGGGGAGGGGAAGAGTTAAAAAAGAGGAAAGAGGAAATCCATTAACAGAACTTGCATTTATCCAGTTGTTAGTTCATTTTATCAGTGTGTCCAAACACAGATCTGTTTCTTGTTCCCCTGTGGGGAATAAATAAGTGAAATCCTGACTTGGGGATGGATAGCATATTTCTCAATGTCCTTTCATAAACTGTTTTTAATGGAATCCAGCAGGTTATCTTGTGAAGGCATTTAACAAGGCTCCTCTCCACTCATTCCACCATCTCCCCTCCATCCTACCATATCAAGAGATCTGTGACCCAAAGAGAATGTAGCAAAAAGGCTACCAAACAAAAATTGGGAGATAAATTAAGAACAAATAAGCAGAATAAAATTATTTTGAAAAAGAAATAGAACTACAATAGCTAAAGGTCATAGGCTTTCTTTGTGGAGGGGTGTGATAAAATGCTCTAAAATTGATTGTAATAATGGTTCCATAACTTTGTAAATAAACCAGAAGCCTTGAACTGTACACTTTAAAAAATGTAGAATCTGTGGATTATTTCTCAATAAAACTGTTAACCAAAAAATGAAGAAAAGAAATATAATTATGGACCTAGAAATAGTCTTCTGACAAGTTTCTGCTACTTTTCCTTAGTTTCATGAAGAAGCATGCTTAAGCAAAATTTCCCCCTTCTGAAAGAAGAATGGTGCTTCTTTAATTTTAACATTTTTTTATCCTTTAACATTTTTTTTATCTGACCCTTTCATGGGTCAGAGCAGTAACTTTGACACATACCAGCTCAAATGAGACGAGAATTCAGGTTCTCATTTTGCTGGGTTTTGAAACTCTGTACACTACAATATAGGACATTTCAATGACTCCACCCTATGCAATAGAAAGCGGATAACTCTTCACTGTGGCAGAGGCAGTAGGTTGTCTTACTTTTGCTTCTTTTCTTTTTGTTGTTTTGTTTTTTCTGAGACAGAGTCTCTGTTGTACTTGGCTTCTTATACGTCTTAATAACATCTTTAGACATATCCCTGCACTTTGTTACCCCTTATAGGATAGAGTCCACAATTGCAGAAGGGTCAAGTGCGATACAATTCACGAACAGCCGTAGGAAATGAGTGAGCAAGCCTCTTGTTCTGTTGGAATTCCGTTGAGATGTGAATATTAAAAGATCGGATGCATGTGAATATCAAAATATCTATATCATGACTTGGAGAGGTGACTGAACATGTGCTTTAAATACATGGCTATAAAGCTACTGCTAGTGCATTAAATGTACTGAAGAGTCTTACTTATCCTGATGGTGTAATAAATGATGCTTGTGTCACCTACTTGATCAAGTTCCACAGCCGTGACCTCTGCTAGCGAACAGCAAGTTGTGTGAAACATCGCCAAATTTTAAATTATGTGTGCTGAGGGTGAACCTAGACTTTGATTAGTCACTGATTCTAATTTTTTTCACCAGGGAAGCTTAGGACTGGTTGACTCATTTCTTTACCTTTACCCATTTATTTTATTAGTAAAATATTAGCTACAAGAAAGAACAGGAAAGATAAGGGGGAAAAAAAGAAGCACTGCCTATGAAATGTATTCTGAAATCTATTCACCTATATTTATACTTGAGTATTATAAATAAAAATTATACCTGTATTTATAATTGGGTATTACAAATTATTAATCTTGAGTTCAAATGTGAGTTATTACCTTTATATTTGACATTCTGAAACAAAAGTTGCCTTTAAAGAGCTTTTGGTAAATAATATGGTTAACTATGACTGTCTGAGACATAACTTTTTTCTTAGCAAATCTCTCTTAAATTATTAAATATACTCAAAACTACAGGAAATTAGTATGATAACTAAATGAATCAGAAGAAATCACTGTAGGCCAAAGCTGTTCATTCTGCACTTTTTCTCTAAAATTTTTTATTGGGTTTGATATTGTTTTAGACCAAACTCACCCTTGTAATTAAAATGCATTTCCAAATATGTGAGAATAATTCAGTAAATAGGCCTGGCCCGGAGGCTCATGTCTGTAATCGCAGCACTTTAGGAAGCCACGGCAGTAGGATTGCTTGAGCCCAGGAGTTCAAGACAGCCTAGGCAACATAGGGAGACCTCATCTCTGCAAACAATTAAAAAAAATTAGCTGGGTATGGTGGTGCATGCCTGTAGTCCCAGCTCCTTGGGAGGCTGAGGCAGGAGGCGGGAGGCTGAGGCAGGAGTCTGAAGTGGGAGGATAAGGTCAGAGGATCAGCTGAACCCGGTAGGTCGGGGTGCAGTGAGCCATGATGGCGCACCTGGACACCAGCCTGGGTGCCAGAGCGAAGCCCTGTCTTAAAACATAATAGTAATAATTTAGTAAATAATTTCTTTTTTTAAAATGGAGGGTAACATAACTCATTTCATTTTAAATTCTGAGAGCATATTTTTCCTTTAAAGGAGTGAGTAAATGAATTCCTTTATACCTTTATTTTATGCTAAGAAAATGAATAAAGTTCAGTGTCACCACCTGAAATACAGAGACTTCACTGGGTTAAATAAAACCCAGTGAGGGGTGCATGGCATAGCAGTAAAAGGAACAAAAACTTGTGCTATGTCCAGGTAACAGTTGCTGCCACCTCTCACTGACTAACTTCTCCTGATATGAAATGGTTTTTTAACTACATTCACAAAAATGGAGATCCTCTTTTTAGCATTTTAAAAGATAAAGCCTTAGCCTACTAAGGTTCTTTGTTTGTGGTTCTTTTTCTTACAACTTCAGGAAGAATGGGTTTTATGAAAAATAAGAAGGCATATTGTTTAAAAAGTGATGTTTGGGGGCTGATAACGTTCATTAGTTCTCATGCACAACAATTTTGACTGGATTCAGTCACAAAGTACCATGCAAATGTTTGGATTTTAGTAAATATTGAATATAATGTTAACTGAAAATTGAATTCCTCACTTTTCATTTGATTGATCTGTCTTCTATAAACACAACTTGGGTACAATATATATTTTTGCTTTGGGGACACCAATACAGTATAAAAATTATGAAAAATTAGAAGTTAGTATAAAATGTGGACATCATCTCCATCACTCTCAATCTGTTTTATTTTACTCCCTTTGAATCTCACCATACAAATTCATCTTAGGAAAATGCTTACAATGGAAATATAAAAACTACATGCTTTCTTATTTTCTAGATGAAGATAATTTTTTTGAATATTTTCCTTTTTAGTTGAAAGGCTAATCCTACATTAATTATAAAACACAATTCAAAATTAGCCCACTGAATATGTCAACTCTAATGCTAAATAAACAGGGATATAGTGAAACAATCAGGACTAAACACACAAAGGATTAAATAATACTTCAGTTTTATGCTATGAAAATATGAAATAATATTCTTAGATATTTTTATTTCCTATTAACCAGTGGCAACAAAAATAACTTGCCAAGCATTTCCAGGAATATTACTAAATGAGACACCTTCTAAAACAGGCATTTAGTCTAAGCTCAATTAACTACAGTAAAAAAAAATTAAATTTGGTAAGGTTTATAGATAATTAATTCTGTCATAGTATATTATCTAAAATGTACTAGCAAATCTATTTTTTCAAGAAAAACTTCACCACCAGAGTCATACTTCTCTGCAGGAATATTATAGCACTTGTGAGGCTTGAATTATGAGCAACTATTATTTTAATTTGCATCCAATTAATTGTTTGTGTTGTAATTTCAACTAAAAACTCCTCAATTCATCAATGCTCTGAAGCTTGTATCTTTAATAAATTAAATGTATCTGTTGGCATGAAAGGGGTATTTAAGCAGCATAAAATAAGAACCATCTTATAACAATTAATTGGCTTTCACATTTTGATAACCAAATCTTCTTTTAATTGCCCATCTTGGCACCCGCCCCCCCAACAATTTACACTGGAAGTCAGTCTTTTGACAACTTTGAAAGTTAATGATTTTTAAACACAATGTGACAGAAGGGTAAAAAATACAACCTATTACCAGAAGCCCTCTGAAAAGGAAGATATGGGAAATAAAAGAACAAGCATTAAAGCCAAGCTGCAAAGCAGAAAAGTAAAGCATAAGAGATAGTACAAGAAGAGTATTAGGGACAAAGGAATTGAGACAGGCTATAACGTAACAAGTGCTTTTATATTGTTTTTCAAGAAGGTAAAATGAAAGTAGTCTTCATGCCAGAAAGAATTACCAAGTTAACAACAACAACAAAAAAGGCTCATTAGCTGCATGCTGATGGCTAGTAGTTTCACTTCTTTCCTTTTTGAATGCTCATGTTTCATTTTACATATGATTTGGCAAGCAAAAGCTACTAATCAATCTAAAATAAAGGAAAATAATCTGCTTCTAAGTAATTTGACATGAATCAAAAATTTTTTAAAACTGGTTTATTCAAGGTGCTCTTTCACTTAAAGAAAAATCCATCAGGTTCTTCTGTGGCTATGAACCAAAGTTTTAAAATAACGTGATAAAACTGAACATCTAACAGTTTTGACTTGCAAGGAGAAAATAAGGACAATTTTAAGAGCATGGCTTTGTAGGAGAACTTAGAAGGTCATAAACTGTTTATTATTTATATTATAGCAAATACTCATATTTTTAAAAAGCCATCTAATCATAGTGATGCTCCATGTTTAATGAGATCCATTGATGCTGGATTTTTATCCATTTTTATCACTGAATTACTTATTTTTACATCTGAAAACAGGCCATAGAATCGCCCCTTCCAATTTTAAGATATTTGTAATAGGACTCATAAATCATATTTGAATTTTCATCTGAGCTTTAAGAGCGTAAGAAAAACTTTTGTTGGCAAAAAGCTCAGTAAATACTATAATGGAATAATGTACATAAATAGCACATACTTACCAGTTCTCGTGGACCATATGGTTCACAGAAGGTGACAGCATTGCCATGCATAATCGCACCACACTGTTCTCCAGTCTCACAGTTGTTACATTGAACCCTGCAGGAACACAGAACACATTCCCAGTCTGAGAACTAAGTAGCACATGTGGCTTACTGCTCAGGTAAGAAGAGATGCAATAGTTATTGCTACTCAGCTCATATCACCATTTCGAGGAAAGTAGGGATATTTTGTATTATAATAAGGTTAAGAAGATCTGAAACCTTGAAAGACTTGAACATAAATCTCAATTCTTTCAGTTACTTACAGTGGTGGGCAAGTTACTTAACCTTCCAAAGTTTCAGTTCCCTCACCTGTAAACGAGGATAACAGTACTGACCTAAATCCCACATAGTTATTGTGAGGATGAAATGAGAGATTATATATAAAACTCAGAGTACAGAACCAATGTCACAGCAGGTACTTAATGAAAGATGATATTATAATCAATAATTATATAATATATACATGCCCAATACAATGACATTTGCAAGTATTAAAAATAAGCAGAGTAATATCCACTTACATAAAAACTTGTATCTCTGAAATTAAAAGGTGTTTTATGCATTTTAAACATTTTTCTTTGGAGTTATGGTTAATGTAATGTTTAAAATGACTGTCCTCAGACAAATCTGCATGTATACATTCCACCACGCTAAAAACAATGAAATCAGATTGTATTTAATCCACGTATTAGTATGATATACACACAAATTCTAATTCAAGCAAATTTTGGATACTGAGCTATTATGCTAACTTTGCAAATAACGTAATTAGCTCCTATCTTTATTACTATAAAATGAAGTGGTTATTAAAATCTTAGGACAGGATCTCAAAAATGAATTTATTCATATCTCTATCTAGTAGAGATTGAATACACAAGGTATGTGTATTCTGGATTTGACCTTGTATATTTACAGTAACATTTACAATTTTCTGCATTGTGACATTTCAACCTACAATCATTACATTCCTAACATGTAGAAAGAAAGAGCTATGTTTCCCCTGTCTGAACCTCAAACCACATGAGAGCTGTATTTCATGCAGAAAGAACATTTTCAAAGACTTTCACATTCCAGGTGCCAAACACTGCAGAAAGGGCACTATGCCCTTTGTTTAGGAGATTATTGTATTATGCCCTTTCAGCCATTTGTTAATTTTAGAGAAAAGGAGTAGAACACCCATCCAAAGAGGAAGAAGACAAAAGTGTGAAAGGAGCCCATAAAGCCAGGAGGCAGAAACACTGCATGTCAAAACTTGGCAAAGAAATCAAAGTTATTCCTCTATGTTTACCACATTGATTAAATGTTATTATTCTAATCTTTTGAGCAACGTTCCCACACAAAAGATCAACAGTGCCAAGTGTTTTTAACATATTTTAGAAAAAACATAAACAAATTTGATACAGAATTTGAAATGTTAGTATCTCATAGCATCACAATTCTTAGGAGATTCAAATCTTCCCTTGGTTACTGTGAAGCAAGACATTAGAAGAGACACAACAGTAGCTTCGTAAGGACAATAAACCTGTCTCTTGTTCATTAGGGCATGGTCCTTTTGAGCACATTGTATTCCTGAAATATTTGTTGAATGAATAAATGAATATAACACAACTTCTTAAATATAACCACTTTAAAGGTCTGAGGTCTAAATAACTTAGAATAGTGCCTGGCACATAGTAAGCATGATGTAAGTGTTAGCTATTATTATTGCTAAGAATTTCTCATGGATTTCCACCATTTTCATCTACTCCAGAACCTTACATGAGGGTTTTTTTTTCCATAGAGACTGTATTATGCGAATGACTTCTTACTACTTTTCTAATTCTTGTGATTGTGATAAAAGTACAGTGAAGTAGCACAAAATTTATAGTAGGCTTCTTACTTTAGTGAGAAATGAAGATTATTTGGCCTCCAAGTCATTGTGAAATGGCTTAAGAGAAACATCAAGTTTGATGGAGAAAAAAGTAAAAGAATGTTCAGACCTCACAATGGCTATCTGCAATTTGTCTCCAGTGACTCTGAACTAAAAGTTGTCATTGTTGATGTGAAATTTGAGGCCTGCTGCTTAAACTTCTATAGTAATTATTTTGTCTATAAATATTGCTCAGCAGTTTCCAAATCAACTATATATCAAGAAAATATCTATATATAATATATGTATTATAGGCCCCCTCCTTCCATAGTTTTGCTTAAACAGAATTCAGCTAGAAACTGGATAACTGTATAAAAGTAATGGCCTACAGCCTGGAATTAGAGAACCAGTACTTAGATAACAGATGTTTGATGTCTTTGGAGAATCACTTCTATGTAGTAGAATAGCAGGGGTTAAAAACAAACAAACAAACAAACAATAAAAACACAAGAGAAAAGAAAACAGATACAGCTATTCTTCCCATTGAACTCAACAATCCTCTAGACCCTTCTCTTCTTCATTGTGCTTTATATCTCCACAAATTTATAATAAATGGAAAAAGGCATTGGTAATCCTGCTGAAGAAACTAAAAGATTTATAATGATCAGATATTACCCACTGTGTGGCTGCTACCTCCAGAAACAATGGCTTCACCAAGGACTGATGGGACAAATCTGTCAGATTTCTGCCAAGGTCTTTTAAATGTCCTTTACTTGAATTTCTCACAGTCTGACTGGGTTTGTCAACATAAATTATTTTAATTTACTCTGAATGTCCATCCCTCTAGGAGGTCAAATTCAACCCTCTCTTAGATGCCAATGGTGTTATTTATTCATCCATCATTTATTAATTCATTCTTGATTTTAACAAACTTAGGTTGAGGGCTCACAAGCACTGCACTAAGCTTTAGTGATACAAGGACCAAAGAAACACTTGTCTTTTCTTCCAGGAGCTTACATTTCAAATGGAAAGGCAGAGAAGTAAACAAACAGTTACAATAGAGGGTGTCAATGCAACGATAGCTATTTATTGCATTCTACGACGTATCAGATACTCAAATGCCTCTTACTCTCTAAGACAGTTATCAGTATCTTATTTTACTAAGGAGAAGATTTAGCTACAGAGAAGTTAGGCATTTGCTCAAGGTCACATGGTCGTGAAGCTGCAATTTGAACCTAGAGTTTGTTATCTGGACCTAGAACTTGCTACCTCCAACAGCTGTGACACTTGTCATTGCTCTTCACTCATAACAGGAGCATACACTGGTTGCGATGGTACCTAATGTAGAGACTGGGGAAGTAAGAGAAAGCGTCCAAAGGAGATGGTCCCAGAACTGGTCCTGAATGAGAAATAGGAGTTACTCAAGCAAGCAAGAAAGATGAGTGTGTGACAGGACACATGGAATGCAGAAATTATGACACACAGCTGGACTATTAGTTGACGGGGTCAGTATGACTGGAACCACGTTGATCCATGCAGAAAGGCAGCAAAGGATGTGGCTAGAAAGTGGTAACCAGCTCACAAAGGCTTCATGCGCTGTTTACCATGTGATAGGTGCTGATAGAAGCTCTACAAATAATGCCTCAATTAATTGATATAAAATCCTCTCCATTTTTTATCTCCACTTAGACAATGCTAGTACTGAGATTTAGAAATATTAAATTACTGTCCAAGGTTACACAGCTAGTCAATTGCAGAACTAATTATTTTGTTTCCAAAGTCATGTGGCAAATCCCTTTTAGAAAAATTACTATAGCAAAGTATGGGCTGGAGGTAGACAAGACTGGGGGCTACTAATGTAACTCAAGTAAGATACAATGGTGCCTTGAAATAAGGTGGGATGGAGCAAAGTGCACACCCTCTACTGCTCTATAAAAACCTAATGTAAGCTACATTTGGCATTTTCCACTTCTAATGGCTGCATTAAAAATAAACGAATTAATTTCAACAAAGTGTTTCATTTAACTCAATATATTCAAATTATATTTTCACATGTAAGTAATATAAAAATTATTAATTACACTGTTTACATTTTTAAATACTGTCTTCAAATTGTGGGGTATATTCTATACTTACAGCACATCTCAATTCAGACTAGCCATATTTCAAGTGCTCCACAGCCGTTCGTGACTAGCATCTACCATGTTGGACAACACAACTCTAGAGAATTAGAGGGCTTGGAAACTGCCTGCTTTCTGGTTACACTCAAAATTGGAGATGATCAGCTGAACTTTCAGAGAAAGGCGATTGGGACTGATAGGACAGTTTAGGATCTAGTTGAAATCATGGGAGGGCTTATCTTTAGGGGCCTGGGGATAAGGGAGGATATACAAAGTAAAAAGAGAAAAGGTTCAAGAATGAATCCCTGGGGAACAACCAGATTGCCCGTGGTCTGGTTTTTGGAAAGCTCTAACCATCATCATAATCCTTCAGTGTGTATCAATCCAAGTGTATCTCCATTTACTTCTCCATGATTATTGGTGGTGGGGTTCCTTTCTATGCATATTCTTAACTAATCTGTGCTGCCCATTAAGGTGATCTTCCTAATATTTTTTCTACCAATAAAGTTAACTATTGTACAACTACACATATGAATGCCATTATGATAAAGGGAAAGATAAATCATAATTTCATGATGAACACAATGATCCTGATGGAGACCAGGCAAGACAGTACAGAGGGCAACTGGTGGTCATGGCTTCCAAGAAGAGAATAGTGACTCCTGCCAGAAAGATGAGATGAATTTTAAAAACCTATGGATATAAACAAACATTCAAATTCCAAGAAAAATAATTCCTGGCTCACCCCAGAATCTGAAACAATACTTAAATGCATAAGTGCTCCTTCGGTCCTACCCTCCTCACTTTCTCAGAATGCCTCTGTGTCTAACAATTTAACTTGGTTGAGTGGAGTGAGGTATTTAACCCCCCAAAATTTTCTCTGTGAAGACCACAAGTAATCTGAAATTCTACTCTTCCTTTATGGAAAAGTTCTATGAGTTCCTGAGAACTAGGATTTGATTTGCTGGATAATGAGTGGTTCAATTTTCTTTAGGCTCAGTGTAAAACAAAAATAAAAACAAAAACAAAAACTGCTGTTGTTTACTGCTGACATGCAAATCTGTAACCTCACAATTAAATGTTTTCTACTTTCTCATTTTCTCAGGAAAATGTTGGGCTTTGTAAAGTTAGGTAACATACTCTTCAGAGATTTGTGGGAAGAAGGTAGTTTTCAATAATCCCAGTTAAACAGACTTCTGTTGTTCAATTTAAAAAGGAATGTGACCTCCCAGCCTAAGGATTATAAATGAATTGCTTCTCTGCCTAATAGTAAAAGTAATACTAAATGTTTCTCTAATCTAAGAATGCTTTTCCCCTTTTATATTTCCCAATATGAAAAACAGAACATAAGAATCTGCCAGATACCTTGGAGTATCATATGGATTGCCCACCTCAAAAATATATTTTGCCATGAACAATATGATAAAAAGACATTTTAAGGGAAATACCAGCAATCCTCAAAAATCTTTGAAAGCTTGAACTTACTAAACTGTCTCTGAACCAATTTATCACATGCTTAGGTTCCACATGAAGCTTATCTATTATTTGAGTTTACAGATCATCAAGTGAGAGGGGACTTGAAATATCACCACATCGCACCATTCCCTTCTGATGATGACACAGGACTAGAATTCAGGTTGCCTGATTTCTTGTCCAGTATTGTTCCCACTCTGCCTTATGCAGCTAGTGAGGGAAAAATTCCAATTCTATAAAAACAATGTGCATTTCAAGGAATGTTTGTCATTTTTACTGTGAACATTTATTTTGAACATTTACAATAACTTTTCTTAAAAACTATTTTTTCATTTATAGGATAATTTTTTGCTGATAAAAAAGTATAAAAAGTAGAGAGATGAATGGACTACTTCATAAAAAACATTAAGAGTGAATTCACTGGACTGAAGTACATGACAATTAAATTCAGTACCCCTTTGGCTATATATATTCTTAGATAATTCATCACAATCTATTTCATATGTACACTATCTCTTTTTTCACTAACAAAATTATAAAAGAATCAGTAAATATAAAGACTGGTACTTGCTGACCAAAAAAACTAGGATCAAACCATAAACATAAAAGAAAAACAAATGCTTTGAACCCGGGTTTTGTCTTCCACTGTAACAAGCTCCTTGGCAAATCGCAAGCTTGTTATTTTGGTATTAGTTCTCTATTTTTTGCTATTTATTATTCAGGTGACTGTTTTTTTCGAGGGACAAAGAATTACATGTGATGATACCTTTGAACAGTAGAGAGTATACTTCTGAAGATATAACTGGGCTTTTTAATCCTGATTTTTAAATTATTAGGCATGAAAATATGCTCAACCACCATTCATCGGGCACAGAGGAAGATGAGGTGAAATATCCCTGTAGTCTGGGGTCCCCACAGAGCAGTGACTCAGATGGGCTCTCAGGATGCAGGAAAGAGGAGGAGGATGAATAAGAAAATTGAGCTCCTTTGCACAACCAGAGATTTATGAATGGTTGGTAGTGACATCATCCTGATAACAGTAAATAAATAACTGAAATATTGTTTTCTCAAGAGCAGTCTAATGGCACGACTCATTCTTTTTAGATCATAGTGAAATCACTCAGCCTGTAGTCAGGTACTCTGCTGAAGCAAGTTAATCACCTGGAAACTCACTGACAATCAGTTATCATCAAATTCTCATTTGAGATACATGTAATTTGTCCTCAAGACCAAGGACATCATATTATCTCTCCATAATGTATTGCCACTGAAGGGGTCAGTGTCTGATGATCAGCTCCACCAGAAGCAATCTGACATTCTATAAGCCTGCATTTCTGAGCCACATTCACCAGCATTTCCAAATGGAGATATTTGGATAATTTTAACTTTTGTTCTGATTATTTAAAGGTTCTTTAAAACTGAAAAAGGAAAAGAAAAGTTTCTTGTAATTTCCTGACCCAAAGATAATGTGTCTGCAACCCCAGGTACAGATCACACTGCCTGTGCTAACAAGAATCTGAGGTATGAACTTGCAAAGCAAGGCCAGATCAAGGACTGATGAATTCATCAAAGTAAATGAGATCTTGCCGGCCATTTGGTAGCTGGGCTGCCAGCTGACTTATTCTGAGACACCAGAACTCTTTGTACCTTCCATTCAAACCTCAACAACCAAATACTCAACTTCTGACCATATTTTACAATATAGATAATGTTTTATAATAAAACATTATACTTCTAAGCAATTTATATGATCATTTTCAAGAAATGAAAGATCAAGCTTATTTTTTAAAAAAATCCTATTCCCTTGGTAAATGTGGAATCTTATTAGAGAAACAGCAAGGAAAGTTCATTATATAAGTCTGAGAATAATATTACCTTCAACTATGTCATGTCTTTTTTTCTAAGGAGCTAACACATGCTGTAAATGTGAAAATGACAAACTCCATTTATAGCTCATTCTTTCTCATTACTTTTCACTGAGGAAGGTAAGATAACTCTTCTTATTTCACTAGGGAGTTAAAAAATTGATCTCTTCTTCGTTAACAGGTGCGAATGACAAACGTTATTTAGGTTAAAAATAACACCTCTAAAATCTTACTACTGCACACAATATTCTGACCTCCTACTATGGTAAATTGCACTACATGCTGCTTGAAGAAATATTTTCTTACTTGTTTCAAATGTACTTGACATTTAATTCCTTTGAGTGAGCTCTTGTTTTTGTCACCTAAACCAGAAATTAAACAAGGAAGTAATAAACCTCTAGATTCACACCTTATTTTATTAGTTGGACACCCCCTGGTTAACCTTTCTATTGTAGATGAAACTTTTCCCCAGAGCAATTACATCATGATAGAAAAAGGGAAATGAGGGGGAGGAAGCTAACGAGGAAAGTTAGAGGAGAGTTTTGTAATAAGAGAAAAAGGTTATTAACAAAAGAGAAGAAAAAGTAAGAGAGAGTAGAAAGTGGTGAAGAAATCAAGAGGGAGCAGGTTAGAGAAAAAGCAGAGATTCACACATGATCAAAATAGTGAACCATTAAACTCCAAATATTAAATTATAATTCCATAACCTGAAAATGCACAGATACACTAGAGGTTCTGGCAAGGGTACATCATCAGAGAAAATATTTATTGTGTTTGATTTTTTTTCATCTATTCACCATTTCCTGTAGCTACTTGCTCTTGAGAAAATGAAAGGTTTATGCTCCCTTTCACCAGCACTGTCTTTCTGGCTCACTGCCCATGGGCATGTTGGATACTGAGCACAGTGGAGATACTTTTATTATCCAATTTATTTCTCCCTTGTTTGTTCATCAGTCTTACTTCTTTCTGATTACCTAGAAACTCCACTTACATTGTAGTTCTCACACTTGGCTACTAAATGGAGGAGTCCTCTTTGTTTTTTATTATTTATGGCATGGGGGTTGTCCAAGATACTAATGAACTATAAAGTGGTTTTACTGCTTGCTTGACTTATTTTCGTTTATGGGCTAAGCTATTATTAAATAAAGCTCCAGTTAGAATAATTCACCCATCATCTTGAAATCTCAGTATTTTTACACTCGTTGTTCAGACAATTATTTTTCTCAAAGGAATGTTAGTAAGCCAAATCACCAGTCTTTTTCCTGATTTCATATTAATTGCTCCAAAAAATTGGTATTTTCAAGAGAATACCAGATGTGGCAGAGTCTGTGATTGCTATTTCCCTGGTCCTGTAAGATTGTCATTTATATATGAAAATGGAAATGTTCTAGTCTTTTCTTGATTCTAGCAATCCAATGCAATGCCAACCATGGCTTTAGCTTCCTTTGTTGTAAATTGTGGGCCTTTCTGTTTCATTATCTAACTGATGGAGGTCTTCTTGTACCACAGGATCTGAGACAACTTTATTTGTGACTTTCTTGATGTTTCACATCTCTGTTGGCATCACAACCCAGTATCTAAGATGCTATTTCTGAGAAGTAACTCCTATTCTTCCCTGATCTCTGTTGAGTAGGGCATCTCTGCTATTATTATTGTTCTATCATTGTGCTGGAAGGGAAACATCTGTTGTCATCTAGCTGCCATTTATCATTGTGTTTTTTAATAGTTCTACATTTCCCACTAGAATATCAGAGCCTGGTGATATTAGAGTCTGGATGCCTTCTGTGATCTTCAGAAAATAAGCATTAAAGGGATAACTTAAATAAAACACAGATCCTCTCTGACTTTGTAATTGCTTAGAGGGTAAAACACTTCTTGAGAAAACTAGAATCCATTCATGTTTTAGTTCCTTTGCAGTCTCTCTCTTTCTCAAGTTATGAATCAGAAATATCTCCTATGTCTTATTTTTTTCATTGCCTTTCTTCTTATTATTGAAACTTTTACTGAGGAAAATTTACACACAGTGCGATACACAGATCTCAAGTTCTGAAAATGCATCCATCTATGTAATCCACATCCCCTCACGATATAGAACATAATCATCACCCCAGAGAGGTGCCTCATGTTCTTTCCCAGTCAACTCTCTGTCCCTGAAACAACTACTGATCTTATTTCTATCGTGTTAATTTTGCCTAATCTGGATTTCATAGAACTCTTGGGTCTGGCATCTCTCCTTCCTTCCTTCTTTTTTTTTTTTTTTTTTTGAGACAGAGTCTCTGTCACCAGGCTGGAGTGCAGTGGTGTGATCTCGGCTCACTGCAACCTCCACCTTCCAGGTTCAAGTGATTCTCCTGCCTCAGCCTCCCGAGTAGCACTATGGGTGCATGCCACCATGCCCAGCTAATTTTTGTATTTTTAATAGAGACGGGGTTTCACCACATTGGCCAGGACGGTCTCGATCTCTTGACCTCGTGATCCACCTGCCTCAGCCTCCTAAAGTGCTGGGATTACAGACGAGAGCCATTGCACCTGGCGTGGCATCTTTTCATTCAACGTAAAATTTTTGAGATTCATCCATGTCGTTGCAACTGTCAATAATTCATTCCTTTTTATTGCTGAATGTTAATAGTATTCAATTGTGTGGACATATCACTGTGTATCCATCCTCCGGTTGATGAACGTCTGGGATGGTTCTAGTTTTTGATTCTTAGGTATATTTATTTTTCAAAAACTCAAGATTTTCCCCATTCACATAAAATACTGGCAGTGTTATTCTTACAATGCAATAAATTAATTCATAAAGAATCTATGTATATGTAGTCGATGTTCAATAGTAGCTGCATAAGTAAAGTGTTAAAAAATAGTAGCTGCATAAGTGTTAATAAAATAAAATGTATTTGTGGTCCCTTACATTTGCCTGAATTTAGTTATATGAGGTTTTTCTTCCCATTTTGTTGGGGGAGGTTTTGGAGGGTTGTTGCTGTATGACAAAGGCACTATTGATGCCCTCTCTCATCAGTAGTGCAGACACATTGAACACACATGCTAACAGCACTGGTAAAGTGGTATTCATTCATTTGTGCTCTCCCTCACCCTCTTGGGTTCAATGGCACATTGGAATTGATGCAATTCGTGTTGAGCTCCAGAGGTATAGCTGCTTGTGGTTCAGGGTAAAGCTTAGAAGCTTCATTCTCATCAAGACTGAGCTGCCATTATATTCACATGAAGGGATTTTGTTACTCTCTTCCCTTAAAACTTTACTTCTCCTCTCTCATTCAAACAAGTCAATCAGAAGCCACTGGGGGAGTGGGGATATGGAGGGCCACTTCCCTAGCAGAGCCCCAGAGAGATCTCGGAGGCAAAGAGTAGAAGGAATCTATGCTCTGCATCTGAGGGAGGCAGAAGGACCAGAGTTGCACAATTGCACACCAGAGTACAGCACAGAAAAGATGCCCATGGCCCAGGACTGGGAACAGCAGAACAGTCTCCATGCCCTCAGGCTGGGCTCAAAACAGAACCACTGCTCGGTAACAGTGGTGAGGACAGGGACAAAGCCGGGCTGTGTGGACTAGTCACCAGACTAGATGAGATAACGCAAGATTCAGTGGATATCTGCAGGAACGGATAGATGGCTGGGGACCAGAGGTGCATCCTCATTCTATCTTCTGCCTCTGCACTAATAAGACACCTGACATTAAGCTCAAAAACAAAAACAAACAAACAAACAAAAAATAGAAGATGACAAGCCAGAGTTGACTGAAATTAAGTTTCCACCAACATGGCAGGAGGAGGAGAATATAAAGAAATTAGGTTGGGTTATGGAAGAATAAAGAAAGCTTTATTTCTCTGATACTCAAGTTTCTGGGCAGAATTCATAACTGCTACACTTGTATAAGCATAAACAACTTCCAGAAGGACTCACAGAAACTATTACCCAAGTTGTTGACGCTGGAGAAAGAATATAGGTCTAGTGTGGGAAGGAGGCTTATTTTTACTGCTTATATTTTTGGATTATTTAAACTTTTAACCACATAAATTTTTAAATTTTTAAACAATTTCAAATATTCAAACTGAACAGATAGTACATTCAATATTGAGTTGACATAAAAAGTTTCTTATTTCTATTCCAACTGCCATAAAAAACTTGAAAGAGTAACTTACCTGTTACCTTCATTCATAATAATATCATTTTATGTTCTTCATTTTTTATATACAATACATGAGATAAACTTGAATATTAAAGAGTTATGTGAAATAGAATTAAAAGTTGAATTTATTAGGTAAAGTTAATGGAAGTAAATACTTTGTGAGCGTTTGAACTTTTAAACTGACCTACCTCTCTAAGACTGTACGGACATAGCTAGTTTCTTAATTTCTCTTTTGCTTAACAATAAGAAGTACAGAGTAAATAATTCATATAAAGCTTTGAGAATCCCATGGGAGAAATATGTTCTTATAAGTAGCACAGTTTTTCTTTTGAGGGAAATTATTCGGTGGTGTATTGATTATGGGAATTTGGCTAAATGCAGCATACCCAGGCACTTTGCTTCTATCTGGTGGTGTGTGGCAGTGGCATAGGGACCGTGTCGGCCACAAGGATTCTATTTTCCATACTGTTACAAAGCTGCACTGGGTTTCTGATTCTTTTCTGGGGTAAAGAGAATCAAAGACAATGTTATAAGGAACAAAACTCATGTGACAAAACATGTAGCAAGAAAATAGAAGCTTTGGGAGAGTTAAAACTGCCTATCAGATTCCAAAACAAAGTAGGGCTTTGTTAGTTTATTGAAAATATTTCATGGGGATGTCTGATTTTACTAGATGCTTGTTTCTGACTTTAGGATGTTTACATTGGCTTCTAAGGGGCTCAAGACATCTAACACTGTATTTTTCCCTCCTTTATGATTCTGCTGTAATGCTATTTTGATCTATATATATTCCATAGATTTTATAATATAAATATATTTAATTTGGCATTTGTTTTTTATGAAAATGCAGGGAAAGGAAGACTTGGGGACTCAGTTAAATAAATTAGCTTAAAACTATTTTAATAATAACAATGTTTTCATCATGTCTGGGCTTAGAAGAGACAAACAGTCCAATGTACGAATACATCACAAGAGAAAGAAAAGGAGGATGGGAGGGAAGAAGGAAGAAAAGGAGGGTGAGGGGAGGTAAAAGTAGGAGAGAGAAAGAAGAGGGAGGAAAGGGAAAGGGAGAGGAAGAGAGGAAAGAGAGAGAAAGGGAAGGAAAAAGACAGGGAAGGAGGGAAAGAGAGGAAGGGAGAGAGGAAACTGATGTGTATTGAGCACCTACAATACACTAGACCTCTTCATACTGAAATATTAACACAATGCTGCAAGCACGGTATTTGCCTGCTTTTACTGCACAGAAACAGCTCACAGAGGTGAAGCCGCTTTTTGCTCTTCTCAAGGTATTCATTTGGCAAGTGGCGTGGTCAAGAGTCAAGCCAGGGTAGTCTGACATCAAGGCCTCTGTCACCTTTTGTTTAACAGAACAGTCATCTCTCAAATAATGACAGTTTCACTGTTCCCTACTCACACAGTTTTTTTTTTTTTTGTATCTTAAAGAGGCTAAATGAAGGAGACTGTGGGCAATAAGGGATAAAGTAAAATTACTCCGAAGCATATCTGATAAAATGCAGAAGGATTCGGCTTTTAAAGATAAAAAAGAATTGTTTTAAAAAGTAGGAAAAAACTTTTTTTAAAAAAGGTAGGAAAAACCATAGCTTAAGTAAAAGAGACATAAAATCCATAACTTTGGTCAAGAAAGCATCTATCAGATCAGTCATGAAAATGGGTGAAGAAAAATCAATCACACGTTATTGATTTAAAAAACAACAGAATTTGCACCACGTAACAGTCACATTTTGTATTTGTCAAGAAAACTCACTGAAGAAAATGAATTAGCTTGACACAAATGAATTTTCCCTGAAAGAAACAAATCATATGATAACATCTATATTAATGGAATATAAAAAAGTAAAATGTCAGAAGTAAAAAACTTTCCCTGGGTAAAGTGGTACTTAGAAAGGTTTTTTTTTTTTTTGGCTTCTTATTAATAAAGATTTTCAATTTGTTTTAAGAAAATTTATATTTAGGGAAGCAGAGTTCTATTGGCAAACTGTTTCTTTAAGTGGCATATAAACTGTAAGACTTTATAACTAGACTTTCTGGCTAGCCTGATAATATTTTTTTCTATATTTATACTATCTAGATCTATATTTCTTTCTAGAAAAGAAATAAAAGTTTCTTGTGTAATATTGAAGCCTCAACACTCTACCTATATGTCGTCTTCAACTCTCAGGTCAAAGGCAACTTTCTCCAATAAACTCCCACCAGAGTCATCTCTGCTTCCTTTGGAATTCCTCTAGCATGTTGTCTGTTCCCCTCAGTCACATTTAAGGATTTCTATCCTGTACTACAAGATTTTTAAAGATGTAGTCTTAGTGTCTTCTCTACTAAACCGTACATTACTTGAGAGAATCATACCTCTTATTAATTACTATAAAAATAAAATGATTATTGCTAAATATTTGTTAAAAAGTGAAAATAAGACAGAAATGAGTATCATATGCTGACATTCAAGGATGAAATGATTATTTTCTTTTTAGCCTTATTATATTGCTTGAACTTAATTTACATTAGAGTTTCTAATTTATCTTGAACTCTTTTGTCCAAACAAAAAGCATTTAGTATAATAGAAAATCCAAATTCAGATATTGTTCCAAATGATGCAGACTGATTTTCATTGTAACTCTGGGTCAATAGATCTATTTCTTCAAAGTCAGCAAAAATGCAACAAATTGCCAACAAATTCAGGCATCCATTTATGTATTAGACAAGTTTTCAATGAGTGAGTTTTGGTTCATTATTTATTTGCCCTCAAAAATCCCACAGAGTTACACTTCAACAGCTTTTGAAGGAGAGACTGGAGGATACATAATGAGTTGACCTAATAATTTAGAAATTATTTGGCAGTATGACTCAAATCATTTGTCATTTCAGATAAACGATTTCCCTTCTTTGCTAGGCATAAATGAAATTATTAGACATATAATATCATAATATTTTCTATGTAAGGATACTGCAAAACTGAAAAAAATATCTAACCACACCCACAGCTTTGAGGAGCTCCTGGATTCAGTTCTTAGAGAAGTCAAATAATAGACATTATATGCAGTCTACATTAAGCCCAATTCTATAGCTTAACAAGTCTCACTGATACCTTAGCACTAAAGATCAATTTAATTTTAAGTAACTGCTCCTTAAGGGAGCAGTCAGCATCATTTGTTGCATTAAGCAGTCAGCGTCATTTGTTGCATTAAACCAAAGTGAGGAATGTTTCTGTAACTTACCATATATTTGGATTTAATTGCAGTTGGTGGTAGGAGTCAAAGTCATCTCGCAGGATAATGCTGTCACTATGTATTTCAGCTAAAAGAAAAAGGAAGTATTTAGGAAAGAAATATACTACAACAGTATATTTAGCTAAACACAAGTGTCAACATGCTGTATTTATGAAGAATAATGTATTTTAAAACTAAATTTTAAATGAGCAGTTGATTATACTTGCTTTGTCCCTCAAACTACTAAGGGACAAGGGTAAAAAGCTCTGCAGTTTAGACACCTAGAAGTTGGGAAAACCAAAGACCTTAAAAGGAAACCTATGAAGCTGCCACTAGGCAGGGGAGGCAGGAAGGCCAAATTCAGCACCAACCTACAAGGAGAGGCTATACGGGACTTGTCTTCTATCAGTATGGCGTGGCTGAGTCCCTACCCAAATTTCATCTTGAATTGTAGTTCCCATAATCCCCATGTATCGTAGAAGGGACCAGGTGGGAGGTAACAGAATCATGGGGGCAGTTACTCTCATGCTGTTCTCGTGAGAGTGAGTTCTCACAAGATTTGATGGTTTTTGTTTTTGTTTTTGTTTTGAGTCAGAGTCTCGCTCTGTTGCCTAGGCTGGAGTGCAGTGGCATGATCTCGATCTCCACTCACTGCAACCTTCGCCTCCTGTGTTTAAGCAATTCTCCTGTTTCAGCCTGCCGAGTAGCTGGGATTACAGGTATCCACTACCACACCTGGCTAATTTTTATATTTTTAGTAGTGACGGGGTTTTGCCATGTTGGTCAGGCTGGGTCTTGAACTCCTGACCTCAGGTGATCCACTTGCCTCGGCCTCCCAAAGTGCTGGGGTTACAGGCTTGAGCCACCATGACTGGCTGAGATTTGATGGTTTTATAAGGGACATTTCCCTCTTTTGCTCGGCACTTCTTGCTGCCACCATGTGAAGAAGGATGTGTTTGCTTCCCCTTCTGCCATAATTGTAAGTTTCCTGAGGCCTTCCCAGCCATGCTGAATTGTGAGTGAATTAAACCTCTTTCCTTTATTAATTACCCAGTCTTGGGTATGTCTTTATTAGCAGCATGAGAATGAACTAATATACCCATATTTCAACATATACTCATCCATGGCTTCCAAGTGACTGCCCAGACAGTGTCAGTGTCTAACTCACTTTAAAGCATGGAATTGGATAGAATATTCTGGCTATTTATTGTCAGCTAAAATTGCTGTAATCTACTGATCCATTTTTTCTTCCCTTTCCCAGTATCCTTCTTGCCCTGGCTTGCTTTCTCTCCTTCCTTATATTCACTCATCTTTTATTCAATGTTTTTAAATTTGTTAACTTTTTTTCTCTTTCAGAACTGCAAAAGAGAATTTATCTATATGAATAAGTAAAATTCCTAAATAAAATCAATTTAGAAGTCAGGAGGAATGCCAGGAAGCCATACATGGTTTTAAATATATTATCACTACACATTTGAGATATATTGAATACCTATTTTTAAGTTCTAGAAGAACTTTGGGCATGTCAAGTGCAATATTTTCACCAACTGTAGAGTTCATATTTTCACTGAATAGATGATGAATAAGTAAAATCACTTTCATGGCCGGTTACAATGTAAGTGTGCTCATTTTAAAGGTTGTGTGAGATATGATAATTATTTCTATTCATGTTGTAAAAATTAATTTAGTACTTTAACAATGCTCTCATCTGATTCACAGTTTGCTTAGGAAGTTTGTTTCAGCTACTATAACTTCTTTGAACTAGCTAACAGACTGTCTTTTGTTTGAACTAGCTAACAGACTGTCTTTTGGAAAAATTAAAATAATATCTGATTAACAAAAGTCTCTCATAACTTTTTCTTTTAAAGGTGACACTTTGTTTTTTAGGCTCACTCAAATGTAATTCTCTGAACTCACTGGGTAATTAAAGTCACTTCCCAATATCAGGAATCATACTTTCATATTCTCTTTGGTGACATCCCCACCCATGGCAGTCCTTGCCTCCTTTATACCAGGTATGCCAGCAGGCAAGCACATAATGTAGTCATGGAAACCAGTGAATCAGCATGTACTGAGAGGACTGGATGCTTAGACTTGAAGCCCTAGGCATGAGAACAGGGAGAATATGGATATACACTGGAGAGAACGCTGTGATGTATTCCATGCATGGAGTGATTTAATGATTCCTCTGAGCGATGAGAGGCAGTGCCTCAGATGGCTACAGGGTACAGCTCTCTCAGATACCCAATCTGGGTGAGACTCGGCTGGGCCACTGCGGGTCACCAGCCTGTCTTGGCTGCCAGAAGGCATGCTTCTAAGCGCTTGGGTTTGTCTGCCAAGTAAGAGGAGCCCCAAGCTGTAGCATTACATAAAAGTAGAGCTTCTCAAGGCAGATTTTCCAAAGAGAAAAATAAATTAATTGGGTTTATAGGTTGAAAGGAAAAGCCCAAGAGACAAATAACTGACCTACCTGGAAAGTCCCACAGTGAGAGACATTTGAAAAGGCTGCAACCAGCTAGGATGATTTCTTTTTATTCTTATTAAATACTATAGTGTAGGAAATTGCTTTTAAAATAAGTCTTCACTGACACAAATGAGAAAATTAATGCTTAAAGAGCACTTGCTTTCTAGAGACTTTTTTATTTACAAAGGCATTGGGTAAGCCTCACTGGATATCTGTTTGTGTATTGATTTACTTCCAAACACCACTATACTATTTACCATACACTTTATGAACACAAAATCATTTAATCCTTATATCAACCCTGTGAGGTAGGTACTATTCTTAACTCTACTTTGCAGATGAGAAAACTGAGGCACAGAAAGGTTAAGTAACTTGCTCAATATTATGTGGCCAGCAAGTGGTAAAAGTGAGATAAACCCAGGTAGTTTGGTTCAAGAATCTGTGATACTAACCAGTTCACACCCTGCCTCAAGAACTGTGGGCCACTAAGAGCATGACATTATGAAAAATCCATGGTGCCATTTTAAGAAGGAGGTATTTATTTAAATAGTCTCATTTCAATTTTCTTTTTTTAAAGAAACAGGATCTTGCTCTGCTGCCCAGGTTGGAGGACACTGTCTCAATCATAGCTCACTGCAGCCTTGAAATCATGGTTTAAATGATTCTCCCATGTCAGCCCCCAAAGTAGCTAGGACTCCAGGTGCACGCCACCACACCGACTAATTTTTAACATTCGTTTGGTACAGATCTCAAATCCTAAATGACTTTAATTCTTCCATATTCATGGCTTCTTACCCACTAGCTCTATGCTCTAATATTTATGATGGGCATCTAGTATTATAAGGGATTCTGGGGAAAATTCAGCATCAGAATGCAAACGCTTACATTCAATAGGATCTCAGGGCTGAGGGTACTAACAGGTGCGAAAGTTCCTGCATGAGCCCCCAGCTGGGCAACATGAACATTTCCTCAAGGAGGTTCTGTATTCAAGTATAATCTGTATCCAAGTCTAATTTCAGTGAATGATCAGCGACCAGAAAGGACAGCTTCCTCGCCTCTATAACATCTGCTCACATAGCCAGAAGAGCCAAACAAGTAGATCAGGTACTAAGGTTAATGACATCAGAGTCTTAAACACTTACCTAGATGTGGGTGCACAGTGGCCTCTGTTGGAGCTGAATCAAGAGAGGAAAGAAGAAAGACAACTGATCAGGAACGAAAGCAAAATCCAGTAATAAACAGTCACAACACAGTTACAAAACTTAGGTCACATTAAGCAAACCAAATGGCTACAGACTTTTTCATCTTTTTAGGAGTTTCTAGAACTCTTGAAAAAATAGAAGACAATAAATTTAATGATCTTGTATTTTGTGCCAACGCTTATTGGTTAAATCAGAGAAGAGTTTCACAAAGATTCACTGAATCATTAATTAAAGATTTTCTTGAACAAAAGGAATACTTGCCAATTAATCAATAATGAATAACAAAACCCTGGCACAATGATATGCAGTCTCTCACTAGTATCACAGTGCATATGAACAAGCCAAATCTGAAGCTTCAAGGAAAACAAGGGTTTATTTGCAAACTAGCTGGAAAAGGAGGAAAATTTATGTTGAAATTGAAACTTTGAAAATACAAATTAATAATGGCTTTATACATGAATTTCCTAACGTGAACTGTGTCTCCAGAAGATTTTAACTATAATTTCCAGTATCTTCTAAATTGTCTGCAAAAACTTACAAGAAAAATTTGAAGAATGTCTTGTTGATGTTAATTATTTTAGACTTGTTTTTCAATTTATGCAATATTTCCGTGAATTCCATGTTAATAATACTATGCTGACACAAGAATAATACTTGGATATAGTTTTGAAACTGATGTTTTTGCATTAAAGGTAAATCAGCTCTTCTAATAAAAATGAAAACATTTGTAAAGATGGATCTGGAAATTAAAGAAAAATGATTTTTTGATACTCAATTCAGTTACTGGAAGATCTTTAAGTAGGTAAGAAACACTTGGGTATGTGGATCTACTTTTCAATTGTCAATTTTATGAACTCTTAATACAAGCCCAATATTGCTTAAGATGTGCTATAAGTGTAAGGTACATACTAGATTTTGGAGATTCAGTACAAAAAATGTAAAATATCTCATTAGTAGTTTTAAATTGACCACATTATATCAAAATGTTTAATATTTTACATATTCTGTTAATAAAATACATTATTAAATTAATTTCATCTATTTCTTTCCAGTTTTTAGATGTAGCTAGTAGAATATTTAAAACTGCACATGGGGCTTCCATTATACTTCTATTACACAGTGCTGAACTACAGCTAGGAGGGACATTTGTACTGTATATCAATTAGGAAATCATTATCAAGTAGGAGGGGTGGAGTTACAAAAGGAAAACCGAGTCATCAGAGAGAACATAAGGTATAAAGAGAGAAGTGAGGCTGAGAGCAGCAGCTAATGCCTATAATCCCAGCACTTTGGGAGGCTGAGGCAAGAGGATTACTTGCGGCCAAGAGTTAAGATCAGCCTGGGCAATATAGTAAGATACCTTGTCTCTACAAAAAACATTAAAAATTAGTTGGGCATGGTGGTGCAGCCTGTAGTCCTAGCTACTCCGGAGGCTGAGGCAGGAGGATCACCTGAGGCCAGGAGTTTGAGGATGCAGTGAGCTAAAAATGCACCATCACACTCCAGCCTAAGCAACAGAGTGAGACCCTGTCTCTAAATAGATAATAAAAAGAAAGAAGTGAAATGTGGAGTCAAATGTATATTTAACAGACAGGTGGAAGAAGACGAGCTAGCAAAGGTGACTGAGTAAAAGTGCATTCCATTAAGGAAATAAGAAAAAGAAAGAGTTTTAAGAGCTAAGAGAGTTGAAGGAGAGGCCAAAATAATCTTAATAAAGCTGGTATCTATGAAGAACATCCTGCTAGTAAGGCATTGTGCTAAGGAGTGTCTATAGATGAACTCAGGGATTTTGGCCTCAGAGTCTAGACTCAACTACTGTGCAAACTGCTCTTTCTAGAAGGTTAGCTGCAAAGGTGAGAAATGAGATCTTATATGGAGATGAGGACCAAAGGGTTTTTTTTTTTGTTTTGTTTCTTAAGATATGATAGTTTACCATGCCTAATGTTAGCTATATTGCAAAAGGGATTCTCTGCATTCATGTTATAAAGTGTTAAGAAGAAAGGAAAAACACCTGTCTACACAATATGGAATTTCAAATTATTTCACAGGTTTTGAAATAAATTGGTTAAATTAAATGTAGGAAAAGTTATGGCAATTATTAATTAGAAATATTTACCATGCAATACAATGGTTAGATATGTATAACAAAATATCTGCAGACATATTGTTGCCTACTTTACATTAAATGACTTTGGTGACTAAGGCCTCAACCCAATAAAGGGAATAAGTTATAAAATGCTTTACTTTAAATTGTTTATTCAAATGGACATCTACCTTTGCTAAATTATTTGGGCATATGGGAGCTTTCACTGAAACACCTACATCACATTTTAGAAAGACCCACTGAGTCAGAATCTCTGAGGGTGGAGGCTCGGAAGTTGTATTTTTTAAAACCTCCTTGACTGATTCTGATGAAAAGCCAGATTTAAAATTCACTGGTTTAAACAACACAATCCACTGCTTATTTTTATAGCATGCTGAACTGTTCTCTGTGTTAAGTACTTATCTTTGCTCTGAAGAAGAAATAGGCTCCTCAAAAGCAGAAAATATGTCCACCCAAGACATAAGCCAAAGCTGGTAATAGTGTCACAATAAATAATAAATTTATTTGAAAGCTAATTCTTAGTTGTAATATATTTTATGATATTTCAGAAAATAATTGAAGATCCAAACCTTTAAAAAATGACAGAATAGACACATAACATTGTCCAAAAGTCCTTTATTACAAGTGGTCTGGGGAGCTTCAACACCCAGTCAGTATTTACCTGGATTTAATTTAACTCAACAAATTTACATCATATTGTAAATCACTAGTTAGGAAGATTTGTTTTAATATATTTTAACAAAAATGTCCACTCTCTGAGATAACTAAACATTATTTCCTCAAAAAGAGAAACATGTTTAGTATGCTAAACTTAATGAAAGGAAAAGTACAAATTTTCTTGAGAAAGATTCACACATATGTAGTTTAAAAATGGGCCAAAAGCTAGTAAAGTACTGCACCTGGAAGTTTATTTTAATCATTTCTCAATAAGTGACCATATCAATCTAGTTTTATGTAGTCTAAACAAATTTTCTAAGCCTGTAGGAAGTTCACCATCTTTTTACTTTTACTGAGGTAAATGCACCACAGAAAAATTAAAGTAGCCTGAGGAAGAATGATATAGTTCAACATTATTTAGTATACTCCCATTTGGATAGTACCTGCCTTGCCTCATACCAGTGACTATGAGTGAATTATTAAGTTCTTATATTATGTGAACTTGGCATAGAGGCCTTTACTCTTTCCTTTATTAAATGTAAAACGTGTGCTTGCTAGACAGGTCCTCATTTGTCAACTGTCCAAGTGCTTACCCAATGGCAATCTCCAAGTCTACCTTTCCTGTTCCTCTGCCATTGAACTAGCTCTAGATTGAATCATTGAATTTTTCTAGATCGCTTGTATGTTTTTATCTCAACATTTTATTGGTCTGTTACTGATTTTCTGCCTCTCCCAGGACCCTAGAATGCCCTACCCCACCTTGCATCTTGTCTAGTTTCTCAGCTCCTTTGAATCTAAAATTGCATGATTAAAATCTAGCAATGACATAAAATTGTCAAATGGCTTAAACTAGAGAGTTTTGGTTTCTGAGGATGAGAGACAACAGAAATGTTCTTAAAGAAGTAGGTTTTGGTTTTAGAGAAAGAATAGGATGGAATACACCTTTAACAGAAGTGTAAAAGATATCGCAGTTTCTTCCAGGTATTTCTGTGGTAGTGATAAGAAGATTAGGTCAGATGACCAAAGGTGTGCACAGAGGAAGATGCACTAGGGATGGTGCTACTTGTCAGAGAACACTGAATTGAAGAGAGAGGAACATAGGCTGGAGTTGTTCTGTACCCAGAGAGATCACTGTGGGGAAGCTTCATAATATGGTCCTATTTTAGTTTCATTGGTGAGACCCATGAAACTGTACGTAGAGGCTGGAAGGAACTTATGGAAAGATAAATGATTTAATAAGGAATCAAGTGTTTGTATAAATCAAACTGAATTCCTACATTTTTTCAGAAGTGAATATTTTGTCTATAAGGTAGGATGCTCAACTAGGAATGAACATTCAGATGGGATGAATCTAGGAATATCTAATTCTGTTAAGACTTCCCTGTTATAAATTGCATGTGAATGTATTTGTGTTTCAATGAACTTTAAATCTCATTCAGAATAACCATACATCTCTGTAATCTTTATCCAGAAATACAATGTCATTGAAATTCACAAACATTAGAGAAACTATATCCTTTGTAAAGCTTGGTCAAGTTCAAGTAACTAGACTGAATTGGAAATTCAGTTTAAAATTGACTTTAGATATATCATGATAACTTAAAGAGTAAGCCAAATGTCCTCGGACTGAATTAACTTACTTAAAACCACAGATAAAATATAAAATGTTACACAGGTAAGTTAAAATGAAGGTTCTACTTTGCCTAAAAAGCAAGTAAAAGCAAGCCAACAGAATGGAGGAATTACAATAGAATCTCACTAAAATCACCAGGTTTTCTAAAAGCTTTTTTTCCAGCGAGGGATTCAGAATGAAAGCCTAGCCTACTTTGACTTGTTTTTAGTTGAAAAAGCCAAACTTCTTTAAAACTATCAATACAAATTGGTAGCAATTTTTACTAGGAAAGTATTGATAAATGAGAATCTACTTAATTTCATAAGTCAAATCCCTCGAGAGCAGAGCAGTTAAATGAGAAAAAAATGAAACTTTAAAGTTTTCAGCATAATACAATTTTTTCATACTAGATAAGTAAATAAATGTTCTTATGAGTGTCAAAACCACTCATAAATGTGTACTTATGATTTCTTTTCCAGATTCTTTTTGATGTTTGTGATAGTGCCATTTAAAAGTTATTTGTCCTCCAAATTCTCTCTCCAGTGGGGCCTATCCAGATGATGTTTTGGAAAAATACAAAGATTTAGATCAGCAATGATATGCTTCAGCAACATTCTAAGTCTTTCCTTAGCCGAGCATTTTCCTAGATGCTTGAGTACTATTAAGTGACCTGAAGATTACATATGTATTTTACTAAGATTTCACAGACTATGCAAAGAAGACAAAAATAGATTTTTAAAATTAATAAGCTTAAACATGTTAAGAATAAAAGTAAACAATCATTGTTTTTGGAAGGTACTTCAAAGTTTGAAAAAAATAGATTGCTTATAGAACTTCTTTTCTTAAAAATTCAACTGTACTGTTCTTGAAATGATTTATCACCGTAAGTTAGCAAAAGAAAGAGACTGGAACTGCCTTGAATGAACACAATAACTCTGTACTAGTGCAGATTTGATAAAGATAATTATTCAAAAAATAGTGAGGGTGAACGATTATTACATGGAACAGCCATGGAAAGACCCAGTTCATAAGATAAGCAATTCACATCACAAGGCTTGATTGAGCCTAACATGAAAGCAAGTAAATTCAGCACCAAAAGTTTCAAAGGAATAACATGCTTCTTGGTCTCTTTAAACAAGGTTACTATTTTTTCACTTAAAATGAAAGCAGAAAAAGTGCATGCAGATACTTTTTTGAATAAATGATGGAAAGCTCTTAGTTCATATATGTTAACATGTCTCTGTGTTGGAGACAGTTCTAGTCAGAAGAGTTGTAGGTCTTTTCCCAAGGAATATCTTTGGGAAAGGTGAAAAATTATTTTTAAAAACTCACTATTTTCACTCGGTGTGAATTAATCTGGCCTTCATCGAAGTATGAGAAGAACCACTTTTTACTCACTTTTTAAATTTTAAAGTGCAACTAATGTATTGCTTGTCATTAGACAGACTTACTTTGTGAACATTACTTTAATTTACTAAATATATTTTTGTCTCCAAAATTACCTCCAATTATTTAGCGCATCTCACAGATTATAATGAGTGGCTTATCTTTATGACAGTTTCTCTTGCATTAGCATCAGCTAAGCTTTGCAGACAGAAATGAAAGTTAGAACATTTCTGTAAACTAAAACAGGCAGCAAATATCTCCACATTAGCTTCTGTGACTACATTTGGTTATTGGTGCTCACAGTCATACTTTTCTTAATAACATTTTAATAGCTTAAACTATTGGGCCTTTCAAAATAAATATTATAAATGTGGATCCTTAGATGGTATCTCAATATTAAATTGAAGTCTAAATTCCTCCCATCATCAATTCAATTAGTCCAGGAGACAAATTACATGCTAAAAGTTAAAAAAAAAAAAAAAGCTTCATTTCTTAAGAAGCATTTCTGTGCATATGCTCTTTCAAAAGTTGAACCTGCCAGAATCTCATAGATCACAGCAGCCTGAAGTAGGCATATTAGAAAGAATGAGGTTGTGTTTAATTCCCCCAAAGGTTATTTTCTTGATAGATGTGTTTTTTTCTTTCAACTGACTTATTTTGAATGGAAATTTTAAAGTAATCATCTGACTCCAAATTATAGTAGTACTAATAAATTTCAGCCAACTTGTTGAACAAATTACTCAAAGAATGGAGATGTAAATATGTGGAGCAGAAAAATGAAAAGATGCCTAAAAATGAATTGAGGAGGTGGTAAATGAGCTTTGAGGTAATATTATTGATTACTTAAAAAAAAAAAGCCTTTGGGTCAGACAAGCATTATATATAGATGGCAAGCAATTCTTCCAAATACAGGTATTATGTTACGGGGACTATATCTCCGGAATCATTTTAGAATTCAAAGGCCCTAGGTAGTTTTGCCTCAGGTATCTCCTCACCTAATTTGAAATTCAAATGTATTAAACTTCCAAAGCTAAATATGACAAATTAGACATGGGCTCTGAAGTTAGCATTTAATGAGCTATGAACCTAGACTTTCATCTCCCCAGGAATAATTTCTTTATTACTTTTTGTATTTTATTGCAATAAAGCACCATTTGACCTTCAAGTATGATAATTAAGCTTCCAAAAATGTTATAAATTTAGAGTGAAAACAGTTCTCCCTGTGTTCAGGAACATACTTATGATCAGTATAAAAGATTACTTAATATTCAGAGACAGCTAAATTATACACAGAACCAGCAATATTAGGGATTATTTTTCTCTTCCTTCTCTTTCTGATTTTCCACCTCAACTTGTGTCTCATAACAATTTATCATCTTCCATATTCTAAAATAAATGAAATAGGAGCAAAATGAAAATGTATCTTTATAACCTGCAACTGGGAGATAGAGAACTCTTTCAGATAAGATTCCAATAGGAGTTGTAAATAACGGGGCCTCAAACATTAAAGATTATGGCTCATTGTCTTACCATGCTCATGTCCCCACCTTTTCTGGGGAGATATCCATACATTTTTCAAAAATTTGTTTATGATATAAATAAAAGTTTTAAGTGAAAAATCAGAATGCAAAACAGTATCATCTGAATTGTTGGTACATTTTTATTTTTATATTTATTTATATTTTGAGAGAGTGTCTCGCTCTGTTGGCCAGGCTAGAGTGTAGTGGCACATCTTGGCTCGCTGCAATCTCGACCTCCTGGGCTTAAACGATCCTTCTGCCTCAGCCTCCCAAGAAGCTGGGACTACAGGCATGCAGCACCAAGACCAGTAAATTTTTTTTTTTTGGGTAGAGACAAGATCTTACCACATTGCCCAGGCTAGTCTTGAACTCTTGGACTCAAGCAATCCACCCACCTTAGCCTCCCAAAGTGCTGAGATTACAGGCGTGAGCCACCATGCCTGGCCAAACTTTAATTTTTAAAAAATTGTTGCTGTGTAGCAACTTTTTAAAAAATCCTAGACCTTTGAGAACTTGGAGATGAAGTTCATAGATGGAGCAGATGTGACAAATTGCAGGTATAAATTGACCCAAACCCTGAGAATGTATGGCTTTTAAGTAACATTTAGAGGTTGGAAAGAAAATCATAAGGCTCAAAACAGGAAGAAGGAGGAGGAAGAAGTGGAGGAGAAGGAAGAAACCTTGTTGTTAACATCAGCAGAAATTGCTAGAGATTTACCAATGTCTATTCTCCTTTTACTTCTTTATTTCTCAGCCTCCCCTATAGCTTCCTGTGACAAAGTAATTAAGTTCTGCCCATATGAGGTGAGCAGAAGTGACAAAGGTCACTTTCAGGGCTGGGTGATGCCCTAAAGGAATAGGCATGCTTCCTTGGCCCTTTCCCCTCCTTGCTGTAGGAGGTGGTGAGTGCTGGAGCAGCCAGCTTGTCTCCTAGATATGGAAGCTACATGCTGTGCACAGCAGAACCACTCTGCCAGCCCTAGACCACCCATCCTCAAACTGGTTTATGACTAAGAAATACACTTCTAGTCATTTAACCCACCCACATGTTGAAGTACTTTGCTTAGTACCTCAAGTACATAGAAGCTTAGTTGATACTCTTAACTACAATAGTTAACTTCCCATGGATGAGGAAAGGGTCCCTTTTGGGGAAAAGTTTCTTCTCTTTATCTCAGTCATAATCCTAAGGGCGACAGTAGCTATTAGAGTTGATCAAACTGCAAATTCCTGTGAGTAGAGAGACTCTATCTTGAATATCTCTGCATTCCCAATGCTGAGCACAATGTCTCATACATGGCGGTTCCCAAAATGCTAGTTGAATGGGTTCTGATAAGATCAGCAAGCAATATTACTAAAACCATTGTTGTTAGAAAATTCTAATCATCTCCTCTGTTCCTTTTCTTCCTTATTGCTTGTACATATGTCATCTTCTTCCTTTACTTTTCTTCATATCTCTTTTTACTTTCCTTTACATACCTAAGGATGAACTGTACAATCTGTCTTGCTCTAAGATAGATTTAAGGCAGCTTACAAAAAAGGCAGACAGCTGAACAAGACAATAAAGGGGGGGAAATCAAAGATGACAAATGAGGGTAGAAAAATAATACATGCTGTGTTGAGATATGTATGCAAGATGCATGCCCCTCAGAACTTCAATTTGGTTCTCAAGCCATAAAGTTACAGAAACAGAAGAGTTTATAACTTTAAAGAACACATATTGTTCAGGAGAAGGACAGTTATTGCAGGTACACAGACTGTATAGAAGTTTCTTCTGTAGTTTCTCATAGAGGACCCTGAGCAATAAAGCAAACATCATCTCAAATACCATCTATCCAACTCTGAGTTTTGTTAAGCTACTCCTAGTAAAGTTCTTCAGTGAAAAAGAGTGTAAAATACCTAAATAAAGATGATATAGGAGGAGAGACTTGAGCTGGATCTTTAAGGATAAGCACAACTTCATCAGTTAGACAGCAGAGGAGGTATTGAGGAAGGTATGCTGGGGAAAGGAGTTGGCATAAATGATCTACAGTGATAGGGTCAGGATGGCATCTCTGATGAAGGAAGTACTTATTCCAACTGAAATAGAGAGGCTGGTGTCAGGTGAGGGTGATGGATGTGGAGATGAGGTTGGAGAGAGAGAGAGGTGGGACAGATCAGGGAAGTTCTGAAAGCCAGGCTAAACTGGGAGGAAATAGAGGGCAGTTATAGGGTTTGAGGCCAGGAGCATTTTGATCAATGTGTGAAAGGCCTGAATAAAAAAAAATGGCAGTAGGCATGGAAAGAAAAGTGTTGGTTGAAGAGATATTATGTAAATTGGCCTTAGACACACCGGGTATAGACATGGATGACAAAAAGGAATGAGCAAAGAAATGTGTTACCTAGAGCTCTGTTTAGTGACTGGGGTGATTATGAAGATGCTAACCAGAACTGCAACAGAGGGGTACAGATTTGGGGGGAAGGAAAGTTCAGTTTGGAATATATTGAGTTCATGGTACCTAAATGACACCCAAATGTAGTGTCCAGTAATAGTAGTGGGAGCTAATATCTACAGAGTATGTGCTAGCCACTATGCTATGCACTTCATCATGACATAATCCTCACAATCTTACGGTGTTCCTTCTGGGCACAGAATATTGTACCAGTTCTTAGGAATGGTATGAAATGGTCAAAAAAGTTGATACTATCCTTTTCTCTTTTCTACAGATGAGAGAATTGAGACTCAGAAAGATTACATGGCTAGAAAGTGCCAGAGCAGAAATTCTAACTCAAGAGTATGCAGGTGACTGCAAATTTTATGCTCGCAATCATTTTACCTTCTTGACTCTTTGTATAAGCATCAAGCAAGTGGAGAGTTAGGGAGATGAAAATTATAGGTGTGAGTAAGTTCAACAGGGACAATATAAAAGCACAAAAAGAAGGCTGAGCGTGGTGGCTCAGGCCTGTAATCCCAGCACTTTGGGAGGCTGAGGCGAGTGGATAACAAGGTCAAGAGATTGAGACCATCCTGGCCAACATGGTGAAACCCCATCTCTACTAAAAATACAAAAATCTGCTGGGTGTGGAGGTGGGCGCCTGTAGTCCCAACTACCCGGGAGGCTGAGGCAGCAAAGTTGCTTGAACCTGGGAGGCGGAGTTTGCAGTGAGCCGAGATCACACCACTGCACTCCAGCCTGGCAACAGAGTGAGAATCCTCTCAAAAAAAAAAAAAAAATTGCTAAAAGAAGCCCAACCCCAGAATGTGTGATGTGGGAAGAACAACTCATTATGGAAACTGAGAAAGAAAAGAGAAGTCAGGTAGGGTGAGGATTCGAGTCCTCTGGATTAGTTGGCACCCTAGTGGGTTATCAGTGACCTTGAGGATGATGGTTTCCAGGGAGTGCTGGCGGTAGAGGCCAGACGGCAGGGTTGGGAGGAAAGCCTGGCGACATCACTGCTCTTTCTTTTTTTTTTTTTTTGAGATGGAGTCTCACTCTGTCGCCCAGGCTGGAGTGCAGTGGCCGGATCTCAGCTCACTGTAAGTTCCGCCTCCCGGGTTCACGCCATTCTCCTGCCTCAGCCTCCCGAGTAGCTGGGACTACAGGCGCCCGCCACCTCGCCCGGCTAGTTTTTTTGTTTTTTTTTTTTTTTAGTAGAGACGGGGTTTCACCATGTTAGCCAGGATGGTCTCGATCTCCTGACCTCGTGATCCGCCCGTCTCGGCCTCCCAAAGTGCTGGGATTACAGGCTTGAGCCACCGCGCCCAGCCCAATCACTGCTCTTTCAAGAAGCTGGAGTGTAAGAAGGAAACACGGCTGGGGGTACTGGAAATTCAGGATGAAATATTTGTGAAAGTAGCAGTGGCTTCAGCATATTTAAGCACAGAGGAGGAGGTGGCCACTGAAGAGGAAGACACTGAAGCTATGAGAAAGAGAAAGCACAATTATTGGAGCAAGGCCTCAAAGGAGATGAGAGGAACACCATTCCACTAAGTTTACATTTTTCTGCAAATGAGTTTTGGTCCTTCTCTTCTGGGTTTGCATTAGTAAATCTGTACTACAAGCTTCTTAGCAATGGGATGGGAGACTGCCTTATGTTGCCACACACCTCCCCTGGGGTCTAGTACAGTGTTTCACATATGCCCACTGGGGATACAGCACAACATATATTAATACCAATGAACTCCAACTCTTAAAAACTTGATTATAAAAAAACTATATTAATTTTTACATGAAACAACTGAATTTTCACATGTACATTAAAAATAACATTGGATTAATAAATTGGATAAAATAATATTTCACAAGCCAAACAAAATTATGAGTTATGTATGTTTGTAACAGCTTTGCTCTCCCTCCCCAAGTGATTGTATAGATCCAAATTTGGTCTTTGTCCTTCAAAATATGGAGGAATCAAGCAGGTTATACAGCAGCATGTGTAGAAAAAATTCTTCCATGGGCACCCAAAATAACTCAATGCAAAATTCTTCTTGGGCATAAATCTAGGAATTTTGACTTTGGACTAGATAAAGCTGTCAAGTGGGAATGTATATAGCCCTCAGAACTGAAAAGAAGGCTGTTTAAATCTATGTTCAATCACCTTGGGATAAACAGCACCAGTCCTAAACACCATTTTTTAGGAAATCAAAAGAATAATCAGACCCACCCCCAGAGTCACTAGCAAGAAATTTTACTATGGTCATGTGAATCAGCTCTTTGTCATTCCCCTTAATATGCTTGTCTTCAGATCACTTAGGGATACTTTCTGCCTGCCATAGCCCCAGGAGGGCTTTAGTTTCTCGCTTTGTTGGGTAGTTTGTAAGACCTTGAAGCAAGATGGGGGTTCCTGGATGGTTTTCCCTGATCCTGTTAATTCAGTCCTCTTTGTTTATAAATCACAAAGCCTAGGGATATCATGAACAGGAGCTGTAACCACTAAAATGAAATATAAGCTACAAAATAGCCAAGGGGAGCACAGATGTCTTTGACTAGCAAATGCTTAACACTGGGCACATTCAAGTGAAATACATCAGTATTTATTTTTCTTTTCAGCAATTAAAGTAGACATGTTAAAACCCAATTCTAATAATGAGAGAGAAACAAGTCTGAATTAATAAAGACTTTGCATTTCAGGGTATTGGAAAAATATTTAGTAATATAAACTGTTGAATAACCAAGGATAGCCAAGAGAAGATTTTGGTAGATCTGATCTACAATTTTTACAATATTTGGGTACAAAGTTATACTTAAAGTGCTAAAAAATATCAGAGGAGGTTAAACACCCCGTTCACTTTATGGACTTGCTTGTTAAACTCTCCTCTTCCCCTCTCCATCTCACAGTTTAAACTTTCACCAATCCTTAATACAAATGATTTAAAAATTGCAAAGAGTTTGCATTTGGGATGAAGCATATATACTGCCTACCACCATGATCCAAGGGCCCTTAGAGAGCACAGCCACACTTTCTACCACTCATTGTTCTGAGAGTGATGAACAGCTGAAAAACTGCTGAGCCTCGCAGAAAGCAGTCAAGGTTTTCTGCGCCAGCTGTAAGCCTGACCTCTTTCCTCCTGACATAAAACGTTTGCCTTTAGTTATAGCCACTTCCATCAACACAACAACAGAGAATTCCAGGGTGGTTTATAAATGGCATGCGCCCTTTGGGGGCACTACAGGGCATGACTGCTGTCAGGCCACTAAGCCTGCCATCTGGTCTTGCTAAATAATCAATGTGTGTGTTTGAAGAGGGTATGCCAAGAAGCTCACAGGCCAATGAATATACACACACACGATTATTTTCCCTGCTCCATCTTCAATGTGATGTGTGCATGCTGCTGGACCAGTGGCAGTAATGCTGATGCACTCACATCACTTTTTCCTTAACTGTGTAGATTTAGGGCACCAAAGAGTATATGTGTTCTTTCCAAGGTTTTCAGGGAATTTAGGCAGTAGCAATAATCTTGTTTATTAGGGCTGTGGTTCCTGAGGGTTTTTAATGTTTCATTTTTTTTTTAACTTTAAGAATCTACTTGGTATAATCAAACCAACATTGGGCTGTGAGTCCAGAGACTGGAATTCTAGGCCTGCCACTCATAAGTACTGTATATTTTGTCAAATTAACTTGCTTAGCTACATCACTAATCCACAGATAAGGAACATACAGTTACATGATCACAGCATAAATTCAAATACTAGTCCTCATCCTAAGTCTATACATACCACACTCACATTAACATTTTCAATAGTACTCATGTGGTTCAGAGAGAGACGTATTAGGTCTGCAGCTCTTTTTAGGTAGGTCAGCGATAATTTCTGCAAAAAAACTGATTTCTCCTAGATCCTTTCAAGTTTTTCGTCTATTCTGATATTGTCTCTATTCTTTTTTTGGTCCTCTCTAACAGTACTTCAAAAAACACCACAATGTTTATCTTTAAAATCACTTACTGACATTTCAGACAATTCCTCACATAGTCACTTGGCTAACTCCTTCATCCCCTTTTGATCTTTGCTCTAATGTCTCCTTCTCAGTGAGTCTACCTGCCTTACCTGCCAAACTGCAATTAGCCTCTTTCCCCTCCACCCAACTGTATGCTCTTTACCTGCTATATTTTAGTGGTCTACTTCCCCCTACAACACCTGCCACCTTCTAACATGGTACCACATTTAGTCATTTCTTATGTCTCATATTTATTGTCTGTCTCCTCTTCACTGCAATGTAGGCTTCATGGCAGCAGAGATCTTTGCTCTGTTTATTGGCATATTCCAAGACCTAGCCTAGAACAGAGTCTGGCACATGGTAAGCATTAAGCAATTTTTGTTTAGTACTAAATATTGAATAATTTCAGGTTTTTTTTGTTTTATAGCTAGTGAATTAACCTAAGCATCTTTTACTTTCAAAACAACTGAGGGTATACAGCCCAGCCAACCCTGCACCCCAGACTAAAGATGGAAAAACTCGAGGGGGCGGAGCAAGATGGCCGAATAGGAACAGCTCCAGTCTCCAACTCCCAGCGCGAGCGACACAGAAGACCAGTGATTTCTGCATTTTCAACTGAAACTCCGCCTCTGGGGACAGGGCAGAGCTAAAAAACAACAGGGGAAGCAGCAGACGCCTGTGCAGACGCGAACAACTCTGTCTGACAGCTTTGAAGAGAGCAGTGGATCTCCCAACACGGAGGTTGAGATCTGAGAAGGGACAACAGAACAAGACTGCATCTCAAAAAAAAAAAAAAAAAAAGAAAGAAAACAGGAGAATTTCTTCCCTAGGATACAGCTGCAGAAAAACTGTGATGCCACCATCAAACAAACCTCCCGTCTATGTGCTCAGGATACACTCACATAAGGAGAATGTCAGGCTCTATTCTATTCACAGTCTGTGGTTTTCTCACCTGCAGTGTGTGTTCTTCAGG
>NW_012121154.1:11231534-11245552 GCF_000951035.1 Colobus angolensis palliatus
TGGGTGCAGCACACCAACATGGCACAAGTATACATATGTAACAAACCTGCACATTATGCACATGTACCCTAGAACTTAAAGTATAATAATAAAAAAAAAAGCATTTAGGGGTGAATCATCATGATATGTATATGTTACTTTCAAATGGTTCTACACACATAAAATACATACACATATAGACGCACAGCACAGACTTTTTAAAAGCACACACATATATGCACAGCATGTATACACCACATATATATACAGCATATATACATGCATATATATGCACAGCATATATGTAGATATACCACATTGCCAAGGGAAATATGACAGGATGTTATTTTTTGAGTGATTGTTATATTCTTCTTTGAACTTTTGTATATTTGAAATTTTTCATAATAAAAATTTGGGAGGAATCACAAAAAAAAAAAAAAAAAGATGGAAAAACTCTAGCTCCTTGTCTGCACCATGACATGACAGCAGAACTCAGATGGGGATGTGTTAACGATTACTTGGAACCTCAGAGATATATTTAAAAAATCTCTAAACCTGTTCTATGTTCCAAGAACATTAAGGGGACTCCTTATAGCTTACATGAAAATCCATGAACAATTTTCAATAATTTTTAATATGCTGGTACATGTATTTTACAACCAGACATCAGTGTGAGGAACATTGCTAGTAGCAGCCACACTGCCTCATCATGGTCCATAGCAAACATTCAGGGTTAAAGATTTTTCAGTAAGGACAGTGATTTTTCAATTGTAAAATGTTTAAGTTGATCATTCAGCAAACATTTATTGAGTCTATGTTTCACGCCAAGCATGATCAAACGTTAAAAAAACCAAAAAGTTAAATCATGGTTCCTGCCCTCAAAAAGCTCTCAGTTGGGGGAAATGAGTGTTTAAACAAATAATTATGATGCAACAGAAACAGAGCATGTTAAGGGAGTCAGGCAAGTCATCATATAGGAGGAGACATGGGAGTTGTAATTCAGAATTTTCCTTTGATTCTTGAGAAGGGATTTATTCCCCTTGCCACGCAGACTCGTCCCTCCTCCTTCCTAAGTCTAAGCCTGTATGGACACTTTTTGGAGGAAATGTGTGCTATTTCTTTATAATACAAATAATGTAAGTTCACTGTAAACAAATTACAAAATAGAGATACATTTTTTAAAAATTAAACATTCATAATTTTACCCCACTGATCTACTTATGCTTTTTATTTCATACAAACCAACCTTGAATAAAATTTTGCTTCAGCAAAATCCCTTCGCTTTATGATGTGCTTTGCGCCAGGGACTCTGGAAAGTCAAGTCATACAAGTAAAGCCTGAATCCATGCTGTGATTTGAATGTGTCCCCTCCAAAATTCAGGTGTTGCCTACTTGACAGTAGTAAGAGGTGGGGCCTTTAAGCTGTGATTAGGTCATAAGGGTTACTCCCCCTGTGAATGGGATTAAAGTCCTTACAAAGAAGGCTTCACGCCCAACTGGCTTGCCCCTTTGCCTTCCACCATGTGAGGACACAGCATTCCTCCTCTTAGGGGGATACATCATCAAAGCACCATCTTAGAAGCATAAAGCAGCCTTCACCAGACAACCAAACCTGCCAGCACCTTGATTTTGAACTTCCCAGCCTTTGAAACTGTGAGAAAATAAATTTCTTTTCCTGATCAATTACCGAGTCTGTGGCACTCTGTTATAGCAGTGCAAGTAAGACAATCCACTCCCCTATGATTTCAAAGCCCTCGTAAAGGCTAAAATCCAAAAGTAAATCATGCCCACTAGCATTCTCTCCTCAGCCTCAATTAAGAAAAAAGTAGCCTCTGACATCCAGAACCTGGTCTGGCAATCCCTGCTGGGCCTTGGTGTCCTCCTATGGAACATAAACAGTTTCCCAGAACATCAGCTTCAGGCAAAGCTACTCTGTGACCATGATGAATCAAGATAGAGACACATCTATTTCTTAATCTTGTCTCAACAGAGACGCAACTTTAGCACTGTCCAAGTCACAAAGGTGCCAAGTAGCCTCTCTCCTGGCTCGTAGGAGCGACTGCTGCTTCTTTATCAATTATAGCAGTAGTCGTGCTCTAGTCTGCCCTTATGGTAGATTTATTGAGATACCTAACCACAGAATTGTTCCCACTTCCAGACAGCATCGAATCCAGAGCAAAGCTCCACTTTCTTAAACCCTACCTTAATCACCAAAGAGAGTCCAAATCTTTTTAATTTAATTTTTTTATTTTTATTTTTTAGACAGAGTCTCACTCCGTCACCTAGGCTGGAATGCAGTGGCATGATTTCGGCTCACTGCTATCTCCGCCTCCTGGGTTCAAGTGATTCTCCCGCCTCAGCCTCCTGAGTAGCTGGGACTATAGGCGTGTGCCGTCATGTCCAGCTAATTTTTTTGTATTTTTAGTAGAGATGGGGTTTCACTGTGTTAGCCAGGATGGTCTTAATCTCCTGACCTTGTGATCCACCCGCCTTGGCCTCCCAAAGTGTTGGTATTACAGGCCTGAGCCACCGCGCCCCGCCCAACCCAAATCTTATAATAACAATTCCTTTTGTAACATCCTCTTCTTGAGATGCCCCATGGTTCCCCTATGGTTTGCCTTCTCCCACACTGCAACAAGCACTAAACCAGCCTGTTCAACCTATTCAACTTCAACTAGGTGTGTTCTTGGTGGTGTTTGGCTGCAAGGCACTGGAAGCCTATAATAAACACACTGTGATCTGGAGAGAGAGAAAATCTATATTCCTTTCCTCTCTGGGTGCCTACCTCTCTCCTTCCTCATTTTTAAAAATTTTTTTTAATGGACAAATAATAATGGTACATATTCCTTGGATCCACAGCTCTCTCTCTCTCTCTCTCTATATATATATATATACACACATATATATACACACACAATGTATAGTGGTAGTTTTTCAAAGCCTCAATTTTAAACTGCCCAGGATTTATTTCTCATGTCACAGTAATCTATCTTCCCTTGACCGCTTGACTCCAAAGATTGAGCAAGAAGCTTTCTGTGCTACAAAGCTGCCTCAGGTGGTCTCACCTCACCTAAAACCACCCTCATTTTCAGCCAAATTGCCAATCGCCTACTTTTTTTTTGTTTTTTTTTGAGGTGGAGTCTTGCTGTGTTGCCCAGGTTGGAGTGTAGTGGTGCAATCTAGGCTCACTGCAAGCTCCGCCTCCCAGGTTCAAGGGATTCTCTTGTGTTCAGCCTCTTGAGTAGCTGGGACTACAGGCCCCTGCCACCACAGCTGGCTTTTTTTTTTTTTTTTTTTTTTTGTATTTTTAGTAGAGGTAAGGTTTCACTATGTTGGCCAGGTTGGTCTCAAACTCCTGACCTCAGGTGATCTGCCCGCCTCAGCCTCCCAAAGTGCTGGGATTACAGGTGTGAGCCACCATGTCCAGCCCAAATTGCCAATCGCCTTCTGATTGTAAAATCTGAATGTCCTTTTCTATCCTCCGTCCTCTGTTTGTCCTTGTTAGGTATCTCTATCATGTTCAGATTTCTTCCCTCAGTTCCCCCCACCTCAGAGGCTTGCCTCTTCTCCAGAATTCCCTCTTCTTCCTACCCCTGCTCAGTCACGTGTCTTCCTCACTTGGCTGCTTCCTCCCTGCTCCAACCATCTCCCTAATGAATGCACTGCCTCCCCAGCATCAATAGGCTGATGGCTTTCAAATCTCCCTGGCTGCTCCAGCCAGTGACAGGCCCCCTTCTCAGCAGGCTGCTGGAGAACTCTGCAACTCCCTCACAGCCAACATATGGAAGTGTAATTGATTATCTTTTCTTCCAAACACCTCTAACATTTTCTTCATTTCTTCTCTGTTCCTGGCATCAACGTCCACCCAGTCACCAAGGCCAGAAATGACAGAGTAGCCCCAGATTTCCTCCCTGTCCTCACCCGTACCCCCATACCTTCTCTAGGTCTCTCTAACATATCCCCTTCTTTCTGGCCCCCAAAATCTAATCACAGTAATACATATAATGTATAATGATCATGTTTTTTCAAAGCCTCAACTTTAAACTGCCCAGCATTTAGTTCTTGTTTCACAATAATCTGTCTTCCCTTGTCTGCTGTCCATCATCTGCCTTTAATCTGTCAACAACTCTGCAACACATTCCACCCCCAACCCCCATTAGGTTTTCTTTACTTGTTCTATCATTCTCCTGCTTCCTTCCCATAGCCTGCAGAACGCCTAAGTCCCTGAGCATTAACAGAAGGCCCTGCATGATCTTTTCCATTTACCTTTCCAGGTCTCATGGTTTAGCTGTAATGAATTACTGGCTAGCCTCCTCTTTCTTATCTATCAGACTATTGTAGTTTAATTGTTTGCTCATTCATTTGACAAACATTTATGAGGTACATACTGTGCATCAGATATTGTGAGAAGCTTTAGAGATTCCATACTAAAAAAGCACAGCCCTTACCCTCAAGGAGCATATATCTCGTGGCAGACAAGGCATTGTGATGATGTTCTTATGACAACATGCAATAAACAGTTGTCAAATGAATGAATGCATGCACAAGTAAGTTGCTCTCCCTGTGCCTTTGTTTCCTCATCTTCAAAGTGTAGATAATAATAGTTTCTTTTTCAGAGGATTGCTGTGAAGATTAGATGAGTTTGTAGAGTGCTTGGAGTGGTGTCTGCACATAACAGTGTTGACAGTGTTCCTATTTAACGTGCCTTGAGAATTCTGTAGAGAGTTATGTATGAGGGCTGTCTAGACCAGCTTGAGGGGAAGAGGGAGGGAATCAGAGATGTTTTCTCCAGAGGGAGGGAGTAATACCATAAGCAGGGTCTGACAGCCCGAGTTAGACAGAACAAAAGAACGTAAAAGGATAGCCCAGGCAAAGAAAACTGGGAGAGTATGGGGTGCAGATAGCACCAGGATGATACAGTGAGGTGCATTCAGGGAGTTTTAAGGTAAAAATGAGAGGATGACAAGAAATGAGGTAGGAGAGACAAACTGAAGCCAGATTGTAAGGGATTTTCCTTCCATATGTGATAAGCAGTAGGAATTTTACTATGACGATAAACTATTGCTTCCAATTGAGATACTGAAGGATTTTAAGCAGGCAAATGAAAGAAGCATATTTCCATTTTAGAAAGCTCATTATAGCAGCTCTGTAAAGGCACCATGAAAATAGGAGCAGAAAAATCAAGAAGGAGGATATTTGGCAGTTCCCAAAGGAGGCACTGCTGGGCCCTGATGTAAAGTGGGTCAGTGAGAATGGGAAGGAGGAGATAGATGGTTCTCCTCTCCCTTTTTCCCTTTTTTTTTGAGACTCTGTCACTGAGGCTGGAGTATAGTGGTACGATCTTGGCTCACTGCAACCTCCGCCTCCCGGGTTCAAGCCATTCTCCTACCTCAGCCTCTCGAGTAGCTGGAATTACAGGCCCGTGCCACCACGCCCAGCTAATTTTTGTATTTTTAGTAGAGACAGGGTTTCACCATGTTGGCCAGGCTGGTCTCAAACTCCTGACCTCAAGTGATCTGCCTGCCTCAGCCTCCCAAAGTGCTGGGATTACAGGCATGAGCCACTGCACCTGGCCTCCTCTCCTTTATTCTTAAATTTTACTGGCCATTCAGGTCTGACTTCCTGGGATGCCTTTCCTAACACCTTCAAGCAAACTTAGCTACCTCTGTGATCTATAAATCTGTCATTTTTATCTTAGCCTGTGAGTTCCTCAAGAACAAGAAATGGGTCGTTTTCACTTTCATATCCATATTTAGCACTGTGAGCTAGGACAGAGGTCTTGCGGGTGTTGTATATACTTTTGCAGAAAAATGACTTTTGGCTGGGCGTGGTGGCTCATGCTTGCAATTCTAGCACTTTGAGAGGCTGAGGCTGGTGGATTACCTGAGGTCAGGAGTTCAAGACTAGCCTGGCCAACATGGTGAAACCCTGTCTCTACTAAAATTACAAAAATTAGCCAGGTGCAGTGGCATGCACCTGTAATCCCAGCTCCTCAGGAGGCTGAGGCAGGGGAATTGCTTGAACCTGGGAGGCGGAGGTTGTGGTTAGCCAAGATTGCATTGCTGCACTCCAGCCTGGGTGACAGAGCGAGACTTTGTCTCAAAAAAAAAAAGAAAGAAAAAGAGTTTCAACTAATGTTTTATAAGAAAAGGGATTAAGATTACAGACTCTCTAAGACATAACGAGTACATTTTCTAATCCTTTTACTTTTTCAATATGTTTAGCAAGCAGTACAGTCTTGTAATAACAGATATCCTCAGGATCCACAGGAAAAAGTTCGCTTTGCTTGAATTGTTTAATTAAAATCAACAAATATACTGAGCATGTTAAAATGGAAAGGCACAGTGCTGTGATGTATGGTAACTGCAATTGTTTTTCCTCTAATAAATATATTAGATATTCCTTATCCAATATATAAAAATGATTACATGACAAAATGTTACTTTATTTGAGGAGACAATTAATGTTTTAATTAAAAATAGATAAGGCCAGAATAAATATATAGTTTATAGCACTAATTATTTTCCTTATTTCCTGACAGTAGAAAGCCATCACTCTTGCAGTCTTGTTAGCATTATTTTTCACTTTATCTTGGATAGATTGATATAATTTCAATGAGTTAGATGCTATTGAAAAGCCCAGTGTTTTTCTTCTGGTCCTGGACTGTACAGCATTTTTAATAACATGCACATCTACCATCGTGTAAATCATGCTCATGTGTAATACTATTATAAAGGCATTTTTCTTTTCCTCACTGGTTGCGAGGGTTTTTCCCATTGGTTTTTCTTGGCTTTTTCTTTTCATTTTAAATGAAAAGAATAATTTGCCTCCTCCCAACCCCAATAATTCATTTATAATAGAAAAGACTAAAAACTTTAAGGCTTAAAAGAAATAGTTTGTAGACAATGGTAAGTGTTAATAAAATTAGACATTTCTTTTTCTGACACTATAAATTTTCCAGGATATTAATGCTCACTGCTATGTGGTATTCTATGTTTTCAGTAATGTGAGCAATTTCATAGTCTGGAAGAAGATTTGTATTATGATCGAATTCTCGAGCCTACATACAAAGGCACAATTTAATATCTGTCTTCTCAAAAGTCACAGGATAAAAATCTGTTAAACCCAGGAATACTGATAGTACGTTTGAAACTACAACTAGAATGAAGTTTTATAATTTAAGGACTATGTGTGTAAATAATCAGGATTTTGCCATTAATAATCATTAAGCATCATGTTACTTAGATAAAGTCATATTGTGATATATACAACTAATAATAAATGGTATTTTCTTAGGTATCTCAAAAACCGACATAATTTTTCCTCATTTCTCTCCAAAGCTCATCAGATATTCTTTAGCAGAGAGATAATTAATAAAAGTTTCCTTTAAATTCAATAATATAATTCTAAAAGTTAACAAATTCCCCCCAAATGTCATTTGTAAACAAAAATTAATACTATACTTACAATAAACAATGAAAATGGCATGACATTTACCAAGGCGGACATCAGATATTTTCATTATCAAGATGCTGAAATCAAGGAATGTATGTACGGCTGAGACAAACTTGTATTCAATCTATGAAGATTTTTAGAATGACTTACATGGTAAGCTCTACGTCAGCATCTGGGGAACCAAAGCCCCTTAAGGCATAGTCCCCATACTTGAGAAGCTCAGTCTGTCTAGGGCAACACCCATCCCTTTTCAGAGAAAAATTATCTATGAAGTGGTAAATGCTATAATGGAAACACAAGGTAGGGTGGAAACTCAAGGGACGGGGGAACAAATGAGCATCAGAGTGTGGATCCTGGTTTTAACTTTTTCATTGTGTTGTGTCTGTGTGTGCATGTGTGTGCATCCTGGTCATACACATCTGACAGTATGTAAAATTTAATCTAAATTGATACAACGTCTAGCCACCCAAGTCTGAAATTAATAGTGCACACAGTTGAAACAGACCCATAGATACTGTACACAAAATCATGTATAATATGATCAAATGTTAAAAGCAATAATCAGAAACATTTTCAACAAAGCTGACAAGACATTTAAGTGGTAAATTAAGCAAGCACATTCTGTAGAATTTAACAATTACGACTAAGATTTGTACTTCTAGAATAACTAAAGGTAATTCATTAGAAAAAAATTATGAAAATAAATTTTCTTTTGCTCACACTTAGTATATTCAGAAGTCCATAGATCTTTGTTGGTAATTACTAAATAAATAAGTATTAGTGATACGAAGGGTCAATACTTTAAATTTTTAAAGCATTATGATTAAGTCATCATAATGAAATGCTTACTTGGTATGGAACATAGGACCTATCATGAATAGTTTGGACGTAACACAAACAAATCAAATACGACTCTTACCTCCTTGTTCACACAACTGCTGGGCTAAAGCATCTTTGAAAATAATCTGGCCCCGGTGTGTTGCTGTAGCCCTGGAAACAAACAGGAAAGGGTTAATTCAAATCTTGGAATATGTCTGGTGAAAATGTATTTTTAAAACTTTTTTAAAAAGCTTATTCTTAAACTTTATTGTGTCGATATGATATTTTTAATGAGTACATCAGAACAGTGATATAAATAACAATGGCGTGAAAGCTTAAACCAAGACACCTGGGTTGAGGACTGTCTTCAGGTTTTACTATATAAAGACATTGTAACAGTTGTGAGCTTGTTCTGAAAACAGCGGATGTGAATAAAGCCTATAGAATAAAAAGGATGGAGAAGAGGCTTATTAAAATTTCTTCTTCAGGAGACCTTGATATAAAATGTTTTGTGGAGCAATACTGATATTAATACTGGAGAAAGATGCTCTTAAGGTACTTTTTTTCTGAAATCAATAGTCACTGGAACATATAGAGACAGAGAATTACATTTTTAAAAAGTATTTTCTTAAAAAGAGGGCTATTCAAAGCTTTCATAATAAAATCTGTCATAACAAATAAAACCATATGAAGGAGATTCACTATTTGAAGGCGATGTATATCTTTTACCTCTTCTAATCAGAGCTGTGCACATGGATTGATGAAAAAAAAAAATAACATCCTTGCAGCAGATGTGTTATTCAGTGGCTATAATAAAAAATGTCCTATTAAAGGAATAATTATGCTTTATATATGAAGGGTTTTCCCTTAAAAAGAATCTTGCTGGTGCAAAATGAGTTAAATTTAAAACAGAAAATCATGTCTCTTTAAGAAACTTGATATTAGAAAATAAGCCATACGCAAAACCTTTTTAAATAACAAAATAATTAACATGAAATCTTAACTTTAGTTTTAGCCAAAACCATCCTAGGGCAAAAATAATTTAACTGTCATCTGCTGAAGATGGATTATGTACAAGGCACTGTACTAGCTTACCACAGGGCCAAGTTTAGGCTACGTATTCCCCCTTGATACGTGCGCCCTTCCTTTGGTCAACATCTTGTCGTTTGCTGGGCCCAGTAGGGCTTCCTGGCTCCCAACATTCCTCACTCTGGCCCATGTGTGGATGCATATTTCCCCTCCCTTCTGCAGACCTTTCTGAATTCCATCCTGATTGAATTGTAAGTAGACCCCAGTGTCAATACCCCTGGAACCAACTCTCTGAAAGTAATCTGATAAATTAATCCATGTTGAAGTGTTAATGGGTGATATCACTTCAAGCTAACATATTTCAGCAGTGAAAGTATTATACCTTCACACACACACATGCACACGCGTGCACACACACACACACAATGGCACAATAGTGAGAGTTTTGAATGGTGGGAGGGAGACATAATTGGAGAGAAAAATCATTGAGTGGCCTTCAACTCACACCATATGTGAAGCCTATAAGGGGTATCAGCCCTTGTTGTTGCATATTAATCATTATCAAAATTACACATAAACAGATGCTACCATTCTTTTTATATATTCACATATGTTTATAGGTTTTCCTTTGCTTTCAGAAAGCTGAAAATGAGGAGAACTAAACATAGGGCCAATCCAAGCCATAAACATGGCCTAGAGGCTCACTAATCGGTACAGATTTTATGACCAGAGGGAACACCGTAACTTTTTTACTTAAATACACTGTTCAAACCCATCAAGCCAAGAGTGTCTGAGTTTACTTACACTTCTAATAACAACACAGTGATCACCAACGTAGAATTTTAGTGTGACATTTGCTTTGGAAGGGACACATTTTCTGAAATCACTAACCACCAAGAAAAGTCCTACGACACACAGTGTTTAAATAATTGTTTGTTTTAGTTGTCTTCTGGTTGTAAGTATATAATATTCCTATCATAATATTTCTTCTTGGTCCACAAGCCTAGTTGTCATTGTGCCAGCCTATGCTCCCATGATCACGATCAGTCCAATTATCAAAATAAGATTCAGGTAACAGAGGTTTCACCTTTTCTCTAAATATCAGATATACCAACATCTCTTAGTCACTTTACAGCATCTCATGAGGAGTCCACACTGTTTTCCCAATTCCTCAGTTTCCTCAGATTTATTATTTGTTGCCTTCATTAATATTCTTACTTCTGCTACTTTGGTTCAATAAATACATCTCATAAATTTCTAAAGAATAATGATAGAGTAACTGAACCTGCAGGAACCTTGAAGATCAGCTAGTCAAAACGTCTTTAGCAGTGGTACTCATTCTTCAAACAAATACGGAATTCGAATGACTAAAAGAGAGGAGCCCCAGCTTTTGAAGTTGTGGGGCTCCGCACTACCTATTTCCCAAATCTTGCCATTGTGCTTCTCTGGAACTCTTAGGGTTTAAGGGAGCAGGGTTTGAAAACCACTAAACTGGTCTAATTTTTACAGTATATGGATCAGGAATATGAGGCCAGGGAGGATATTAACCTACTGGAGGTTACACAGCCCATTAATGGCAGATAAGATCTGATTTCATGTCTTTGATTCAAGGCCTTGGATCCTTTTCCTTGCATCAGCAGTTTTCCAGATGTTTTCCACAGTGATGCCTTAGGGGTCTCCATGAGAGTCAAGAGAAGGAGGGGCAACAGCCAGTGTTCCAGGCACCAGCCAATTCAACCAAACTGTCTAGGCTTTATATGTTCTAATTATTTAATTTTGTTTAAAGAAAGGGCTCAGCAAATAAAAGCTGGCTTGAGAAGCACAGCATACCATGTGCTCAATGCCATTATCTGAGGTACCCTGCTTGGGAAAAGTAAAAGTAGTAATAATAACAGTGGCTGGTATATATACCTACTGTTATTCTAACAACTATTATGAATTGAAATTTACCCCTAGGCACTGTTGTAGGGCTTTACATAAATTAACTCAATTATTCCTGTCAACGGCCCTACAAAGTAGATATTCTTATCCATTTTTCCTGGGACACAGAACTATTGCATGATTTACGAATGTCACACAACTGGTGGTAAAGCCAGGATTAAAACCCAGGCAGTTTGAGTGTACAGTCTTTGCTTTTAAGCATTACAGCAATATTTCATTAACCTGGTTCAAAAATATGATGGTAGTTTTCAGTCTCTTTTCAGAGGAAGAGCCTGTTTTCAGGGCCCAATTTTCTTGTTTCTTTCTTTCTTTCTGTTGAGATGGAGTCTTTCTCCGTCACCAAGCTGGAGTGCAGTGTCGCGATTCTGGCTCACTGCAACCTTCGCCTCCTGGGTTCAAATGATTCTCCTGCCTCAGCCTCCTGAGTAGCTGGGACTACAGGCGTGTGCCACCATGCCCAGCTAATTTTTGTATTTTTAGTAGAAATGGGATTTCACCATGTTGACCAGGATGGTCTCGATCTCTTGATTGAGATCTGCCCGCCTCAGCTTTCCAAAGTGCTGGGATTACAGGTGTGAGCGACCACGCCCAGCCCAGGGCCTGATCTTTAAACAATTGTCTTCTCTGACTTGTGATCTCTACTCCAACCCTTCAGGTGAAAGCTGTTTTAGTTAACCTCCTTTTGGACAAACTTCTTGTCATTTCCATAGGAACTCTGGCCCCTTGGCCAGCAACTCCTTGCAATTTGTCTTTGAAAATACCATTTCTCTCTCTCGACTCCTTCTCCTGCAGTGTTTTGTGAGCCCCTCAAATTCTTTTCAACTTTTTATTATTTAATATAAAATCTAAGACAAGATACATTAAATGTTTATTTGCATATGTATTTATTCTTCACCTAGTACATAGTATTTGTTCAATTTTAAACTTCCTTCCATTTTATAGGTTTCAATTGATCTTTTTTAAAAAAATGTTTTAACATTTATTTTAAGTTCAGGAGTACATGTGCAGGTTTGTTACACAGGTAAACTTGTGTCATTGGGGTTTGTTGTACAGATTACTTCATCACCCAGGTATTAAGCCTAGTACTCATTAGTTATTTTTCCTGATCTTCTCCCTACTCCCACCCTCCACCCTCCAATAGGCCCCAGTGTGTGTTGTTCCTCTCTATGTGTCCATGTGTTCTCATCATTTAGCTCCCACCTATCCGTGAGAACATTTGGTATTTGATTTTCTGTTCCTGGGTTAGTTTGCTAAGGATAATGGCCTCCAGCTCCATCCATATCCCTGCAAAGGACCTGATCTCATTCTTTTTTTATGGCTGCATAGTATTCCATGGTATATATGTACCACGTTTTCTTTATCCAGTCTACCATTGATGGAGCCCCTCCACTTCTATCAGCTTACTGTAGTCCCCTTTCTACTCTTTGTCCTATTTCTTCTAATGAAGACCGCTTGCATCTTCCTGTATGCTACAGCCATAAGATTACTGGATGATGTTCTCAGCCATGCTGCTGCCCAAACCCTGGAACATATGTGGATACCCAACACACACGTGTGCTGACAGATAAACATCATTTGCATCATTTTCTTTCCAAACCCTTAGAACTCTCAGATAACATTTTAATCTAAAACGATCCTACCCTATAGGAGATGCATGGTTAGTATTTTTAAAGGTCTGCATATTGGCATCTTATCTTGGGGAAAAGAAAGAGCAGAAGCCCAAGTGACCAGCAGTAACACAGGCTCCCTTGCTTTATCCCATGAGCCATCTACACTGCTCTCCTCAGGGTGTGATTAATGTCAATATGGGAAGCCTATTTGAACATATTTAGAGCTGTCAAATAATTCATGGTGGCTTACCCACAGAATCACAGCATTTATTTCAAATCCTCTATGGAAATATATATATTCTACTATATAAATATATATTATATATTCCAAAATTGCTAAAAGCACAGTAACTCAGAATTAAGTCTCTAGAGGTCACGTCCTCCAATTTTTAAAATTACATTGACAGATAAAACTGTATGTAAAGCTGTGTATTAAATCTAGCTAATTAACATATGTGTTACCTCCTATAGTTATCCTTTTTGTGGTGAGATCCACATCCACTCTCTTAGCATTTTCAAGAGTTCAATACTATAGTCACCATGTTGTGTAAGAGATATCTTGAACTTATCCCTCCTGTCTAACTGAAATTTGTATCTTTTGACCAACATCTCCCCAACCACTCCCCAAACCACCCAGCCCCTGGTAATCCCCATTCTACTCTCTACTGCTATAAGACCAACTTTTTTAGATTCCACCAGGTCCTCCAATTTGTCACACACAATATATTTTTAAGTAAGAATACAGAGAGCTATGGTATATAGTGACAAGCCTGATTCATTTCCAGAATTGTTATTTTATGTAATTTACAGCTCTCTCTGGGGGAAAGGTCCATCACACCGATGGTGTTATTAACTATGTTGGTACTATTTGCACTTAATTTTACATAATTAGAAATATTTTTTCATAAGAGTTCGGAAAATATCCTCATTGTTCACTGTTTTGGAAAGTAGACCAAGTTTCTTAAACACGTTTCTAATAAGCACTTATCTTCTTCTTGGGAGATGCACAGATCTCTAAGGCTAACTTGCCAACAAGAGCCCCTATTAACTAAGTAATTTTAAAATCCCTTTGGACTGTTATTACTTATCATTTTAAAAGCTCTATAGATTCTCCAAAATGAAGAAAGTTCATTAAGATCATCATATTCAGTGCTTGAAAAAGCATTTGTTTTTTTTTTTTTTTTT
>NW_012121154.1:11247047-11250629 GCF_000951035.1 Colobus angolensis palliatus
AAATTCCCAAGTATATTACTATTTCTTGATTTCATGAATCAATTTGCTCATAGATTAACATAAAGAATCATACCATTTGGTTCATTTTTAAACCATGACAATGCACTTTACCTCCAGGGGTGGGCTACTTTTTCCACCATTTTCTACTGCTTTGTCAATGAGGTCTGGTATGTTAGTGACTTGTCAGTTATACAGCTGGAAGAGCATTCGTTAATCAGCAATCTGAAGTTAGTCTTGTGTAATTCAGTATGCCTGTGACAAGCCACCCTTCAGGAAAGGTAACTAAATTTGTGGAATATGAGGGAAAAAGAGTTGATCTGAGTTTGGTAAATTTGATCTTCAAAGGAATCAATTTTCCCTTTAAAATTCTTACCCCTTGATATCAGCAAATTACAGTACTTTCTTTTCTCTCTTTTTTTTTTTTTTTTTTTGAGACAAGGTCTCGCTATGTTGCCCAGGTTAATCTTCAACTCCTGGGCTCAAACAATCCTCCCACCTTGCCCTCTCAAAGTGAGGGATTAAAAAGCATAAAACTTACAGTGCATTCTAACTTGGGGATATATATTGATGTTTATCAAAATAAGAAAAAAACTCAAATGCTTCAAAACCCATAAAAAAGAGAAATGAATAACTTCAAGGAGTAATTATTTTTGTTAAACTCTCAACTTCAACTATGGCAAAGTCATTGCAAAATAAGCAAAGGATGGTGTATGTTTTCACAATGCTTTTGCTATTCAAAGCTTTACTGCCCTAATTGTTTTTATAGTTACATCTTTTATTCCTAAGCCACAGAATTTTTTTTTCTGTCAAATGTATACTTTATCTCCTTGAAAACAACAAATTTCAGTATTAATGTTCATTATCCAGTAATCACAAAGTCCATGTGTCCTTAAAGGCTACCAAATAGATGGTTTAACCTTGATTTGTGATCAAAGTATACTTTTTATTAGCAAGAGAAGGAACACACAGATGAAATCTTTTAAGTATGGCAAATCAATGAATGGTTAATAGTAACTTAGCTTTCTTCCAAAGTGATTCAGCAAACTCCTGAAATGGAGATGGATGGAGGGTTTATGTTCATCTGACAATATTTGTTCATCCATGGTATTGCATGTATTCAGTCACATGTAGTGTGAATTCTTTTACTTAAAGTGTTTTTAACAACATCACTAAATGATTTTGCATTGAAATAAAGAGTAATAATTTTGGTGAAAAACACTTGGTAGTTGCAGGATATGTAATAACAAAGAGAAGCAGACATTTATCATTGGCAGAGTTATATATCTCTTGTAAATCACCAACGAAGTGAATCTGGGGAGGGAAGATAGCAGATTAAACCACGTTTTATTTTGTCCCTATGCAGAAGAATGGCTTGTCTAGTAAAAACAAGAAGTGACAAATTTATCAGGATTATCACAAAGTTTTAAAGTAAGGGGAAGTTGATTGGACTGATTTATGTATCAAGAAGGATCACCAATAAGGTGTCAAATGTGTCAAAAGTTCCCAACTCACATTTAGGATTAACTTTAATTTCCAGGAATATGTAATTTATTTCAGGAGAAAATAACTTTATGAGTTAAGCCAAATGAGAAATGCAGATGGAAAAATTCCTCAACAGCCCTCACCTACATCAGTAACAGGTGAAATCCTCAGAGCAGCCCAGCTAACAGTGATCTGGTGTAAGCATGTGAAGCCATCTACATTCCTAAATCTGAATGCAGCAGTGCTGTCTACCAAGAGTGAGTGACTTTTTGTTGTTTAAATTTAAAATGGCTTTATTTGGGTTTTATCAGGAATTTCCTAATTTTTCCTGGTTCACAACTAATGGATCCTTGATTATGAACAACAGCAAAAAGGATACACAAGTTTTCTTAATAAAAAGATGATGTTCTCTCTGCCTCTGCTAATAATTATTCAACAAACCATTATGAATTATGAATCTGACGGGGTGTTAATTGTTAGCCTGCTTTAGGTGCTCACATTTCTTACTTTGGTCCTGTTGGTATATGATATAAACTCAGCAAATATTCTTTTTGAATTATGCCTTCTTTGTTATGTTATGTGTACCCTAGGCACAGGGATTTTGGTCTATTTCTTTTTTAATATTTTACTTGATAATTGACATAAAGCACCCATGCAGTAAATATTTGTGAAATGGCTGAATGACTAATGTATGTTACACTTGATACAGAATGTTAAATGCTTTAAAAAGTAACCAGCAAGTTATTGCATAAGAAACACTATGAAAAAGATGATTAGATGATAATAATACTCAAGACAAACATTGTTGTAAGATTTATCTTGGAAATCAGTTAACAGCAAGAACAGTAAAAGTAAATAAGTTGATGTATTTGCTTTATTATCACAACATATTTCATCATTTAACATACTCCAGAGTTTCCTTAAACCAACTGTATTCTGGAAATGCCTTCTAAAACGCTAAAATAAAAACGCTTTCCATACCACCTTTTAAAATCATTAAAATTATTTGAGAGGCTCTGCTGTTTTAAACACCTTTTAATTAAGTAAGCCTATGGTCACTTGTATCAGAGGCATTCTTAGGCAAGGCAAGAATAAAACTGAAAAAATGCCATGTTAATTCCAAAGAAAATCCTAGTAAAAAATAATCTTTTCTGCTGGATATGAATTAGAGTCTGTAAATTTGCTGAAAGATGTATGCAAAGTATTCAGGTATCACCTTTAATTGGACTCAAAGAAAGAGTACTAGTTTCCACAATAGAAGAAGGGGCATTTTGTACTAGGATGGGCATTCATTACCTCCATGATTTATACCATGTTACTTAACTTCTGTGTGTCTTACTTTCTTAATTTATAAAATAAACTGAATGGACTGAATAATTTTAAGGTTCAAACAGCAGATCTGGAATCAGAGGATGTGGGTTTGCATCACAGCTCAATGATTTATGTTGATCTCATATGAGTGGTAATTCTCTGAGATAGGACCAGAAATGTGCTATTTATTTGCAGGACTGTAAGGAAAATCAAATGAGATCAACGCTGTGAAAATACTGTGGAAAATATAAGGAATTATGATGATGATGTCTGGCTGGTCACTTCAGAATAGAGCAAAAAACTGAAAGGGAATTAAAGGAGCATGTTCTACAGGATTTAAGATAAAAAGCTATTTTTGATCTTAAAAGGAAAAAAAGGGAAGACTGTAAACTCCAAAAATTTTTTTGACTACTACGAAGTCAATGAAAGCTCCTAGTTAGAAACTAGGTTAGAAATCCTAGTTAATTAATCATAACAAATTAGGACAATAATGGTGTACTCCTGCAAAGAAATCCTGCCGAAGTATATACAAGTGTTGCTTTGAAGGAAATAAGTTGTAAAGCAAGCCTCTACTAGGGCATACAATATTACAAAACTTTTTTCCATTATAAAGGTAACGTGTACGATGAAAAATTTTACATACATGAAAGTATTAATGAGAAAATAAAATTACTCATATTCATCCTAAGGAGAGATAATCACTATTCATATTTTAGTAAATCATATACCCTTGTAGTTTTTAATATTAATATAAAGTTGTTTAGAAAACTGCTTCCCCAGCAGAGACCT
>NW_012121154.1:11254441-11307353 GCF_000951035.1 Colobus angolensis palliatus
CTATTTGTTTATATTTAATATTTATTATAAATAGTTGCCATGTTATTAAATACTTTTCAGACAAGATTTTTAAAGGTGAACCCATCAGTGTGCTGTATTCAGGAGACCCATCTCATGTGCAAAGACACACATAGGCTCAAAATAAAGGGATGGAGAAAGATCTAGACAAAAAAAAGCAAGGGTTGCTATCCTAGTCTCTGATGAAACAAGACAAAAACTTTAAACCAACAGAGATAAAAAAAGACAAAGAAGGGCATTACATAATAGTAAAGGGATTAATGCAACAAGAAGAGCTCAGTATCCTAAATATATATGCACCCAATATAGGAGCACCCAGATTCATAAGGCAAGTTCTTAGAGATCTACAAAGAGACTTAGACTCCCACACAATAATAGTGGGAGACTTTAACACACCACTGTCAATATTAGACAGATCAACAAGACAGAAAATTTACAAGCACATTCAGGGCTTGAACTCAATTCTGAACTAAGCAGACCTAATAGACGTCTACAGAACTCTCCGCCCCAAATAGACAGAATATACATTCTTCTCAGCACCACATAGCACTTATTCTAGAAGTTACCATATAATTGGAAGTAAAACACTCCTCAGCAAATGCAAAAGAACAGAAATGACAACAGTCTCTCAGACCACAGTACAATCAAAGTAGAACTCAGGATTAAGAAACTCACTCAAAACCTCACAACTACATGGAAACTGAACAACCTGCTCCTGAATGACTACTGGGCAAATAATGAAATTAAGGCACAAATAAATAAGTTCTTTGAAACCAATGAGAACAAAGATACAACATATCAGAATCTCTGGGACACAGCAAAAGCAGTGTTTAGAATGAAATTCATAGCACTAAATGCCCACAGGAGAAAGTAAGAAAGATCTAAAATCAGCACCCTAACATCACAATTAAAAGAACTAGTAAAGCAAGAGCAAACAAAATCAAAAGCTAGCAGAAGACAAGAAATAACTAAGATCAGAGCAGAACTGAAGGAGATAGAGACATGAAAAACCCTTCAAAAAAATTAATGAATCCAGGAATTTGCTTTCTGAAAAGATTAACAAAATAGATAGACCACTAGACAGACTAATAAGAAAAAGAGAAGAATGAAATAGACACAATAAAAATGATACAGGGGATATCACCACTGATCCCACAGAAAGATCAACTACCATCAGAGAATACTATAAACACCTCTACACAAATAAACTAGAATATCTAGAAGAAATGGATGAATTCCTAGATATATACAACCTCCCAAGTCTAAACCAAGAACAAGTCAAACCCCCGAATAAACAAATAACAAGTTCTGAAATTGAGGCAGTAAATAATAGCCTACCAACCAAAAGAAGTCCAGGACCAGATGGATTCACAGCTGAATTCTACCGCAGGTACAAAGAGGAGCTGGTACTATTCCTTCTGAAACTATTCCAAACAATAGAAAAAGAGGGAATCCTCCCAACTCTTTTTATGAGGCCAGCATTATCCTAATACCAAAACCTGGCTGAGACACAATAAAAAAAGAAAATTTCAGGCCAATATCCCTGATGAACATTGATGTGAAAATACTCAATAAAATACTGGCAAACTGAATCCAGCTGCACATCAAAAAAGCTTATCCACCATGATCAAGTTGGCTTCATCCCTGGGATGCAAGGCTGGTTCAACATACGCCAATCAATAAACATAATCCATCACATAAACAGAACCAATGACAAAAACCACATGGTTATCTCAACAGATGCAGAAAAGGCCTTTGACAAAATTTAACACCGCTTCATGCTAAAAACACTCAATAAACTAGGTATTGATGGAACATATCTCAAAATAATAAGAGCTATTTATAACAAACCCACAGTCAGTATCATACTGAATAGGCAACAACTGGAAGTATTCCCTTTGAAAACAGGCACAAGACAAGGATGCCTTCTCTCACCACTCCTATTCAACACAGTATTGGAAGTTCTGGCCAGGGCAATCAGGCAAGAGAAAGAAATAAAGTATTCAAATAGGAAGAGAGGAAGTCAAATTGTCTCTGTTTGCAGATGACATGATTGTATATTTAGAAAACCCCATTGTCTTAGCCCAAAATCTCTTTAAGCTGATAAGTAACTCCAGCAAAGCCTCAGGATACAAAGTCAATGTGCAGAAATCACAAGCATTCTTATAAACCAATAATAGACAAACAGAGAGCCAAATCATGAGCAAACTCCCATTCACAATTGCTACAAATAGAATAACATACCTAGGAATACAACTTAAAAGAGATGTGAAGGACCTCTTCAAGGAGAACTACAAACTACTGCTCAAGGAAATAAGAGAGGACACAAACAAATGGAAAATCATTCCATGCTTATGGATATGAAGAATCAGTATCGTGAAAATAGTCGTATTGCACAAAGTAATTTATAGATTCAATGCTATCCCCATCAAGTTACTACTGACTTTCTTCATAGAATTAGAAGAAAAAACTACCTTAAATTTCATATGGAACCAAAAAAGAGCCAGTATAGCCAAGACAATCCTAAGTAAAAATAACAAAGCTGGAAGGGTTACACTACCTGACTTCAAACTATACTACAAGGCTATGGTAACCAAAACCGCAGGGTACTGGTACCAAAACAGATATACAGACCAATGGAACAGAACAGAGGCCTCAGAAGTAACACCACACAAATACAACCATCTTTTCTTTGACAAACCTGACAAAAACAAGCAATGGGGAAAGGATTCTCTATTTCAAAAATGGTGCTGGGAAAACTGCCTAGCCATATGCAGAAAACTGAAACTGGACCCCTTCCTTACACCTTATACAAAAGTTAACTGAAGATGAATTAAAGATTTAAACGTAAGATCTAAAACCTGTTGGGGGGTGGGGACAAGGGGAGGGATAACATTAGGAGAAATACCTAATGTAGACGATGGGTTGATGAGTGCAGCAAACCACCATGGCACATGTATACCTATGTAACAAACCTGCACATTCTGCACATGTATCCCAGAACTTAAATTATAATAATAATAAAAAAATTCCACTGGATAGCTATATCAGTTTCTTTACTCTATTGTTATTGGAAGTTTACTTCTCTGTAATTTTAAATAATGAAGTGTATATACCTTTGACCATATCTCTTGCATTTTAAGATGTATTTCCAGGTCTGGGGTAGTCAAAATATGGGCGTAAGCACTTAATGCTTTTGTTATGAACTTCATGTTTGTGTCCCACCCTCCCCCCTCCAAATTCATATGTCAATACCTTAACTCCCAAGGTGATAGAGTTTGGAGATGGGGTCTTTGGGAGGCTGATGAGATCATGAGGGTAGTGCCCTGGTCACAGGACTGGTGTCCTTTTAAGAAGAAAATAGGCCAGGCGCAGTGGCTCATGCCTGCAATCCCAGGACTTTGGGAGGCCGAGGTGGGTGGATCACGAGGTCAGGAGTTTGAGACCAGCCTGGCCAATATGGTGAAACTCTGTCTCTACTAAAAATACAAAAATCAGCCAGGCATGGTGGTGTGTGCCTGAAGTCCCAGCTACTCGTGAGGCTGAGGCAGAAGAATTGCTTGCATCTGGGAGGCGGAGGTTACAGTGAGCTGAGATCACGCCACTGCACTGCAGCCTGGGTGACAGAGCAAGGCTCTGTCTCAAAAACAAAAACAAAAAAAGACAGAAAGAAAACAATTCCATTTATAAACTCATTGAAAAGAATAAGGCACTTAGTCATAAATTTGCCAAAAAAGTGTAAGACTTGTACATAACTACTAAACACTGTTGAAAAAAAGAAAGATCTAAATAAATGGAAAACATCTTATGTTCATGACTTAGAAGATGAATTATTAAGATGGCAATACTACCCAAATGGATCTACAGATGATTCAGTGTGATACCTCTCAAAATCTCAGCTGGGTATTTTTCAGAAATTGATAGCTAATTCTAAAATGTAAATGCAAGGGGCTCAGAAGAGTCAAAATAATCATGAAAAAAAAGAAAGCTGGAGGACTTGCACTTCCTCATATTATAATTTACTACAAAGTTACCATAATCAAGACAATGTGATACTGCCATAAAAACAGATGTATAGATCAAAAGAACAGAATTGAGAGTCCAGTAGTAAACTTTTACATTTATGGTTAATTTTTGACAGTCAGGATAATTCCATGAAGAAAGAGGTCTTTAAAACAAATAATGTTCAGTCAACTGGATATCCACATGCAAAAGAATGAGGTTAGAACCCTACCTCACACTATATACAAAAATTAACAAAATGAATCATAGATTTAAGTGTAATATAACGAAAACTGTAAAACTCTTAAAACATAGGGATAAATCTTCATGACCTGATACTTGGCAATAGTTTCTTAAATCCTCAGCATTCATTTGGTGAATGCAAAAAAAGGCAAAAGAAAAAATAGATGAACAGAACTTTATCAAAATTCAAACCTTTGTGCCACAAAGGATACCATTTAAAAAGTTAAAAAAAAAAAAAAAGACCCACAGAATGGGAGAAAATGTTTGCAAATCATATATCTGATAAAGAAATAGTATCCAATATATGTGAAGAACTCTTTACAACTCCATAAAAAATGAGTAACTCAATTTAAAAATGGGCAAAGAATTTGAATAGACATTTATCCAAAGAAAAAATACAAATAGTCAATAAGCACATGAAAAGATACTCAACATCATTAGTATTAGGGAAACGCAATGAAATGAAATACGATTCTACTCCCACAAGGTAGAATAAAAAAAGACAGACAATAATAAGTGTTGGCAAGGAATTGGAGAAATTGTAATCCTCAAATATTGCTAGTGGGAATAAAAATGGTACAGCCACTTTGGAAAACAGTTTGGCAATGCCTCAGAATGTTAAACATTGAGTTACTGTGTGACCCAGCAATTCCAATTGCAGTTGTATACACAAGAAACATGTGAACACATGTTCACAGAGAAAAAAAATGTATACACAAATGTTCTCAGAAGCATTATTAGTAATAGGCAAAAGTGGAAACAACCTAAATGTCTGTCCACAGATGATTGGCTAAATAAAATGTGGTATATATCCATACAACGGAATATTATTCAACCATAAATGGAAATGAAGTCTGATTCATGCTACAGTATCAATAAACCTTGAAAATATACAAAGTGAAAAATATCTAGTCAGAGAAGCCTATATATTATATGATTCCATTTGCATGAAATGTCCAGAACAGGCAATTCCAGAGACAGAACATAGATCAGTGGTTTCCGGGGGATGGGGAGATGGGGAAATGTAAACTGACAGCTAATGGGTGCAGGGTGTCTTTTGGGGGTAATAAAAATGTTATAAAAGTTTTTATAATTGTGAAACTGCAGATATACTAAAAGTCACATAATTGTATACTTAAAAGGAATAAATTTTATGGTAAGTGAATTACATCACAATAAAACTGTTATTAAAAAATAAAATGGAAGTATATTCTGGAAGGCTGTAGATAAGCTAATAGGAGATGGAAGCATAATAATACTGGGGACAGTCTGGTGTGTTTTAGGGTCATCTGTTTTTTGAGACTGATATTATAATGGACAAAAGATGTTTTTGTTGGTTGAAACATGCGAAGAACAAAACTAAATTAGTATTTTTTAAAGACTGCTATACTTCAATGCTTCATTAAAAAGAATGCAATAGGTGGCCCAAGGAAACTATAAAGCCTCAAATTGCAACCAAATTTCAATTAAACCGAAGTTGAATTTCTATATATTGCATGCAACTTTGAGCCCAGGGAGAGAATAATTTTTCTTTTGCAATGTATAAGTAGTTCTTCTTTTACCTGCCTCAGGACACATTTAGATGAAAGAAAACACATTAAATTATTGATGTAATGATTAATTGAAAGTCCCTTTAAATTATCTAGCATATTTATAGCAAAGCCCTTTGGCCCCACTCAGGCAAATCTACAACTCTTACAAGTATATTCCAAAGCAGTCATGTGTACCATGTTTTGATAAATTAAAGAATTGAAGTAATCAAAATGAATGCTGCAAATGTTGTCTGGATTATAGCTGATTGTATTCTGTGCCCTCCTCACCTAGAAATATACTCCCTTAAGTCTACATAGAACCCTAATTAGACTGACTCTCCTCAGTGTTTCATGAAAATTCCAGCATTGCCATGTTGCTAAGCATCCAGGTGATATTCCTGGTGATTATCACTAGCTCTGTCACTAGTAAATCCAATTTTAGAATAGTAAAAGTTCCAGCACAAGTCTAATAAGAAACTTTAGAAGCTAGTGAAAAACAGACAGTGACCCTAGCAGGTGCATTTTCAGGGAAAGCAAATGGAACAAGAGATGGGAAAGGACAGTCAGAGTGACAGTGGTTGTCATGGGTAGGACAAGTGAACATTTTGCTAAACAGAATGCTGTTTCTTTATTTGAGGCAGAGTCTCACTTTGTCATCCAGGCTAAAGTGCAATGGCACAATCTCGGCTTACTGCAGCCTCTGCCTCTCAGGTACAAGTGATTCTCATGCCTCAGCCTCCAGAGTAGCTGGAACTACAGGTGCACACCAACACACCTGGCCAATTTTTGCACTTTTAGTAGAGATGGGGTTTCACCATGTTGGCCAGGCTAGTCTTGAACTTCTGGCCTCAAGTGATCCACCTGCCTCAGCTTCCCAAAGTGCTGGGATTACAAGCATGAGTCACAGTGCCTGGCCATAAACAGAAGTAATAGTCTTTAATTTTGTAGATTTTTTTTTTATTTTAAGGGTATTTAAAATACTGATACTAAACTATCTAGACTAGAGATTCTAGAAACAGGAAAATTTAAAAATATACACATTGCTAGGCTCCAACCTTGACCACTTAATTTAGAATCTCTGGGCTCAGGGTTCAGGCACACATGATTCCAACTGTAGCCAGGCTCGAAAACTACTAGTCTGAACAGACAAACTGTTAAACATCCCCCTATGAGTCGGACATATTTCATGCTTCCTCTAAGTAACCTCTTCCATTCCTGTCACAACCATCACTATCAGCAAGTTGTTTTATTCCTTCTTTCCCCAACCAAAGACCCTTTGGTAAGGATTAAAATTTATCCTCTTGGCCTGGCAGTGGATTATCTTCCAGTCCCCTTTGATTTTTCACTTTCCTTGGTAGATGCATATCACGTGCATATCTAAGTTGCAACAACAACAACAACAACAACAGGCAGAAATAGTAATTTTTCAGTGAAGTAGGATTCTCCCACGAGTCAAAAAGGACACCACATGAAATGATGCATTTTCGGAGTTGTCTCTGGTAAAGTCATTTACAAACTGGTGAACAGGCAGAGTTTCTCAACCTCAGCACTACTGGACATTTATTTATATTGGATCATTCTTTGCTGTAGGGGGGCTTTCCTATGCATTGTAGAATATTTAGCAGTGCCCCTAGCACCACTAGATGCTAGGTATGACAACAAAAAATGTCTCCAGACATTATCAAATGTCCCTTGGGAGCATGGGTAAAATCACAGCTAGTTCAGAACCCCTGGTGTATAGGTTTGTAAGAACTCAGTCCATATCAAAATTTCACTATTTACACAAAACATCATGTTTACCATACTGAATATCATATGCATTTTGACACTTACACTATGATAAATATTTCAAATTTGGCTCATGTCTAGGAGTTTAACTTTCTATGATATCCCTTAATGCCAACTAATATTTTCTATTGAAGTCTAGGAGTTTAATTATATATAATATCCCCTAATGCCAACTAGTATTATCTATTGAAGTCCATTTGTATGGAACAATAATAACCAGCTTCCTGCATTGCTTTGGGCAAAAGAGAAAAGAAAGATCTGACAAACATACAGTCTGCAGTAGATATCTATATAAATGATCCTCACAGGCTCAAGCTAAGTATTGGCTTTAGAAAGTTGTCTCGTCTGACTCACATTTTCTGTGAATTTACTGTTTGACTAACACAGCCCTTAGGCTTGGGAAAGTTAAAATGTATAGTGTTTTTGTTTAAAAGGTCTTTGCTGGAAGTGAACAAAACATTGTTACAGGAAAACCAGTGTGGATAATCGGGAGTGGACAAAAATATAAGGTATAAACATGAAAGTTCAAAGCCAAAACCGTAACAGAAAAGCCAACAACTTCCTAACAGAGCAAAAGAGACTGAATCAACTAACCAAAAAATTAGGTATTTTAGAGTGGAGTCATATGCTTTATGAGTTTCTTTTTCCATTTGCTGGGAAGACATGAACAAACCATCTAATTTCAGGAACTTCACTACTTTGTTATTGCAAACAAAGGCAGGTTAAAGGTATAGTCAAAAGTGAAAAGTAAATCATGGAAAATGAACATTTTAAATTCCTTTGAAATTACAAAGCACAGTCCCCTTACTAACAGCAGGAAAATAATGGCCCATCATTACAATTTTGCCCCAGTAAACACACACTATTTGGATTACATTCTGGATAATGTAGCAACAAGGAAGACCATTTTGACACAGCTGGGGCTCTTGTAATGTCATTCTCTGCCTTTCTGTAAATATTCCATTTTTGTATAGTGCTAAAGAAATCACATTTTCATTTTTCTGTAGTTCAGAAAATGAACTACAGCTCATTGCTGTGGCAACTGCCAAACCAGTCAATTTGTATAAATAATAAACAAGCTTCTATTGTCTCTCATCTGACACAGTGCCAACTAGTCGGTCTACCTATTTCAACAGGGAAATCATGTTTTTAAACACTTTATATAATTTAAATATCCCTGAAGTTATATGCAGTAAATTATTTTGGAACACTGAACTGAGTGTATGTACTCAAGCACTTATTCCTTTAAATTAGGTCATACATAATACTGATTTCCATATTACCATTACATAAGGAAGAAACATTATGTGAATATTTGAAAACTCAAATGATTTTGTTATTTTTCTGATACTTTAAAACAATAGTAATTTTGTGACCTTAGTTGTTCTTAATTACTCATCTCCTAGCACATCAATTAATGTTTGCCTAATTCAAATTTCTGGAATCTATCATCCTTCCCAGAGAGGAAAAATGTCTGTACTTCTTGTTTTGCAATTTGAATTTGTGGTTTGGATTTTGTCTTTCAGTATCATTTACTGTAGTGAGAAGAATAGGTATAGTCTTCTTTCCCTGGATACAACTCATAGCATCCAAAATTAAGCAAAGAGAGAAATATTTAAGAAACTTAGAGTCTGTAGAAAGTAAATGGGTACAGGCTGGGCGTGGTGGCTAATGACTACAATCTCAGTACTTTGAGAGGCCATGACAGGCAGATCACTTGAGGCCAGGAATTTGAGACCAGCCTGGCCAACATGCCAAAAACCTGTCTCAACTAAAAATACAAAAATTAGGCAGGCAAAGGGCCGTAATCCTAGCTACTTGGGGGGTTGAGGCAGAAGAATCGCTTGAACCTGGGAGGCGGAGGTTGCGGTGAACCAAGATTGCCCCGCTGCACTCCAGCCCCCACAGGCAACAAAGCTAGACCCTGGGCCACAGAGCGAAAAAAAAAAAAAAAAAAAAAAAAAAGAAAGTAAGGATACATAACTATGGAAGCATCCTTATATACTTCTGTGGTAAGACCTGCCTGCCTAAAATTTTTTACTTAGAGATTTGGTTCTTAGAATATTAACTGATCTCTCCATAAGTTTCTTTTACTCCTTTAAATGTTTTATTTGGGAATCATTATAGTTATTTTATTTTTCTGAGATAGTGTCGCTGTTGTCACCCAGGCTGGAGTGCAATGGTGCTATCTTGGCTCACTGCAACCTCTGCCTCCTGGGTTCAAGTGACTCTCCTGCCTCAGCCTCCTGAGTAGCTGGGATTACAGGTGCCCACCACCATACCCAGCTGATATTTGTATTTTTTTTTAGTAGAGACGGGGTTTCACCATGTTGGCCAGGCTCGTCTCGAACTCCCGAACTCAGGTGATCCACCTGGCAAGGCCTCCCAAAGTGCTGGGATTACAGGTGTGAGCCACTGTGACTGGCCAGGAATCATTTTAGACTGATGGAAAAGTTGCTAAGATAGAACAATGCCAAGATGGAACAAGAGAGTTCACAAATACCTTTCACCTAACTTTCCCTACTGTTAACTTCTTACATAACCATGGTTCATTTGTCCTTAAGCAACTAACATCTAACATTCTGATTTTACCAGGTTTTTTTTTTTTTTTCTGATAACATCCTTTATCCCTCCAATATTCCATCCGAGATACCATATCACAGTTAGTGAGATCTCTTTTGTAAATACAAAAATTTCCAGGCAGTGCAATTTATTAAATTACCAACCAACCCTATTATGAACTCGTTTATTACATCAATTTTCTTCTGGAAGGAGAGATAAGGGCAGCGTGAAAATCCGGGGCATGTGGTGTATATAAAGGGATTGTGAAGGGAAAGAAATGCTGCCAAGAAAGGAGGTAACAAATCAAAGCCAAAAGACATTCCATTTTGCCTAGGGCTGGCCCTGTGCAGCTATGTGTAATTAGCTTCTTCAATCACTACATCTGACAAACTCATTTTCATTTGAGAGAAAACAACAAATCATTAATTATGGTAATAAGTCATGGATTAAAATCTTTGTAGTGGATTCTACATGCACTGTGATTTGTGCCTTTGGTCAGCCAACATTTTGCTTCTTCAGGCTTTCCCTGCTCTGCACTCTTGGGAGTTAGTTCCATGTGAAGACATTTCCGACTGCCCAGCCCTGGACAGCACTACTCACTGCCTTTGCAGAATAAATTGTGGAGCAGTTCTGTTACTGCATATACTTCATTGTGAGCCCTTACTAGCTACACTCTTCTTCTGATAGCAACTTGAAGACAAATATATATTTTAAGAAGGAGAAAGGTATTGTGATTAAGAACAGGAACTCTGCAGTCAAATCTAAGTTCAAATCTTAGCTACAACACTCCATAGTATTAAGATCTTTGGCAAATTAAGTAATATCTCTGAGCCTCCATTTATTCATCTGTAAAACACAGGCAATAATGAGGCCTACTTGTTATCGCTGGGAAGACTCAATGAGCTAATCCCCATGAATATCTGCTTGGCAGGTAATCATGCCTGCCACTCAAAAGGTGAAGCTAAACCAGTTATAAAGGCAGGAAGAAGAATATAATGGTTTGACCTGTTACCCAGTAAGGTTTGGAATTTACCTGACTTCTCAGATATAGGATCTTAGGGGCCAGTCATCATTCCTCAGCACCCATGTTGTTCTCTATAAATCTCCTCTGCCAGGCAGACCTAGGACCCTTTTCCCACGAAGACATCTCTAGGGCACTCCTTTGCTCGCTTCCATGCTATCTCAGTGCTTAAGGCTTCTATCTAGGTGCATACTTCCTTAGAAGTAGGTTATAATGCCAGGCTCTAGTTTAGGTACAGGAGATAAAGCAATGAACAAATGTTTTTGTGTTCTCAAGTTTACACCATGGTCACCCACAGCTAGAGCTTTAGCTCCAAACCAGCCTTCCTCCTGCTTCTGTGTTAGCTACCAAAATTTTCTGTCACTGGGCTCCAACCAAGGGAAACCCAAGTATCAGCGTCCCGTGGTCTTTGCCCAGGGCCTATAGCCATTCCCTCATGTAGCATCAGTTTCTGAAGCACTGGTTTCAGACCTACCCCCTTTTCTTTTTGCTTCTCACATGTCATGGGTTGCCATGAGAGCCACACCTAGTGACAAAACTGCAATTTGCAATAAGAATATTCATGGACTTACAATCTTACTAGTAATATTGAATTGAAATGGTGCCAAAATTATCTATATTAAGTAACTAATTTAGAGATTCCAATACTTTGTACTTCCAGGTATCCTCAATCTTGAGTAGGAAACACATAGGAAATCACATAGCTATGATAAAGATGGTATCAAATAATGCATTATCTACCCCTAGTCTGCATTTTTATATGACTAGGTCTAGTTATATAGGATGCTACTACAATGAGAACCATGGCAAAGTTACACTGCTCAACAAATTGTGCCCCTGTGGGAAGAGACCAGGGCTTCTGTAACCCACGTTACTCTCTTATCAGTATTCCTTTGTCACTTCTCATTCTCACCGCCCAGTGCATGCTTTCAGTTCCTCTAACCTAACCATCTCCTACCTCAGAACATGTGCATGTGCTGTCCAATTATGTTTGGGGGAATTCTCTTTCCTGGCCAATTCCTAGTCATCCCTTAGTCATCCCAAGATGTGGTCTCATCGTAAATGTCTTCCTCAGACAGACCTTTCCCAAAGTAAACTAAATTCCCCAACTAAATCAAATTTCTTATTCCAGCTGCTCACTGTAACTTTGACTCTTCCTTCATGGCATTTGCCACAGTTATAATTAAGTGTTCCATCTGTGTATAGCAAACCAGTGAAGAGCAGAGGCCCTAGAATCTGAGTCTGAATCCGATTTCAGCACTTACTGAGGCAAAGCACATTAATAAGTGACTTAACCTCTCTGTGCCCTACTAATGATAGTACCCACCTCAAAGGGTAATGATGAAGGTTTAAAGAATCGACAAAAACGACGATTATCTCAATAGTTGCAGAAAAGGGCTTTGACAAAATTCAATAGCCATTCATGCTAAAAACTCTCAATAAACTAGGTACTGATGGAACGTATCTCAAATAATAAGAGCTATTTATGACAAACCCACAGCCAAAATCATACTGAATGGGCAAAAACTGGAAGCATTCCCTTTGAAAACTGGCACAAGACAGGGATGCCCTCTCTCACCACTCCTATTCAACATAGTGTTGGAAGCTCTGGCCAGGGCAATCAGGCAAGAGAAAGAAATAAAGGGTATTCAAATAGGAAGAGAGGAAGTCAAATTGTCCCTGTTTGCAGATGACATGATTGTATGTTTAGAAAACCCAGTGTCCCAGCCCAAAATCTCCTTAAGCTGATAAGCAATGTCAGCAAAGTCTCAGGATACAAATGTGCAAAAATCACAAGCATTCCTATATACCAATAACAGACAGAGAGCCAAATCACAAGTAAACTCCCATTCACAACTGCTACAAAGAGAATAAAATACCTCAGAAGTAACACCACACATCTACAACCATCTGATCTTTGACAAATCTGACAAAAACAAGAAATGGGGAAAGGATTACCTATTTAATCAATGGTGCTGGGAAAACCGGCTAGTCATATGCAGAAAGCTGAAACTGGATCCCTTCCTTACACCTTATACAAAAATTAATTCAAGATGGATTAAAGACTTGAATGTAAGACCTAAAACCATAAAAACCCTAGAAGTAAACCTAGGCAATACCATTCAGGACTTAGGCATGGGCAAGGACTTCATGACTAAAACACCAAAAACAATGGCAACAACAGCCAAAATAGACAAATGGGATCTAATTAAACTAAAGAGCTTCTGCAGGGCAAAAGAAACTACCATCAGAGTGAACAGGCAACCTACAGAATGGGAGAAAATTTTTGCAATCTACCCATTTGACAAAGGGCTAATATCCAGAATCTACAAAGAACTTGAACAAATTTACAAGAAAAAAACAACCCATCAAAAAGCGGGCAAAGGATATGAATAGACACTTCTCAAAAGAAGACATGCATACAGCCAACAGACACATGAAAAAATGCTCATCAACACTGGTCATCAGAGAAATGCAAATCAAAACCACAATGAGATACCATCTCATACCAGTTAGAATGGCGATCATTAAAAAGTCAGGAAACAACAGATGCTGGAGAGGATGTAGAGAAATAGGAATGCTATTACACTCTTGGTGGGAGTGTAAACTAGTTCAACCATTGTGGAAGACAGTGTGACGATTCCTCAAGGATCTAGAGCTAGAAATACTATTTGATCCAGCCATCCTATTACTGGGTATCCACCCGAAGTAATATAAATCATGCTACTATAAAGACACATGCACACGTATGTTTATTGTGGCACTATTCACAATAGCAAAGACTTGGAACCAACCAAATGTCCATCAATGATAGACTGGATTAAGAAAATGTGGCACATATACACCATGGAATACTATGCAGCCATAAAAAAGAATGAGTTCATGTCCTTTGCAGGGACATGGATGAAGCTGGAAACCATCATTCTCAGCAAACTATCACAAGAACAGAAAACCAAACACCACATGTTCTCACTCATAGGTGGGAATTGAACAATGAGAACACTTGGACACAGGGTGGGGAACATTATGCACCAGGGCCTGTTGTGGGGTGGGGGACGGGTGAAGGGATAGCATTGGGAGAAATACCTAATGTAAATGATGGGTTGGTGGATGCAGCTGGCCAGCAGGGCACATATATACCTATGTAACAAGCCTGCACGTTGTGCGCATGTATCCTAGAACTTAAAGTATATATAAAAAAAAGAATAAGTGACTTAACCTCTCTGTGTTCCATTAATGATAGTACCCACCTCATAGGGTAATGGTGAAGGTTTAAAGAATTTATGCACACAAAACACATATCCTGGCGTATAATATGTTCTCAGTATGTGTTAGCCACAATATTAATTTTGACTTAATATAGTAGTAATTAGTAGTACTAGCAGTAGCAGTAGTAGTAATATAAGTTCTGTGAGGGCAGGGACCACTGCTACTTGTTTACTAATGCACTGGTACATATTTACATATTTCTGGGGCTTGGCATAATTTGTGGCAGATAGTTAAGTGTCAGTATATATTTCTTGAATTACTGAATTAATGAGAAACAAAATAAATACAAACCAGCTTTCCTCTTAGTCATAAAGTTGTTTGTACATGAAAATAAGAGAACTAAAGTAAGAGCAAGATGAAAGATCACTAAGTTTCACAAATTCAGGAGAAAATAAAGGAAACAATCTTATAGTCCTCAAAATTTAGTCACAGGGTCTTGCCAAACTTTTTGGAGGGAAAAAGAAAAATGATCAAGTGCTGAAGTTTATCATTTTCAATGCCAAAGTAGAATTAAAACATGACTAAACAAATCAAAGTCAACTGATACTTGCTTCATACGATGTGATACGTATGTTACTGAAAAGCTGTATTAGGACATTTAAATATTAAGTACACAGTTAAAAGGACTAGTACTGTAAAACAAATCACAATGCCCTAATTGGCCTTTTTTGGTGGACTTGGGTTTTTATATGTTACATTTACTTTTAGACCAAGATTCACCAGAATTTAAAGTAATTTAAATACAAAATTGCTGTAGAAGTCACACAAATTCAAGATACCCAAATGTGAAATTTTGAGAAGCATCTTGTTTAGTAGCAAAAGATAATATTAGCACTGTGCATTAAATCCCTAAGAAAATAAACTAGACTTCAAAGTACCAATATAATTGCAAGTCTCCTTATGAAATCAGAGTATGGGCTTCATTTAAAGGCACAGATTGGCTTTCGGGATAGATATATAAACTACATCTGAAATATCCAAGAAGGGATTTAAAAAGTGTACCTTTCACATAAAATGTAGATATAAGAATTCCTGCAATGCTTGTATTACTGGCTGAAACAAAAAAAACAAAACCTCCTAATTACCACCACCACAATATAACACTGCTTTAAGAATGCCGGCAACTTTTTAACATGAAGTAAATCAACAGCATTTGTTTTACAAAGTAATATAACACCATAATATTATTTTCATTTCTCCAATCAGTATGTAGGATGAACATTCCCAGGCCCTATTTCAAAGTGAATTTACATTTGGGTGAAAATAGAATCACTCACATAGATACATGAAAACCAGAGTGTTGAGTCTGTTTTGTGTGCCAAGAATAAGCTCCTTTTTTCCCCTAAAACCCTGTCCAGTTTAATGATTGCAACACTAAAATACTCCATCTTTATTCCTACTCAAACTTACTTTATAAACGTATTTACAATTGCTGCTTTTTCACCTGCCATTTCACTAAAGACATTAATCTTTTGTTCACACTAATGTACTCACAGTGATGATTAAAACACCTTTATATATCTAGTGATTTTAAGTACATCTTAACTCTTAATTCATTGACTTTGCTTAATGTTTCTTCATATGCTAGATATCTTGAATATACTCAGCGTTGTTTCCTTATATAATAAACTTTAAGAAGTCAGAGATTGGACAATTAACACAACATTCAATAAAAGACATCTGGCTGGAGTGATAATCGCAAATTATGACACTAACTCCACGACTACCTAGTCGTGCAATGGTTGATTACATAAATACTCTTTGGCACTTTCTAAGACTTTATGCTATACTCTATGGGGGATAAATACCCAGTAAACCTTGTTATCAAATTTCTTAGAGATTGAAGCTAGATATTCACTTTCTAAGGGTAGAAGGTTTTTTAGGCACTCTGCAAATTATAATGGGTGAAGATCATTGTAAGACTTGATGACAACCTTGACTACTACATTTCCAGGATAACAGCAACTGGCAAGGTTACAGATCTTAGGAGCCTGTCATTTTTCCTCTGCTCCTCTCCTAGCAACAGATGCAGGAAATGCTTTAGAAATTGGGGTTCACTAGATATTTTTAAAGGTGGAAATTTTTATAAAGGGTGGAAAATGCACCTAAAAATATCTCAAGGCCCTAAAAACCACTGAGAGTCTTTGAGTTCTGTATTTAAGATCTTCAAATGACATGTCACTGGAAAGAAAATCTCCATCATGTAATTAGCTTCACCTTCAGTACTGCTCAGAGAGACAGAGTCTTTATCACATCCATGCATTTCCTCATCTTGCAGAGGGAAAAAAATTCCTACCATTGCAATATTTTAAAATTATTCATATCTGTAATCTTTCTGTCTTATATTTGTTCATTGAAAATTTTATAAAAGTTGATTCAGTTTGGGGTTAAAAATAAGGTTATTTGAAGTACATATAAGAATTATTCTAAATTATGTCTAACATACCTGCATGATTGATAACAAAGCCAAAATATTAATGAGGATAAATCCCAAATTTTGTCTGAAGTTGCTGGAAATTTTTTCTATTTCAAATAAAATGGCACTAAATAGTGGCATGAAAAGAAACCCATCATTTATGCTCTGAATGTCTGACAAATTAGGAATAATGCCTGTTATACTATGCAGGTCACAGCCTGTCAGGTAAGCATTTCTTGCTGTGTGGCAGCGACAATGCATATATTAGCTATGTAAATGTAAAATCTACACACAGCTTCCAGGTTAGAATATGTTTAAAGAAATATGGTCATAAATAATGCGTAGTAACACCAAATCTGATTCTGCAGTGGCTGGGTATCCACAAATTATTTATAAGGAAAAAGAAACAAGATCTTTTAGACATAGCTAATAAACTAATGTATGTTATCACTAAGAAATAATGTAGAAAACGGTAATAGGTTGCTTCTTGTAACAAATCAAACTCCTTAATCTTAAATATTAGTTGCAAAAATAGGTTAGACAACAGCTCGCCCACGTTATTCAGTGAGGAGTGGCTTTTTGCGATGAATTTTCTCTCCATTTTTCTTCTGCTAGATATCACATCCAGCCAACATAGTTTTAATGTGAGGAAGTAAACAAATTATCATGGATGAGTAACTTGCAATTGTTGCTCATCAGGAGGTCTAGCAGGGACTTGCCTTTCATGAAATAATTTAATACCTAATCGGGTATCTAATATCTATTATATATGAATTATATATAATCAGATATATAATATATATTCCTCAGGTTGAACAGAAAAAAAAGAACTTAGTGCTGAGAAGCAGTTCAAAAGAAAACTAGATTCTGCTCTTGATTTTGCCACTAACAATCTGGCTGAGTGAACTTGGGTAAATAGTATAACCTGTCTAAGCACCAGATTCTTCATCTGTGAAATGGGAATGATAGTTGGCTTGCCTATCTCACAGGTTGCTACTGTGAGTACCAAATAAGGCAACAGATGTGAAAGTGCTTTGTAAACAGTAAAAGACTCAATACATGTAAAGAATTAAAATCTAACTTCCCAAAAGTTTTTCTAACCAACTTTAGATATATGAACGTGCATGTCAAATGAGTACATATGTGTGGTACATCCATGCATAAAATTATGTAACTGACAACTATATGTGTTGCCAACTTTCAGATTTGTAAAATTGTCATTAAAATTTGAACTCTATTTTCAATGTCCTAGTCCTCTGGTCTAAATATTTAAAACAACATGCCAAAGTGTGCGTCAGAGACATGAGTGGATCCACCCCCTCCCAAATTCTCCTGAATTCTCCAGCCAATTTCCTTCTGACTGGATTATAATCTGAAGATTCTTCTCTTAGCCTTGGCCTGGTGCTCACTTAATCTTGGAGATGTGCAAGATTGTTCACATTTTGCTGAGTCACAGGCTCTTTTAACTTATCAAAATGTGCTATAATTGGTCCCTTCGTCATTTTTAAAATGAAGTATAAGCCAAAGTGTTGGCTTTTACTTAAGGGACATGCAGAATACAGACACAGAGGAGTCTAGAAGAATGCTGAATAACAAGGAGGGGCTAGAGAAGACAGTGATTGCCAGCCCAAGAGCCTGTCTTACAGTTATTCCATGGGGAAGGAGCACTGACTCACCATGGTCCATGGAATTTTTTTTTTCACACAAAAGAGAAAATATGTGGAAGAAAACCCGAATTTTGAGTGGATAAGTAAGGAGAAGTCGAGGTTTTACAACTGCAAGGAGTTTTTACCCACCTTGGAAAAAATGCTCTATGTGTTGGTAAGGAAAATATAGTATGCATTTTTAGAGAAATCTAAAATAGTCATGCTTAATTTTTCAGGTGACAAGGGCATAATACTACCATATGTATTCAAATACAGAAAAAGAGCCAAACATTTCACTAACATCTGAGTTAAACATCAGATAACTGTAATACCTATCTATAATCATTGGGTAGAGGGACTTCAGCTTAGTCCAGTTGTGAAAATAATCATTATCCTTGCTACTGAGGGGGAATAGAACTCCCTGCAAGCACTTTCTTTCTTTTCTTTTTCTTTCTTTTTTTTTTTCTTTTTTAAGACAGAGTCTCACTCTGTCACCCAGACTGGAGTGCAATGGCATGATCTCAGCTCACTGCAACCTCCACCTCCTGGGCTCAAGCAATTCTTCTGCCTCAGCCTCCAAAGTAGCTGAGATTACAGGCGCCTGCCACCACACCGGGTTAATTTTTGTAGTTTTAGTAGACAAAGGGTTTTTCCATGTTGGCCAGGCTGGTCTTGATCTCCTGGCATCAAGTGATCCACCTGCCTTGGCCTCCCAAAGTGCTGGGATTACAGGCGTGAGCCACTGTGCCCGGCCATAAGCACTTTCTTATGGAAAAATATGATTTATCTCTCCTACATTCTAAGAAAGAAGAAAAACAGTGACTTGAGTCAAGAGAATCTGAAAAGTTAATTATTATCTCTTTTTAAAAAATCAATTTATCTTCTTCTTGGCCTTAAAAATCAAGTACTACTACAACTAAATCCATTAGAGTCAGTTTAATCCTTTCAAGATAGATGAAGCCAGGAAAAGAGCCTCTTCCTTCCTATCCTAATATCCACACTTAATCATTCAACAAGTTCTTCCTGACACCTAGTGTTACACGCTCCACGCAGGCACTGGAACTAGGAAGAGGAATAATATACTCCTTCAAGTCAATGGCTTTACAGACTAAGGTAGAGAGACACATGAAATGACAATTACAGTGGAACGTGGTAAGTGCAATGGCTGCCCAGGAAGATCCTAATCTGAATAGGGAGACTGAGAGAAGGTACTGGAGCTGAGTTTTAAATGGCAACTGAGAGTATGCCAGGTTTTAAAGATGTGGATTGAATACAGTACTAGTTTCCATTCCTCCCTGAAACCTGCTAGAATACAGTAAAGAGTTTTTAAAAGCATACACCCAAAGAGCCAAGAAGACAAGAGAGATGACAACAATAACAAAATGTGAGAAACTGGAAAGCTGATAGATGAGTTGCAACTAACCTAACACACACTAAAACACTGAATCCTAAACCAGCAGTAGAGTAACTGGAAAGAGGCTCAGAAATTAGTGGCACTGGATACTTTTTGAAGTTAGGATGAAAACAGAGACAATTTGCTGAGTCTATTCGTGAAGCTTTTTGTTGGTATTTTATTATTTTTCAACTTTCAGTTTAGGTTCAGGGTATACATGTGCAGGTTTGTCAGATGGGTAAATTGCATGTCACTGAGGCTTGGTGTACCAATGATCCCATCACCAAGGTAGTGAGCATAGTTCCTGATAGGTAGCCAATTCAGGCTCCCCTTCCACCCTCCCCTCTCAAGAAGTCCCCAGTGTCTACTGCTCCCGTCTTTGTGCCTATGTGTATTCAGTATTCAGCTCCCACTTGTAAGTGAGAACATGTGGTGTTTAGTTTTCTGTTCTGCATTAGTTTGCTTAGGATAAGGGCCTCCAGCTGCATCCATGTTGCTGCGAAGGGCATGATTTCATACTTTTTTATGGCTACGTACTATTTCATAGTGTATATGTACCACATTTTCTTTATCCAGTTGAACCAAAGAGCTCCTCTCTGCAATTCTATGCAGCCCCATAACAGGCCCTCATCCCACCAGCAGAAGACTGGAAGTTTATTCTCCAGAGACACTAGGCACAACTGAGGGTGGGACACTCTTCTGAGAACAGAGATAAGTAAAAGTTTAGATGTGAATGAGATCCCCAGCTTTCTTCCTCCTCTTGGATTTCATAAGGCTGGAAATTAGGTATACATCCTCCTTCAAGAGATTGGAAAGTCTGTTTTAAAAATTCTGGCCTAAGAGAAAAATCTGAAGATACTAAAATATGAGACTCTCCAGGCAATCAGCCAAGTCAGATCAACCAACAATAAAGATAACCATCAAAAACCTTTCTTCAACTCCTGCTCTCCCTGGCACAGAACTTACAGGCCAAGAATCGCTAGTTTTAGGAAAATCTGTATCATGAAAGAGATCAATACAAACAGCAAGGAAAAAAAATACAAATTAAAGAAAATAGAGAATATACAGTGATACAAAGACAAAATATTTTATAGAAGTTAAAATATTTCTATAAAAATAGAAATATTCACAAGGAAAAAAGTATCTTGGAAATTTGAAATATTATGGCAGAGCTGAAAGACCAATTGAAGATTTGGAAAATATAACTGAAGAAATTACTCAGAAAGTACAAGGAAAAAGAGGTAGAAATAGGAGAAAAAAAAAAAAAGAAAATTGGAAGATCTGTCCAGAATGTTTCATGTTATGTTGGAGGCATTCCAGAAAAAAAGAGAAAAGAGAAAACTGAAACAGAAACAGGGTAAATCTTCAATTATATAAAGCAATAAAATTTCCTGGTCCTCAAAAACATGAGTTTGCAGATGGAAAGGCCCAGTGAGTTTCCAGCACAATGGTAAAAACAGAATCATAAAATGTGCACCATCAAGAATTTCCAGGTTTCTGAGATCAAAGGGAATACCCCAAACAAGCCTAAAGAAACAAAAGTTTCTTCCCTAGAAAGGGTGAAGAATGAGAATGGCCTTGGGCTTCTCAAGCCACACTGAAAGCTAGAAGGCAGTGCATTATAATTCTGAGGAGCATTGCCTTCCAATTCTAAGGGACACATTTCCAACTTAAAGTTCTATACACAATCAACCTATCATTCAAGAGGGTAGAACTAAAACATATTCAGACCAACAAAGTCTCAAAAAATGTTTCTGTCAACTCAGCAAGGTACTAGAGGATTTTCTCCAAATAACGACAGTGGTAACAAAGGTGGGGTGAGGGTGCAGGTAGTAGAAAAAAGAAAAAGATATAAAACAAAGGCAACTGGAAGTCCAAAGCAGCGGGAGAGACAGAGGGAAACCCCCAGGGTACCACCTGTGCTACAGGCCTCGAGAGCAGCCAGCCACCTCCAGGAGAGAGTTATTCAAGAGGTTTAAACTGATGGAAACTGTAGTGGGTTTGAATGTGTTGAGAGAAGTTTTATACAATTAGGGGAGGTATAAATGCTTAGAAAACAAAGCAAGTGAAAAGCAAGGCAATTACTAATTCTAGGAAAATAAAAAACTTGGGTTTGGAAAGGAAAAGAAATTACAGTGCAGTATACGACCCGGCTGGGCTGTGAATGGTACTTACATAATCGGCATTGTAGATCATTAACATGACAATCGAATTGTCATTTGTAGAAAGTTAACAGACAATGTCTAAACTAGAAAAAACAAGAATTGGCAAAACAAGCATGTTATTTAGATATACTGAGGAAAATTTAGAAACAATCAGCTAAAAAGAGGATCCCTGCTGTGACCATAGCATCAGAGACACACATAACAGGGGAAGTGTGACTTTTATGACTTCCTGGGTGAGACTTATATTTTTTAAGCCACTAAAACTCGGGTTTTCTCTTGTGTGCAATGGAACCTATTCCTAAATTATACAAATTCCAGAAAGTAGACTTCCTGGCTGACACTGTTTACAGAAAATCTCTACTTTTAATAAATTCCCCACTTTTAATTAATCTCCCAATTCAAACCAAAGGAACTACTTCAATTATCTTACTGTTACCATTGCCCTTCTATAGTAATTTTTCCCCTCCAAGGCACCCACTCACTAATACTTGTACATTTACTTTCTTTCCCTTCTGCTGACATGCCCAGGGCGTCTTCTGCTCTCATGCGTGCATTTACTCTGCCCCTTGCCCCAAGCGTTATGAAATCAATTACTTATTAAGCTACTAAGTAATGTCATTTCCTCTCATCCTTTTGTCACTCGGGCCTTGAAAGCAATAGGTCATCCATCTTCTTTTCAGTGCAAGGACCAAATAACTAGGTCTTAACAATCATCACGATCTAAAGCTAGGTCTAATCAACTGGAACCAGAGGAAGGAGGAGAAGACATTTATGTCAGTTTCTTGCATATGTTGGAATTATTTTCTTTGGCAGAAATATGTCACATTCTTTCTTCGTGACAGTCAGCAGAGCCGATCACAGGACTACACAGCGGGCCAGTGACAAGGCACGCCAACCTGGCAATCTCACTATTATCTTAGTACTTATGGTTGCAGCACTGCTGGAGGCAGATTACCCTTCCCTCCAGGAAAAAGAAAAAAAAAAAAAACAAAAAACTTGCCTCTTCTGCATGGATTACAGTGCATGTGCACAGTGTTTGTTCAAAGAATAAATACCGGTCATTATAGCAATGATAACAACAATGCCAGAAAAATTCTACTGACACTAGGAGAGTTAACTTTCTCTTCCTTTTAAAAGAAATTAGCATATAAATATATCTTGATTTCTCTTTTTCTGTATAGTTGCTTGCTTCCAAACAAAAAAGGAACTGACTTTCCTTGCTACATATTAAGCTGTACTATGTTTTTTGCTTGGATTGGAATAACAAGGAAAGATAACCAGGTCCATTCTCCCATAGTTACTTAAGCACTTTGAAAGTTACTACTGAAAATAAATGCTAAGGCTTAAAATAAAAACTATTTTGATTTGGCATAATGTTATTATTTTAAAAAACTTTATGCAAAAGGTATTTTTAAAAATAATTATTGATTCATATTTAACTAGTTAAAGCATATACGAAAATTACAAATGAAGTAGCTGTTTGTTCATTATACCTATCTCAGTGTTACTTTCTAAAATATGTGCTGCTTGTGGGCAACAATAGAAGCCAATCTGCCTAAATAAAAATAAATTGCCTGTATCTGAAAAATGGCATATGTAGAACAACCTATTATTTTTACCTGGTGCATAAAGTCATGTGGAAGAGCCTGGGTTTAATCACAAGAGGTACTGTAAAACACATTTGTGACATCTGTAACCTAACTCACACCCACACGAGAGATTGGTACATCTTATGAATTAAACATAAGTACTGATTTATGTTCAGTTATCCCTCATATCAAAAACTACAGTTGCAGAGCTGTGTCACTGCGAATTCATTTAATGATATTGATGAGATAGCCTGCACAGAGACTGCAAAGTAACCACCAGTGCATAGCACGGGCCCATAAATCACTTCTGCAGAGTGGCTAAGCAATAAATAACAAGTCATTAATTCATCGTAAGTTATGCTAAGAAGCTCAAACTACATATGTACCAGATTGTAAAGAAATGCCTCTGGTACAATGTTAGAAACAGGCAATGTTTGGTGTTAAAACAATTTTAGAAGGGCAAAAATTCATTGAGCAGAATTAATTCTTTATGGATTTCCCTTGGCAAACATAAACCAACAGTAATTTTTAAAATCAACCCCCAAAACTTCCTTTCATCCGGAAGTAAATACATGTCAGGTATTAAATCCAAAGCAACTTTTTTCAGAGCCCAAATTATGAATCTATCAAATGAATGATATAATGGTACTGGCATAAAGCCCTTGGATAAGCTAATAGCATTTCTGTAAAGAATAAGCTGGTGAGAATGATGCTAGTTATTCAAATGGCTTTGCCTTGTTGCATCCATAGGATCTGTAAAAATAGATAGATGTGGCCAGAGTCACTGTTTTCTTATGTGGATGAGAAAACATTTGCTTTCAGGTGACTTTCACTAACCCAGATGACTTTCACTAACCTGCTAGGTGACTTTTACTTTCACTCCTTAGGGTGATTTCCCCAGTCATCCACCTTCTAGTGAGCACTCCCCTAAGCGTCCATTCTCCCCAGACCCTCAGAAACTGAGTCCCTAAAACTGTCCAGGACTTCATTATCTGGCCCCTTCTTGCCCTTCTGACCTTGTGCACAGAGTCTATGTCACGCATTGAGCTGTCCTGCCCCCTCAACTCAGAATCCTGCTTTCTCCCACATTGCTGCTGAAGTTTTTCAAACAAATTCATTTCCAGAGTTATTCTTCCCAGGCGATCAGTGGGCAATTGAATGGAAATGTTAGAATAGCAAGTTAAATGAAAGTGGTGACTCTAAAGATAAGAACCTCATGTACTTGTTCAGACAGGTAAGGGAGATATTTTGAGGGAAGAGAGTCTTCTATTGCAGTTTATAGCTGGCTAGTACTGGATTTCCCTGGTCTGTAGTATATTTGCACACATATGACAAAGGCCAATCTTTTCTTTTTCTTACTACTTTCAGATTTAAGTCTTCCCTGAATTAATCTGTAATCAAGTAACTCCAAATGAGCTCTCATCAGCGAAGAGTGTTTATCTGATCCACTATGCAGAATCTCAATACAAGAAGACTAAATACAGTAGCGTTTTAACTATATTCCATTTCAAGCTTATATCTAATTTTCTGCCTAATATCACCTTAGGCCTCTTTTGTCATTACTGCATTCTAATTCTTGCTTATCTTATATCAGTGTTTAAAATTGCTCCCTCTCTAGATACATTTGCTTGAATGTTTAAGCTCAATTTTTTCCTAGTTATTTCCTGTCTCTAACAATCTCCAGACACCTTTTAAATTTTGTCTTATTCTTCACTGGTGTTTTGCAACAAACATCTCTCCATTTAGTATCATCTGAGAACTTCATTAGCTTGCTCTTTTCCCTCTGTTTTAGTCAATGATGAGGATGTTAATGTAGATACTACATTTGTTTCCCTAGAAGGTCACTGGAAACCCTTTCTCTTTCCACGTATCAATACATGGCCAATCGCCTTTTATGATCCTCTGGCTAGTCTCTCTCCCACCTCCATTATGTGGTAACACCCACATCCTTGTCAATTTGAAGTTTCTCAGTAACACTGCATGGGAAATGAGAAAAGTTATTGCCAAGTGACGGCGCTTTGTGTACTTATAGTTCCTAACACCCAGGAGTACCAAGGTGGCATACACTTAAGCAATACTTCATGAACTTTTCTCTGAAATAAATTAGGAAAACGCTAAATAAGAGTAACTTTATCTTCAGATGGAGAAGCTGAAGCAGAGAAGCCAATCACATCAGAACTTTAATGAGTCAATCTGACTACTTTCGTCTTATACTTAAGGGGAGAATATAATTTTAGAATATTTATAATTTTTGTACATACATATATATGTACATACAATAATGCTTATTTGGACATAACCGAACGACTGAACTTTCTACATAAGGAAAATTTCCAGATGAATCCAGAAAACTGAATTTTATGCCATGAGCACAGCAAGAAAATCTTAAACATGCAGCACAAGTAATATTGTATCAGGAAGATCTACAAGAAAAAGAGGAAAGCTTGAAGACTTTTCTGTTTTGTTTTGGTTTTTTTGTCTTCTTTTTCTCTACTGTTCTAGTCTAACATGCCATCCTGACTCCTTAAATGAATCATAAGACCATATCTTCTTTCTCTTATTTAAAGTTTTTCTTTTCTTTTTCCCCCAGAAGTTTTCCTAAAAACTCAACTCAGTACATCTTAATTAATTTATTAACCATTTCCATATACGTGGACCCCAGATGACAGTATTTTTCAGAGTTTCTTTTCTCATTTTCTTTCTTTACCTTTACATATAGTGGTAATCAACTTTGTATGGTCATAGGAAGAGCATTGGTTAAGGGCCTGAATCGACTCAGGATAAGCCTGAGCTGGAATCCTGCACTTATTACTCTATCAACTATCTGTGTCAGGAGAAAACTATTTAAACGTGTCAAGCCTCTGATTTCTCAACTGCAAAATGGGCATAATAACACTGCTTATTCTTAACACTGTTGTGAAGACTAAACTAGAAGAATGAGGCAATGAGCCTAGCAGAGTGGATGGCAACACAGAGAAGACATTTAGAGAGTCACATACGTTTAAAGAAAACGAAAGACGAAAGATGGATCACCTGACAGATTTTTTCTGATTTGGAAGTTTATTCTGATTCACTTATGATTAAAAATTGAATTCTAGTTAGTGCTATATACTTAACAAATGCCTTTATTGGAAAAAATATAGTTATCTGCAAGTAAGCCTGTTCCAGAAAACCAAGAATATAAGGTCACGGTTCATATACATCAATAAATCCAAATGAAACCTCCCCATCTTCATCAGTATTCAAGGATCAGTGTTGTGCTCTTCAAGTGCTATGCTTCGCTTCCTTGGCCACATTATTAATATATGATGGAACAGATGGAGAGCAGAAGGGTCGAGCTCAGCCTGCAATGCCCTCTGAGGGCCCAGAGAATCATGGAGTGAAGGTTCATCATGGTGTGATGAACAGGGAATTGCCTTGGGTTCTACTGTGGGCTGTCACCATGTAGCTCTGTGACATAGAGCTCACCCCTCTCTGGGCCTCAGTTTCCTCATTTTTAAAGTGAGAGTTTAGGCCTTTCTAGCTACCATTAGAATTTGAAATTGTGCTAGGCCAAGAAAACTTTGCTCTGGTCAATACGTCTATTTAGCAATGCTCTAAAAAGATAGTATTATCCAAGCTAATTTATACATCTTTGTCCAGAGGAAGGAACAGTTGCAAAGTCAATTAGGGACGGAAGAAGGTACAGAAATAAACATGGGCAATCTTAAGATAATACAAAAATATGTTGTATAATTTTCCATTGTCAGCTTTCAGCTGTTCAACTGTCATTCAAGCAACTTTATATACTGAAAATATTTATTCATGAAAGTGACTGAATTTGTAGAAGTGCAGACAAGTATTGTAATAAGCTATTGTAGAGCTATTTCTTGAGTCTATTTTGCTATGGAATTTTTTTCCATCTTTAAACATTTGAGACATTCGGCTATTAGCCATATAGTCACATGCTGTTTAATATTTAAACTTGTAAGGTTTAACACATAATGAATCAACATTTTACACTTTCCAGGCAAATAAAATAAATCTTTGCTCATTGATGAGGCTTCTAAGACAAGTAGCTCGGTGGACATCTTTAGGATGTAATCTTCCTCAGATTTAAAATTGTAAGTGTGACTTGATACAAGAAACAAAATTATCTATGAAAATTTAAAAAGATGAGTATCATTATGTTTCCTGCAATTTTATTAATTTCAACACTTGATTTGCCAGTGATTCATACTTCTCCTTCAAATACTGTTATTGGACATTTTGACAATTTTATATTTAAAAATAGAACTTCTACTTATGGATTAGCATTATGAGCTGTGGAAAGTAATTCTTGTGATCTGGCAGAGGTGTACTAAAGTGCTGTAATAACAGTTTTGGTAGACCCTTTTTAAGACAAATGTCTATCCCCTAAAGACTTTTCAAAATTGACACACTGAGGTATGTTACTCTGAAAATCTTCATGAGAATGCAACATTTCTTGTAGACATGAATTGTCCAAGACTGTGTCCATTCCCACCCAGCATTGCTGTGCTGAAAAGCTCTGTGTAAATGGATTTGAACCAACAAAAATGTATTTCAAGGGTTTTTGATACTTAAATCCCTGACTACATCTTTCATTAAAACACTTATTTTTTAAGTTCAATCATGTAAAATATCTAGTAAGTTAAACTGTCATATGTCAAGTCCTCTAAAATAGAAAAAAAAAAGGCACTTCCGATTGCTCTAGAGTTTTATCTTCATTTTCTTAATGGCAAATTAGCAAAAGAGGAATATAGCTTTCAAGATAGGTTTCACTGGCTGGGTGCCATGGCTCACGCCTATAATCTCAGCACTTCGGGAGGCCGAGGTGGGTGGATCATTTGAGGTCAGGAGTTCAAGGCCAGCCTGGCCAACATGGTAAAACCCCAGCCCTACTAAACACACAAAAATTGGCTGGGCATGCCGGCATGCACCTGTAATCCCACCTACTCAGGAGGCTGGAGCAGGAGAATCCCTTGAACCAAGGAGGCAGAGGCTGCAGTGAGCCGAGATCGTGCCACTGCACTCCAGTCTGAGCAACACAGTTAAGACTCCATCTCAAAAAGAAAGGATAAGTTTCATTACATTAAAAAATTTTTAATGTAAATATTTTATTTTTCATAAAAATACAAAAAGATCAATATGCACACAGTATCTCCCAAAAGAAAACAATGAGATTTATAGTGGTTATCCAGAACCATCTTTCTCTAGAAACACACATACACACACACAACTAACGCCTTCCTACAGGATTGATATAACATAGGTTCTACATGAAAATAATTTTATCTAACATTGCAACCATAATTCCAGGGATCTGTAAGACCAACATTCTCTGTTCTCCTTTCAGTGGGCCTTGAGAGGCTTCTCCAAACTTGGGGATCATGTAAGCTACAATGACACTGATTTCTTGAAGATACATCCCATAATTGCTCCTTGAGTCTTCCTCTTGGAATAGAACTGCTAACTCACAGACCACCATTTTGTAAAACAGCTCAGATTATTTTTCCTTGCTTAATACTTCTTTTTTTTCCTTGAGATGGAGTCTTGTTGTGATGTCCAGGCTGGAGTGCAATGATGCGATCTTGGCTCACTGCAACCTCTACCTCCCAGGTTCAAGCTATTCTCCTGCCACAGCCTCCCAAAAAGCTGGGACTACAAGCATGCACCACCATGCCTGACTGATTTTTGTGTTTTTAGTAGAGACGGGATTTCACCATACTGGCCAGACTGGTCTTGAACTCCTCACCTCAAATGATCTGCCTGCTTCGGCCTCCCAAAGTGCTGAGATTACAAGCACGACCCACTACACTCAGCCCCTTGCTTATATTTCTTTATGTTTGTCCACATATTGATTCTGTTTTCCACTCCTCTGCTTACTCATGTATACAGGATCACAAGTTATTCACATCAAGTCAGCATTTCACTCTCTAGAACAGTTTTGTGTCCCCCATAAACTTGAATATTTCACTGTAAATCCTCACTTCTAGGTGATTTATAATCCATGAATTGAGACCAAGGATAGGCAGATACCCAAAAGAGGAGGACAAGGATGTAAATATGTGGCCAGGACCACTCTATTTGAGATAATGCTCGCTTTTAATTTAGCAAAAGCAGCGATGGAGGTGAAAAAGACTTTTACTCAGGTGAAAAGGACTTTAAAGGCTCTCCTAAATGGTAAAAATTGTTAATATTAATCATGCTCACATTTATGTTTGTACAAGAAACCATGATGTCAAAGAAGAAATCTGTAGGATTTCCTTTGTGAAACGCTTAGTTATATTTATATTAAAATTTTACTTTCTCAGTGAAGACTAAATAGACTATAGAATAAAAGGTGCGGTGGCTCACGCCTGTAATCCCAGCACTTTAGGAGGCTGAGGCGGGCAGATCACCTGACGTCAGGAGTCTGAGGCCAGCCTGGCCAACAAGATGAAACCACGTTTCTACTAAAAATACAAAAACTAGCAAGGTGTGGTGGTGTGTGCCTGTAGCCCCAGCTTTTTGGGAGGCTGAGGCAGGAGAATTGCTTAAACTGGGAGGCAGAGGTTGCAGTGAGCTGAGATCGCACCACTGTACTCCAGCCTGGGTGACAGAGTAAGACTCCATCTCAAAAATAAAGAAAAAAAAAAGTGAATTTACATAATATAACAAAGCCAAGTCTCACTTTTTAAAAAAAGATCAATATGCAGGCACAATCACCTATCAATCACACTAGTGATTCCACTAACTTATATTCTCTTATGTTACCTTACAAAAGAAAAAGTGGGAATTTTATATTCAAAGTATACAGTTAAAAATAACAAAAGATTTTTTAAAAATAAAAGTATCAGACTAAGAGGTTTACTCATTATTAATTAATACTAGTTAGTTGCAAGGCTATGCATTCCAGGGAGCTTTGGAAAAGAGACAAAATGTGTTGCTCTTCGATTAAATTAGTGTGCCTTACAAAATAAACATTTAAAAGGCATTTATTGAAATTCAACAATGAAACAGAAAATATTGCAAAATGAGAGACAATGTTTTCTTAATTAATGTGATGACTGAGTAATTAGACTAGTGATAGGAACCTGGCATTATCTTAACTTATGAGTAATTATGAAACATTATTATACAACACTCTTACTGGTAAAAGTTGAAAAGTTAACTACTATTAGTCTTTGTGATACTGGCCTTGATACAAAAATCATATACAATTTTATGCATACGTCTGAGCTTTTCCATTTTATCAGGTTGACTTCATAGTTAACCTTAACACAAAAATAACATACTTTCATAATGAAAAGAGCATTAGTTACAAGGTTGTTCTTCACAAAGCTATACAATAGTGAATATTGGAAACAAGCAAAATGTCCAGAAATAAGAGAATGATTATAAATACATTATAATATATCCACATAGAAGTTGAGCCAGATGATGTTGTAGATGAATATTTATTGGGAAAACACTCATAATGTAATGTAATGTTAGGGTCTTTTTTCAAGCTAGATTAGAAAATAGAATGTATAATAGAATACCAAGTTTGTAAAAACTAAAATTGAAAACACACTTATTTATTTATTGGGAAACATACATAATGTAATGTAATTTTTTTTTAAAGCTAGGTTAGAGAATAAAATGTATAAGAGAAGCTCAAGTTTGCAAAAACTAAAATTCAACACACACACATATCTAGAGAAATACACCCCAAGATACATATTGTTCTTATTTCTGGGATAGTGGAGATATGCATATGTGTGTGCATATGTGCAGGTGTCAGTGTAACTGTGCATCTCTATACATACATAAATATTTGCTTAGCTGTATTTTATATATATAGGCATTGCTTTCATAATCAGAAGGTAAAATTAAAACTCATTTTAAAATAAGTTTTACTGTCAAGTTTAAATATTAAAATCGACTCTGTTTATGACATATATTTATTTACTGAAATTCTTTTAAATTATAAGTCTAAACTAAGACATTTTGCTTTCTAACCCAGAAGTGAAATACAGAAAGACAAAAAAAAATTAACTCAATACTTTTACACAAAAAACAACAAAAACAAAACTCAGAAAGATACAATGTCTGAAACAGTTGGTAGTGGGGTAAGTATATATTCCAGATATCATACAACCCTTGGATTAAACAACTTAACTTTTTAAAGAAAAGCTTGGTTGGGAGTCACCAAAGTACAATATGGAATTGAAGTTACAGAATAAATACTCTTCAAGAGAAGTCTCTGATTCCCTTTGATCTTTGGAGAGGTCATCTCCTCATGCTCCAAATGAGCCATTTAAAAATCCTCCCTTACAATATATTTGTATGAGACATCTGACTGCAGAACAAATCTGAAATACATAGAATGAAATATTTATTTTGCTTTTCAAATAATGAAATATTTGAAATATTCAAATGAAATAATGAAATATTTGAAAAGCAAAATATAATATTTAAAAATCAGGAATTATTTTCACTGATCAGAATTAAAAATCACTGATCAGAATAAAAATCAGAAATCACTGATGCCTTAGAGCAGTTACTCATGCTCTCAGTTTCTTTTAATAAGTTTCTATTTTCCCTAAGTCCACAATTATTGCTTTAATTCTTAATATCCAAGATCTTTAAACAGAAATGAACACTAAACCCTTGCTCCTATTTATAAGTTCTGGTGATGTATGAATATAGATTTAATTGTTCATTTACAAAATCTACAATATAAAAATCTCTATAAAACTATCCATTTCAGCATATCTTTAAAAAATTTATCCAATGTGGCATTTATTATAAATAAGGAAGTCTGAAAAATATCAGATATTTCATTTAATATCTTAGGGCTAAATAATACCATTTAAAATTCCCTCAGATAAATTTATTTGGATTTATTTATAAAATTATAAAAGTAGTAATAGCATTTCATTTTAACACCAGAAAATAATCAATGCCATAGTTGGCATGATACTTAAAAGACCTGATGTTTTCACCTAATGTGATTGTAAGGTACATTTTTCTGTTCCATCTTTCCTTCCCACACACAAATTCATTCCATGTCAAATCCCTTAAATTCCTCTTTTGAAGTTTAAAATTAATTCCCATGATTACTTTTCAATAATCCTCCATCTTCTAAAAATGCAAAATATGTTTATAATTTCTGAGAAATTAGATGACATCCCAAATATCCTATGTGAGTATGTGCTATGCTTTTAAAAAGAAAAATACTCATTGTTAAGAAAAAAATAATCTATTAATCAAGGAGTCTGCTTCTGTAATTAATAAGAACAAGGTAACAATTTGCTTTAAGTGTCCATTCATAATGTTAAATCAGTGTTAAATTATAAAGAATTTCCATGGAAATATACAAGACATCCACCTTGATTCTAAATGAAATTCATTATGAGCAGCTCTATTATACTGAATGGCAAATGTATTCTTAATAATGAGGCACTTGATGTGTTATCCAGAACTGGGGTTGACAAGAAAACCACTTAGCTTCACTTTCTAATAATATTATAGCAAGTAACTGAAAAAAGCACGCACGCACACACACACACACACACACACACATTAAATTTTGAAAGGAAAACTTTAAAGCGTGTTTATCAAATCTCTAAAAAAATTTTTATTCATTTATTTTTTAGTGTTTTACTTATTTGTAAAAAAAAAAGTCATATCAAGAGTAATTTAAACAATACTGAACTTTTTAAATATAACATTTTCTCTGTAGATTTGTCTAAGGTTTTGCTATTTTACAAGCTCATCTTGCCCTTACCATCAAGAGTCCATAACAACAGATGCTACAATAATTAAAAACCTATCACTATAGACTCTTCCATCACATTACAGACTAGGAAAATGAAGGAGGTTTATGGGTGTCCTTGTCTCACTTTATCCACCTCTTCGTGGTTGATGTGTAGGCTTTAATGTGTATCCTTGCACCTCTCCTTCGGAAGGAAGCCTGTCTCTGGGGATCACTTGCAGAAAATAGGACATTGAGTCCATAATTAAAGTAATCTCTTTCCAGGCAGATGCTGCAGTTGGCTCTGTTATCACATATTACAAAAGGCATCTTGAGGGTTATAAAATGTGCAGCAAATAGCTTTGGAGATGAGAAACAGCAATTTTTCATCTAATTTTGATCCATAGACATGTAAGTACTGTATTGCTACTTTTTGGTTTTGAGCCAAATAACTATTATGGTGCTGAGATGAGCCAGGCGGTAACCAAAATTAAAGAATACTTTAGCTTTTATCCTCAAAGTGAGAAAAGCTCTTTTGTAACCATCTTTGCACTTAGCAAATAAGGATGCCATCTCAAATCTGAGCATTAATGCCTGCAGGCGGATTTAGAAGAAAGGCTTATATGGCTTAGCTTTACAGCCACACTTTCAACATATTTACTTAGGTTAAAACCAGGGGTTGATTAAGGGACCTACCATCTTTGCTCCTTTGCAACTACAGTGTACATTTTTAATTAGAAGGCTTTTCGCTGTTTATCTTTCCTGTAAAATTTAGGACATTGCTCTTTGAAATATATGTCAGCCCGGATAACGAATATGCTCATGCTATTCGTAATCCCTTCTATAAATACTAATAGTGGAAATACATGGAGGAGATTTGACTAACACATTTTTGTTTCCAGCTTTGAACTCGTCAATGTGGATAACCAAAACCTCACTTTAATATTTTGAGGTGCTAAAATACAGATGGAAATAATAATTTTATTTAATATTTCTCAGTGCTAACTAAAACATCAATATGCACTGATTTAATTTTAAATAGGTTATCTTATAATTCCAGAAAAGATGTGGCTTGCATTTTTTTATTTCCTCAAATTGTTTTTCTTTTAACTTTGTGATTCGTGTAAACAAAGTTTTACAAGAATTCATGCCATCAATTTAAAAATATTATTAATATTAACCTTTTAAATTTTATATTAGTCTAAATAGCATTCACAAACCATAAAAATCTAATTTAATAATATTTATACTCCAGCATGTTTAAACCTTCATAATATTTAGAAGAGGAATGTATGCAATGTCATTTAAATTAGTAAAGAAAATCAACTGCAAATCAAAAATTCAAATTATTGATAAAATTTTGTTAAATTACAAAATTGGTATTTTCAGAGCACCTAAGATACTGTAATATAAAGCTAGCTGTCACCAGTGCATGCCTAAAGGTAGAAATGGCAGAGTATAAACTCTAATTCTATAACATAATCTTCTGGCATATTCGTGCATTTTTCCACTAATGTAAGCATGTATTCATTCATCTATTCAACAACTAATGTTTAAGGAATTACTTTGCCCAAATATTTTCATAATACTATCTGCAATTGAAATACTAGAGATATGTACTGAGTATTCTGCCACCTGAAAGACAGGTTTCAATTTTGTATGTTTCCTTCAGCTTAGTCCACACGCAGGTTATTTCATTCTTAGGTAATTGCCCTTTTATCCCTAATAATTTTTTACTTATTTTGTCTGTTATTACTATAGTAACACTAGCCTACCTTTGGTTAGCACTGGCCTGGTATGTTTTGTTCCATCTCTGTACTTGCAGTGTTTTTGTGCCATTATGTTTAGTTTTATCTCTCAGAAACAGCATATTGCTGTATTTTTGTAATTGCATTCTGAAAGTCACAGTATTTTGCCTGGTGAATTTAATCTGTTTATACTTATTGTAATTGATAATTTACTTAAAATTATTTGTTATCTTATATTACGCTTTATACGTCTATGATTTTTTAATTTACCCTTTTCCTTTATTCTGATGTTTTAACTAACTGTTCTTTAATCCTTTGCCCTTCATCTCCCTATTTTTGAAGTTATAATTTTATTTCTGTTCTTTACATTTATATCTTTAACAATCAACTGAGCCCATAACCTTCCTGCAAAATAATTTGATGACATTAGAAAACTTTAATACTGATTTCCTTTTTCCTCCAAAGTATACATTAATGTTGCTTCATATATTTTAGTTATATGTTGCCTTTAAATTCTATCCTAAAATAATTATTGGTATATATGTTATATGTAAATTTATTTGCATGTAAAATGCTGAGAGTTTCTAATGTTCTTACTAATTTCTTTACTCACTATTAATTATTGTATCACACTATAATTTCTTGTATCCCACACTTTCCTTCTGGGTTTGTTTTGACTGAAGGACATCCTTTAAAAATTTGCTTTAACATGGGCTATGTGCGGTAAAAATATTAAAGTGTACTTTTTTGTACAGTTTGATATCTTGTTTTGTTTTCACACCTGACTGATACTTTACCTAGGTACAGAATTCTAGGAGGACAATTCACTTTGATGATATTGTTCCATTGTCTTCTGGCATCTCTTGTTGCTGATGAGACCACTGCCAGATTAAATGTATAGGTAATCTGTCTTTTCTATTTTGTCACCTTTGATGTTTTCTGTCTTTGATATACTGGAGGCTTATCATGACCTGTATCAGTACTAATTTATTTTTCTTGCTTAGATAGAAAACACACACATCTTCCTTAGTTCTAGAAAATTTTCTGCCATTATCTCTTCAAATCTGTCTTACTATTTTTATTCTCTCCTTCTAAAATTTCAATTAGTTGTTAATTTCTTCACTTAGAGTTCTGCACAGATTACTAATGTAAAGCTAGATTCCACATGTTGAGGGTTTTATCTTCTTATAAGTACATTATCTTGACCAAAGGCTCCACTCAGATGACAAAATTCTTTGCTGTTTTCCCAGTCAGGCTTCAATCAGTGGGCCCAGTTCCAGCTCCCTCTCCTTTCTTATCTCCTGCTGTCTTTTAAGAGGCTCCTGACAATAGCTCCAGGCCCCACCTAGGTTAAAACTCCAGATCTAGGACCTAAATCAGGTTTAAGAGATGTGTAGGCCACCACAATGTCAGTTCCTATTTCTTGACCCAGCTTTGATATCTCTCCTTTCTTCTTGAAACCAGTGTTTTCACTTTCTTTCAAAACACTGTGTGTGTGTGTGTGTGTGTGTGTGTATGTGTGTATTTGCTTCATTTTAGCTAGAGTTGCTATTTTATTTCAGTGGGAAGCATTTCTGCTATGCCAATTCAATATTCCATGATGCCAGAAATCCTCTACGAATATATTTTTATGTGTTTGAAATTGTACCACAGAAACAAATATTTTGTTTATGTCACTTGATATTCCAAGCATCTCTCATTGCTATACTATCTTCATAAATACTAATTTTTAAAAGCAATACAAAGTGGTAGTATAGGATGGTGGTTTAAAGAACACGTTTTAGATCAAAACACACCTGTCTTTGTGAGTTCTTGAAGCTCTTCCTTTAATAACAGGTGGTTCTAGGAGAGTAAAGGAACTTAGTAGGCTGCCTGGTATACCAGTACTCAAGAATTAAAGTTTCTTTTTTATTATTATTACTATTATTACCATCATTATCATAAAAGAGTTTCAGATTCCATTAATGTCTATTTTCATATTAATAATTAGGCTTCCAGACTAGCTATTTTTTAATATTAGGTACATGACAGTAAGTTTTCATGCATAAGGGCACATTTGAAAAGATGCAGAATCTAAAACCTTGTAGCAGGGAAGTGGAAGATCAGCAAGGGGAAAGCAGGGACTGAGATCCAGGCGCAGGGGCAGGCAGAGGAAATGCCTTAGCCCAAGACAGCTAAAGAGCAGCACTAAGTCCTGGGCACTGTAAGGGATGATAACTCACTTGTCATATTTGGCTACCATTGCCCATAAAATAAAAAACCATAGAAACTGTTGCACTGGCAAATAAAACTAAAATGAACAATTAGGTAAACAGCCCTTACCATCTTATTTGGTGAGTTTATAAGTTATGACGGTTCAAGTTCACATAACAATGGCAAAAAACTTAGTTTTGCTTTCTTCCTTCTATGTGTCCTTTGAATTGCATGGTTAATTTCCATAAATGTCACGATAGTATTTGGGGGAAAGATAACTCAACAGATTATCTAATCTTATGCGATACAACAGAACTTTCTGTAATAATGGAAATGTTCTATATTTGTGCTGTTCAATAAAATAGTCACTAGCCATATGTGGCTACTGAGAACTCAAAATGTGGCTGGTACAACTGAGGAACTGAATTTTTAATTTAATTTTAATGAATTCAAACTTAAATAGCCACACATGGCTTATAGCTATCATGTTAGAAAGTATGGTGCTAAACAAATTTTAGAATGTGTGTATGTGTGTGTGCTTATGTGTGTGCTATGGTTTAAATGTGTACCTCAAAGTTCGTGTGTTGGAAACATAATCCCCAATGCAACAGTGTTGAGAGGCAGGACCTTTAAGAAGTGATTAGGTCATGACAGCTCTGCCATCACGAATGGATTAATGCCATTATTGTGGGAGTAGAGTAGGTACCTCAGGAGTGAGTTCCTGATAAAAGGATGAGATGGGCCCCTTTCTTCTTTCAGGCATGTTCAGTTTCTGCCATGTGATGCCTTCCACCACGTTATGACACAGGACGAAGTCCCTCACCAGATGCAGCCCCTTAATCTGGGACTTCCTAGTCTCCAGAACCAAGAGCCAAAAATCTTCTATTGTTCATAAATGATCCTGTCTCAGGTATTCTGTTACAGAAGCACAAAACAGACTAAAACAATGTGTGTGTGTGTGTGTGTGTGTGTGTGTGTGTGTGTGTGTGTGTATACACACATACATATCTATATATCTAAATAGGTCACAGAGGACAAAAGTTCTTTAAAAAATTCTTATCTGAAAGAAGCAACCAGTTTTATTTCACATTTGTAATAAGGCCTTAGTATACAGAGACTTTACTAAAAATAGAGTTTAATAATATGCTGTTGCTAGTATCCAAATAACTATACTGGCAAACCATAGAGTTCTTGCTGTCATGGGAAAAATTTATTCACCTGTTTCTCAGACGTCTTTGTCATCAATGTTTTTGACTGTGTAGGCAGTCTGGAAAAATGAAATTTCACATTTCTAAAACTGGTTTAATCAATTCCAATAATAGGGAAATAACCCAAATCTCTGCCCACACCTCATTTTAAAAGTTTCTACTAGATTTAAAGAATGTCTAATAATTATAACAGATAAAAATTTTAGATTTACTGATTTTGGTCTTTTTGCTTTCACAAATGTCCTATGTGGTTTCAAGTAAGAAGTGCCAAGTACAATAGTAATCCCATCTTAACCACAAAGCCTTGTAATAAGGAACATCTTGTGGATACCAAGTTCAGCCCATTTACTTGAGTGATCTCCATAAGTTCTCACACCATTACATTACATGAGAGGAAAAGAAAGGAATAGGTTGTTTTGCTATAGCTTTTTATTTTTATTTTTTTTCACTTCTGGGCTCAACATCAGGAAAAAAACTAACATTTTTCTCTAAAAAATAAAAAAGCAGAGATTAAAAAAAGGAAGAATAGCAAATCTGCTAACACAACTATTTGCTGCAGCATAAAATTCCATAGAAACAGGTACATCTTTGGACCCTTGTTAAAAAATATTTTATTACTGGAATAGAAGATTTTCCCACGGTAAAGCAGTTCCATTTCTCTGATGGTCTTATGATTTTGATACAAAGCAGCATCCTGCAGAGATGCCAGAAGATTCCCCTAATATAACCTGTGCTGTTTATACCATGACTTCTTGGAAGGAGGAGGAGACAGGAAAGGAGAAAAGAGGGGGAAAAATGAAGGGAATAGCTTTGCTCACTAATGTCTTAAAATAGATATGTTATACAATTAATATAACAAAAATAATTTTTTCAAGCCCTCTTGGAGATGTATTGACATATTTTATCTCAACCATACTTCCTAAAATTAAAAACTAAATCCCTAGGAAGCATGCTGACCTCAACCATTTGACCATTTGCCAAAGTGTTGACACATAAGAACACACATTAATTAGTCCCTGAACTTAGACTTTCTCCATGTTCATGCCTAACTGGCTATTTAAATGTGATGAAAAACAGGGGCCTATGAGGAAGTAAGAACTATCAGTTAGGATCCTAGTTATTTACCTTTAAGGCTAGACAATTTTTTTTTATCTTGTCATATAGAGGTATATTTTTGAGCAGCACTGAAATTGTCTCAAGTTGGGAGATGTCCGCTTAAAAACAGAAAACCAGAGCGTCAGGAAAAAAAAAAAAGACATGATTTAAAAGAAAGATGAAATTTCCCCTTTAGAAAACAGCATATCCAGTTTTATCTCAGTGCATAGGTACAATCATTTCAGACTTAAATGGGAGGTAATTGATTTTTGCAGTAAGCTATGTACACATGCAGTAAGCTATGTATAATCTAGAAAGTAAAAGAACATTTATATGCATCCATTGTTGGCATCTTTATCCATAGGTATGAATGCACTTCCAATAAACACACCCATGGGGGAATCCTTGATCTTATTTCAAATGTTTAAGTAACAAGGCAAATACATCTGTGATGTGTCCATCTGATGAATGGAAATAAATGGGCAACCACACTATATTTTCTCAAGAATTCTCCAGACAGTCTTGAATGGCTCTCATCAAAAATTAAAGGCATCTGAGATACACTCAAGGCAGCACTTCGAACCTCTGCATCTGTATTATTATTTTGAGCCTGGCAGGTGTTCAGAAAGTGCTAGTGTCTTCAATTTTTTAAATGATTTTTTTTTTGCCTTCTTGTTTAGCATACTTTAAGAAAACCATCCCTCTAGGAGATACTTTCTTTAACATATCAAATGTTCAAATATGATCCTCTTAATGTTCCTCTTTGCTGACCTAAGTTCATTATTTGTCCATGCTCAGTATCTTAAATAGAATATTGCTTGGTTTATTCTGTTTTCAGTTTTGAGAAAGTTCACATAAGATTAAATCATCACTAATTTAGGCACAAATCTGATCTTCTTTTATGTTCTGTTTTAATCCTAATATTATGCTGGTATCTCTGTCTAGACAGTTAAACCTAAACCTAATTGTGATGAATTTTGCGTGTAATTCACACATACCCCATATGAAATACCCTTGCGATGAAGGATAGGATATGATCAATATCCACATATCATACATAACAATATCAAACACATGTTCTTCATATTTCAGAATTTTAAAGTGGCACCTCTCATTATTTGAACGAATTCAATAATATTCCTATATTCACATAGAGATAGATTTCAAAAGTAGATAGGAAACACATGTGGGTCACCTGGAAAACTTAGAGAGATTCCGATACCATACTGCAAACTCTTATTTAATTTTCATTGTATGACTATTGTATTTTACCATGATAAAATAGACAAGTGATCATATTAAAGGCAAATGGAGTGAAGTAGCAAAATCATCTGCTTTGAAACCAGACTGCCTTTGAATCCAGGCTGTGTCACTCACTAGGTGAGTTACCTTAGGCCAGTGATTTAACATCTCTGTCCTTCAGTTTCCTCATCTGCAGACTGAGATAATAATAGTACTGACTTTACAGAATCACTGAGAATTAAATGGATTAAAAGAGGTAAATAGAAGAGTGGCTGGCACACTGTAAATTTTCAAAAATATTATTAATGTTATAGTTGTTATTTTACAACCCCCTTTCCCTGGTAGTTTCTTGCTAATTTTTAGGGTTAGATGGTTTGGAGATTGACTTTCTTTCTTCTTTTTTTCCTTCTCTCTTTCCTCCTCTCCCCTCTTCCTCCTCCTTCTTCTTCTTTCCCTTCCCCAAACCCCTTGGGACTTGGGGATAGGGGACTGATATCCAAGAAGTTTGGATGATTAACTGCCTCTTTTAACTTGAGACTTACTAGTCACTAAAGACTATAATCACATATAAAAGTGAAAACAAATTATACTGCTACAGGATCTGAATACCCAGCAAATCTTGAATTAAAATTAACACTTCAAATATAAATTTTATCAACAGGTGTCATAAAAGTAATGATAAAATAACTTTGGTCATTTTTCTACATTTGTACCAGTATAGCCATCACTTTATCCTGAAATCATCCAGTCCTCTGTGTCTCTCACTTGATTATTTTTAACAAGAAAGGCCATAAACAGACAGCCCAAATGACTATGTGGCTCAGTGGTTTACCAGTAAAACACAGTTTATTCAGACAACACGCCTCTTACTCTTCACTGGGAAAGGCACACACAGCACATTATATAATCATCTTGAATTTCAGTTCAAATGCTTCCTAATTCTTACTATGGGATTTTAAAAAAGGGATTTTAAATAGGTAACTAGGGTTTCAAAAATCACAGTTTGCATCATACATTGGCTGTACTAAAATGAGATTGCAGAATTGACTGTCGTGTCAATTCAACTGCCAGCATTAGAAAGACCATGTAAATGGTAAATGATAAATGTTCATTTCTGGGTTTCTTCCAGTACAATGCACCATCAATTGTATCACGTTAAAAAATAAACACTGCCAATTATAATTGTAGGATGCCATCAAATGTAAAATACAACCCTACTTCAGAGATGCCAAAATGTAAAAAATACCAACAAAACTGTATCTTATAATCAATGAAATACAGTATCATTATTAGCTACTAACAAATATTTATTAAGAGCATTCTATTGGTCTATAGTTCAGCACTAGAAACTATTAGGTACATAAAAATATTACACACAGTCCCTGATCTTAAAATTCAGTTAGTAAAAGAAAACAAGCATGTGGAAAATTAAATAATGGTATGAGTTAACTAATAACATCAAAAAGTCATACAGAACATACTACAAAATCATATAAGCATGGCTAAAGTTTAATTTCTAAGAAACAATCTTTCTTACCTTAAAAAGTAAAAGCCTTAATTTTTGAGGTTAATCAGAAAAGAGAATCATGGTATATTTACCTTCAAATGCCAGAGGCTTTGTGTGTTTTTAATATTTAAAATTAACATTGAATATTAGCAGTCCTCTTCAAGGATTCCTGGGCACTTGCTAATTACAGATACTAACTCTTATATATAGCGCTACTGAATATGTAATAAATATTATGGTAAAGAATAAAGGTAAAACATTACAAAAATTTAGTTCAGAAAATTTCAAATAAATTGCTTCAGTGGCCCATGTTCAATTTTAACTTCTCCTGTACTCTCTCACAAACTGAGTAGGAAGAGATCAACAAAATCATCTTGCCCACAAAGGAAGCATCTACTCCATGTAGCTTTCACATTATCATGGCTTATGATAAAAAGGACTTAACCATTTGTCAAGAATGTTAAAAAGTGCAAACTGTGTCATCAAAATTATACTGAGAGATATGGGTGAGGATGTGTAAACTTTTTTGTAGTCAGTAAAAACTCTGACTAAACTGTATTTTTCCAACTAACTGCTAAGAAAACATTGTTTGAATTTAAGACTTAAAATATCTAAGTTATTTCTCAGAAGAAAATAGAGTTTTATATCTCAAAAGTAGTGAGATCATAAGCTAACAAATATCAATCTTAAACAGATTCAATTAAAAACATATCTGTTTGGAAGTAGGCAGTTCTTTATTGCTGATATAGATATACTTTGTGTTTTGTCTTTCAAAACAGCAACTTTTATTTTACATTAAGAAGTTATGCATGGCAAGAATTCAATTCATCCTTGCAAGTGCCAATATGCATAAGAGAAAGCATACCAAAAGAGTCAGTGATCACTATTAAGTTAAAGGTAATGACAACATTGACCATCACATAATTCAAGGGGAATTTTCCTTGACATCTTATATAAAAGACACTGTAGCAACTAATGGAGAATCAAAAAGAAATACGAATTTGTCCCTGTCCAATCTAACATAAAAGACAATAACTTAATTCAAACAACTATATAGTAAAATACAATCAGCACTACAATGGAGTTATAAGCAAAATGTGACTATACACATCAATGTTGTTGTTGATACCTTGGCAAGTTTTACAGAAGAGTTGGAATTTAACACGGGTCTTTAAGAACAGGTAAGATTTTAACAATTGAGGTTGAGACTGAAAAGCATTCCAGGCCAAGGAAAAGGCATGGAGAAAGAAAGTTATAGAATCTGTAGGGAACTGTAGGAAGGCCTGCCAGTTCAGGCTCCACCAGGAGGTGCGTGTCAAGGGAGATAAGAGAGAAGATAATAAACAAAGACATTGGAAGAGCCTTCAAACCTATGCCAAAGGTTTGGTCTTCAGAAAGGAGTTTTAGACTTAGCCAAATTTTCAGTAATCAAGGCTGCACTTTCAGAAGATTAACTGGACAACAATATGCAGGATATACTGAAGGAAAAATGGGCTAGAGGTGAGCAGGCAGACAAGTTAGGAAGTTACTGCAATCATCTGAGCAAAATGTACTGGAAGGAAAAGGTTCACTTATAAAAAACTTTCTGAGGGAGAAAATGATGGGTTTAAATATCAACCAGTTATGTGAGAGGAGTCTGATGTTGGCAGCTTGGGTAATTCAGAGGATAGGCAGAAAGAGTATGGATTTCAGCGATGTCTGACCCATAGAAACCCCAGACACTGAACTGTTCGTCATCAAGAGGAAAGAAAAGGCAGTGGTAAATTTTAGAGTACACAGGTTTTATGGGATTTTGTCTGAGCAGAAAGTCTGAACAGAAACAAGATGCCTTCCAGCTCTACTTTGCTTGACTGCCCATAGAACAGCTGTTTCCGAACTGCCTTTGACTTTACACCATTAGCTTACTCATCTATTTGACAAATATTTAGTGAGGGCTGACTATGTGCCAGGGACTGTTCTAGACAGTTGGGACAAATCAGTGAAGAAAACAACAACAACAAAAAAACAAAAAACAGACAAAAAATTCTTGCCTTCAATGGGCTTGCATTTTAGTAGGAAGTGACAAATGAGAAACAATGTTTGTAACTAAATAAGTGAAGGATATCATGTAATAGAAGTTTAAAAATGCTATGGGGGGGGAAAAGGAACCCTGAATAAGAAGGATGAGGCATGGTGACTGTGGGGTAGGGATAGGGGTTAGGGGTATAGTCTATATCAAGAGATGTCACAGTCACAGGCTTGGAACCATAGTATAGTGTTTACCTAAGGATGCTCTTGAGAACACTGCTCAAAACCTCCTCTAGTTTCCTCTAAATGAAAGCACCTGGGAGAGCTGTTAGGTTCCTATAGAGTACCTGACTTCTGGCCACCACGAATTCCATAAACGATCCCATTTTCCTCTTGGCACCAATGGCCAGAAAGCTCAAAGCTAAATTTGTGGTCTTTTTCCAAAAGGCAGGTAAGGCCTTACGGCATTTTGTAACCTGTTTTCACCATATTTTCTGAACATTCATTTTCTAATTGCCCTGATTTATTTGATTATTTTTGTCTTTTAAAAATTGATAATACTTATTGCATACATTTATGGAGCACAATGTGATGTTTTCATATATGTTTACATTTGTGATGATTAAATCAAGCAAATTAACATATCCATTACCTCACATATCATTTCTTTGTGATGTGGATGTTTAAAATCTCTTTTAGCAATTTTGAGATATGCAATACCTTAACTATAGTCACCATGCTGTGCAGATCTCCAAATTTACTTCTCCTAACTGAAACTTGGTACCCTCTGAACAATTTCTCCCTGTTCCCCATGTCCCGTAACCTCCCGTCCCACCAATTCACTTACTTTTATTTTATTGCGTACTTTTGTCAGCTAAAATCCAATTTAGACTTTTGGAGGTACACATAAATATGCAAAAATAAACTGCTAAATTTACTTTTTAAAAAAGTTTTTACCTTTTCTGACAAAATTAGTGATTTTAATTAAGGTTAGATCTGTCAAAATAAAACACTTAAATAGTTACTCTACATGTAATCCCACGAGAAGTCCTAAGTATTTGCCTTCTGTACGTATTGCAGACACTTTGGGTACTCACATGAAATTAACACAGCCTGTGCCCGCAGGTGGAGCAATCCAGATGAAGCTGAGGTTGGTTGTGGGCAGGTGACTCACGTGAGAGGCCACCACACTGCACATGAACTGGTTACCAAACTGGTGGTCAGACATGATCCCTGAGAGAAAGGAAGGGGAGTTGTTACAAAGACAACAAAACAAAGATCTGCCTATCACGGCATCACAGTATTTTCTGAATATTTTTCTTTCATGTTAAGGTTCTATGCTATTTGGCTTCCTAATAGTTATGTAATTTTTCACTTTTTATTGCTACAGGGAAATTAATCATTTAAAATATTATTGTTAAAGGAGTGACCTGCTAGAATCATTGCTATAGTATTTGCTTTGCTTTGATTTTGTTGATTGGTCTTTGCCTATCACCAAAAACCAACAGGACCAACTTGCAGCTGAACAAGGTTAGGTTTATTGGAACTGTCTGCAGCAAGAGAGACCAAACGGCATAGGGAGGTGGGAGGCATCTCAGTAAAAGGATGTCAGGAGAGGCTTGTTAAAATATTTAGGCTTGTGTTAGGTTATTTCAGAGGGCAGGTTGATCAGGTTTGCCTGGAAAACTCCCAAGTCCTATTCGGGAGGTTTCAAGAAAAGGTCCTTTGCCTCTGGATTTGGGGCTATCACAAAGTAGAGGCAATCTTTTCACTGAGTATCTTAGTTTGTTGTTGTTGTTTTAATCTCAGAGGCATGAGGAAGGGGTGACGCTAAATCTGTGACTGGCATAAAAGCAACAGCAGTCCTATGTGCATGGAGGGGGATATTGGTCACTTTTGTGGTTTGCTTCATGTTCTTAGTCTTGTCTGTGTTCAGGTATGTTACAGAGTGGTCTTGATTTTGCCTCAACATCACAGTTGTAAAGTGGTCTTGTGTAATGCTGATGTTCTGTGAATTGTTCATGTTCAAAATGAGAACATCGTGGCCTAGCTGTGAGCAGGTCAGCTCCAAGCTGAGCTATCAGGGGATGCTTTTCTTTTTTTAATAAGGTGATTATCTTAGGTGTATCTCAGATATAAAATAGTAATAAATAACTCAACAATTAAAAAACAAACAACCAAATTAACAAATGGCCAAAAGACCTAAACAGTCACCCCACCAAAAATGATACACAGATGACAAATAATCATATGAAAAGATATTCAGGATCATATGTCATTACAGAACTGCAAATGAGACAATAATGAGATACCACTACACTCACATTAGAATGTCCCAAATACGGAATACTGACAATACCAAATGCGGGTGGGATGCAGAGCAACAGAAAATCTCATTCATTGCTGGTGAGAATGCAAAATGGTACAGCCTCTTTGGAAGACAGTTTGACAGTATTTTTACAAAACTAGACATATTTTTACCATATGATGTAGCAGTTGTACTTCTTGGTACTTATCCAAGTGAACTGAAAACATATGTCTGACAAAAACCTGTACACGGATGTTTATAGCAGCTTTATTCATAATTGCCAAAAGTTGGAAGCAACCAAGATGTCTTTCAGTTGGTGAATGGATAATGTGGTACATCTAGACAATGGAATGTTATTCAGCACTAAAAAGAAATGATCTATGAAGCCATGCAAAAACATAAAGGAAATTTAATATGCTTATTACCAAGTGAAAGAATCCAATCTGAAAAGGCTACATAGTGTGTAATTCCAACTGTATGACATTATGGAAAAGGTAAAACTATGGAAACAGTAAAAAGATCAGGGGTTGCCAGGAGCTGAAGAGGGAGGTAGGCAGGATGAACAGAAAGGGCACAGAGGATTCTTAAGGGAACGAAACGACTCTGTATGATACTGTAATGGTGGATACGTGTCATTATAAATGTGTCCAAATGCATAGAATGTACACACCAGGAGTGAACCCTACTGTAAACTATGGACTTTGAGCAATAATGACATGACGATGTAGGTTCATTGATTGTACCAAATGTACCACATTCTGAGGCAGGATGTTGACAGTAGGGCAGATTTTTTTGTGTGCTGGGATAGTGGGTGTATGGCAACTCTGTGCTTTTTATTCAGTTTTTCTGTGAACCTAAAGCTTCTCTGAAAAATAAGTTTGTTATTTAAAAAAATTACTAAAAGCTTTGCCAGAAATGGGAAGTTAAATTTTAAATTTCTTTCATTTACTGGCTTTGTGACCTTGGACAAATGACTTACCCTCTTTGAGATCCAGTTTTCTTGTCTGTAAAATGAAAATACCATGCCTTCTATACTTTAAAGTTGCTGTAAGTAGTAAATGACCCAATACATATGACAGCACCTAGTATCCTATCTGGAAGCAGTGGGCTCTCACAAATGTTGATTTTCTTCCTGCCTACCAGAGTGATCTTTCTAAAATATAAACTTGTTCACACTGTTAATATTTCCCTTTAAAAAACTCTCAACGACCCCTTTTTTTTTTTTTTTTTTTTTTTTTTAACGACGGAGTCTCCCTCTGTCACCCAGGCTAGAGTGCAATGGTGTGACCTTGGCTCACTGCAACCTGCAATCTCCGCCTCCCGGGTTCAAGCGATTCTCCTGCTTCAGCCTCCCGAGTAGCTGGGATTACAGGCGCCTGCCGCCACAGCCGGCTAATTCTTTTTGTATTTTTAGTAGAGCGGGGTTTCACCATGTTGACCAGGCTGGTTTTGAACTCCTGACTTCAAGTGATCCACCCACCTTGGTCTCCCAAAATGTTAGGATTACAGGCGTTAGCCACTGCGCCTGGCCAACTCCGTATTGTTTATAGCTGCACTGTCTAATATGGTAGCTGCTAGCCACAGCGATTATTTAAATTAATTAAAATTTGATACAATTAAAAAGTCAGTTCTTCAATTGCACTAGCCACATTCCACATGCTCAATAGCACATGTGGTTCATGGCTGCCACACTGGACAGCACAGAATAGAACATGCCCATCATCACAGAAAGCTCTATTGATGGCACTGGCCATCAGTAAGACTCTGAATAAGTAAGACTCCGAATTTGCCTCTCACTGCCTTCTCCAACCTCAGCTTCAGCACTTCCCACCCCCATGTCTTGCCCGTCCTCTTGCACTTTGCACACCCAAAATACCAAATGAACCCTCCTCTATCTTCGTACAAGCTGTACCTTCTACCTAAAATGCTCTCTTTCCTTAACTGCTCTCAAACACCTGACAGATCCTACATGAAGATGTGGCTCACTTTCTGCTTTTTCAAGCCTCTCCTGTCCACTTCCAAGCGAACCCAGGTAACTACTCTTGTAGGTCCCCACTGAATCTTTTACTTAACTCCAACACAGCACTTAGCCCAAGGCATTTGGAATGTTCTGTTTTCTAACTTTCTTTACTTCGTAAGCCCCTTAAAAGCACAAAGCAGGTCTACTAATCCACACTCCTCTAGCATCTAGTACCTTACACATAGTCAAACATTCATTTTTGTTACATTCTGGCCTTTGGTCTCTTGCTTTCCTTTGAAAGGATTCCTCAACCCCCAAGATTTAAAAAATATTCTCCTATGTTTTCTTTCTACTATTTTATTTTCATATTGACATCTTTAATGTTTCTGAATGTTATTTTGTTGTGTGGTACAAAGCAAGGATTTGACTTTTCCCTAAATGGTCCTAGATTCCGTTCCCACCATTCTTCCCCTGGCATATCATGTTACTCTTCACAGGTTTCTCTGTCCTGTCTCACTCCCATGCTCCACTAAAATGATTTCTCTGAAAGGCATACATGACCACGTCAATCCCCGTGACATCTCCTTAAATGGTTCCCATCAGATTCTAGAGAAATACTAACTTCCTAGCATCAGTTAGAAGGTGTGGGACAATCTGACCTCCACTTGCTCTGCCTGTACACACTTGCCATCCTTTGCAAACCAGCAATGCCATCACTTTCAAGCACTAGTGGCTGAGCCACCCTTGCTCATACCTCTAAGCACATGCTCTGCTTTCAACACAACAGGCCCCAGACTTTTGCTCTCCTTCCACCCATCCTTCTTCTCTACTAGGCTAACTTCTATGTGCTGTTCAAGGCAAGGCTCAATGTGCCTTTGTTTAACACCAAACATTGAGAGAAGTCACTTACTATGCTAGGCCTAATGATACAATCTGACATGGCCCACTCCTCAAAGACTTTCTTCACTGCCCCTCCCTCTCTCACTGCACACTTGCTGCCCCTCACTGTCCCTGCCCCATGTTTGGATAGGTTTCCTCCCTCTGTGGCATCAAAGCAGTTCATACATCCCTTTATCACAGCCCTTGACCATCTCCCCAAGTTGTCCATGAGGGATACTGCCTTTAATCTTGATATCCCAAGTGCCTGCCACAGTGTCTGACATACCACAGATTCTCAAGAAATATTTTCTGAATACACAGAAAGGGTAAAGACTGTAACAAAGAAAAGAAGAAGTAATTTCGGAATAAATACAACTTATAATACGAATTATTTATTCAGGAGCAGGACTGAAAAAAAAGACGATATAAATTATAACACACATTTCACATTAACTAAATGCAATAGAATATTCTACAGTATAAAGTTGTTCAGCATAGGTCATAACTGGTCTAAAATATAGAAAAACAAATCTATGTTTTGACGTATCCAAATGTTCTTTTTCCCATGCAAGACTCTACGTCTTTAAGCTGAATCCTGAGACAAAAATCATCAAACCAGAGAAATCACAACGTTGGGCAGAATAGGAGAGTCCCAGGAAAATCACAGAGTGCCCAAGGAGACTCAATAGTGTGACTCAGGAGCTGCCACTCCCCTCCGGTCAGGCATAAAGCAGGGATCCAGTGTATGGAAAATGACAAGTCTACAGGAGTCTGCCTGGCCAAAAAGGAAAACAAAGTCCTAGCCACAGTCCTGTGGGAAGGGAAACAAATCAAACAAAATAAGGTTTCAGCATTATAGAGCCTTAGTAACAGGACTTATGGTCAAATGCCTTCTGATTTCTCAAAACCCCTCTTTGAAAATGAGTCAATGTCTAGGCCACATATTGCTTGACAATTTTATAAGTTGCTACCTTAATGCCCTACCTTGGGTGAATATGCCATAGAACGATATTCTTGCAATCTAACATTCTAGCATAGTTCTCCTAGTTGGCTGCCCGGTGGCACCAGGAGAAGAGATTTAATAAATACTGTTACCCAGAGATTCTGAGTTAACTGTTTTGAAGTACGGTGTGGGTATTGAGATTTTTTTTAAAGCTCACCAAGCAATTCTGATGTCTAGCCAATAATTTGTGTTAAAAGTGTGCCTTAGTAAAATGTGTAGAATTCAGGACTTAGAGTAATACTATTCATATCATGATGGTATCAATGTGCAGTTTGAAAACAGCCAACCATATCTTACATAATGTCTCTGGTAGTAACACAAAATAACCTATCCTCTCACTCACTAATCCTAAAACCATCCCACACATGTATTCTCTGGACCTTTCTATGCAACTTCAAACACTATGACTATACAATGGTCTTTGCTTTTTTTTTTTTTTAAACATAGAACACTGGCATATTATATTGCAACACATTGTAATTGGCACTTTCTTTGAGAACATGTAAACATCAGCCAGAGTTGCAACTATTAGAAATCGATTTATCTAAAATCAACCAGCAGGACGAAAATTATTTACAGAATTCCTATTTTGCATCAAACATTGTGTTAGGTTCTATCGAGGTATATAAAAGAAGTAGAGAACATAGTCCTTGCCCTGATATGACTTGAGCTGGGAAGAGAAAACTGGAATAAATTAACATCTTAAATAAAGCAGCTAGAAAAGAAGCAAGTGCTACTTGGGTGGTATTGATAAAAAACACAAAATAAGAGTGAAAAGTTATTAATAAGGACAATTATAACAATGACAACTAATGCTTATTAGGCACTTACTATGACCTGGCACTACTCTAAGTGCTTCAAAAATATTAACTTACTTAAGACCCTTCATACCCTATGAGGCAGGAGTGTTATATTCTCCATTTTACTAATTAAGACACTAATAAAATGGAGTGATATGGTTTGGTACTGTAATGTTATGTTTAATTATAATTCCCAGTGTTGGGGGACAAACCTGGTGGGAGGTGACTGTATCATGGAGGTGGATTTCCCCCTTGCTGTTCTTGTGATCTTGATTTCTCACGAGATCTGGTTGTTTCAAAGTGTGTAACACTTCTCCCTCTCTCTCTCCTGCTGGCCATATGAAGATGTACTTGTTTCCCCTTCACCGTCCACCATGATTATAAGTTTCCCAAGGCCTCCCCAGGAGAAGCCTGCACAGTTTATAGAACCGTGAGCCAATTAAATCTATTTTCTTTATAAATTACCCAGTCTCAGGTGGTTTTTTACAGCAGTATAAGAATGGACAAATACATGGAGATAAAAGAATCTGTTTATGTTCATTCAGCAAGTGTACAAAGTAGCCTGGATTCCAGTCAGTGCCCTTAGTCAGACATGGCTCCTACTGGAGTGTGAGACTGGAGCTGAGTCTTAAAGAAAAAGCTAAGATTTCCCATATTTGTTTTTATTTACACAAAGCAGCAGAGTATAATCCAGAGGTGGTTACCTCAGTTCTGTCACACACTACTATATGATCTCTCTCAGGGCACCCCCTCTCAAGCTTCATTCTGATTTCTCTAAAATGCTGGTCATGATCACTAAGACCCCTTTCATTTAGGGGTCCTCACTGTAATCGCTGAGTACAATTTAAATGAATACAAGAAAAATGGGAGAACATTACACAAAGGCAGAGATAATGAGCAAGGGTGCATATATAAATTGAGAACTAGGAGAATGAGAGAACTCAGAATCAGCTTCTCATGTTCTATGAAACACAATTTACTGCATCCACCATGGTGATCTTTTTAATGCCTTTTGTACCATGACAGACATATACCACCTAAATAATACATGTAAGTTGGAAACCATTCTTGGGATAACTAAAATTTTGAAATTGATAATAAATTTAAATTTACATGCAGCTTTCCCTGCTGCATGCTGAATAATAGGATCCATATTTAATTTTTATTATTATTTGGAAAAGGGAAAACAGGATCTATAACACAATAATTTACACTTTTTCTCAGAGATATGTACATATAATCTCAAAGAGATATGTACAAAGAGATATGTACATCTCTTTTTCTCAAAGAGATATATACATACATTATATGTACATATAAGTGTATAGTGTACTTATAATAATGATTTTATTTTCATTGCTTTGGTTATATGTAAACTTATGCAAAAAATGTTCATATGAAACTTCTGCCCCAGAGAAAGAGGCTATACTTTTTCAAGAGAATTGAGAGAAAGTAAACAAATCAAATGTGGCTCTCCTGATGTAGCTTTGGGCAAAGAAAGTGGAGTTTATCCTTCAAACTCTGGAGTTCAACAAAATTGACAACTTTTTTATTTTCAGTAAGACTTTAAAGCATCTTTTTTTTTTTTTTTTTTTT